>NW_027464585.1:31307500-31907500 GCF_043290135.1 Rhipicephalus microplus
GAATACATTGTAGACAAGGCAGTGCTAAGACCGGATATGAACAGATCGCTAAAAATAGGTGCTATGCACGAGCCGATGCACACGCTTTTTTTTTACAAGTACAACGCGTTGTGCGGGTTCTAGCACTGAACAGAACTTGAAGATGACATCGTCTGCTGTTATTAACACTTTTCTTAAACTTGTCAAGTTTCAACCTACTACACAGTTTCTTGGAATGCGCCTTAAGGTAGGTCACCAGTTTCGATAAAAATTTTCACAGTTATGGTCTGAAAGTTAGAACTCAATTTTGTTGAGTTATTTTGAATGTTTAAAATCAGAAAATTGCAGAAAACGAAAACTCGTTTTTTTAAATAAAAATGTGTTGAAATATGCGTGTTGCACCAACAGCTATAAGGTAATATTGGTCGATGCGATTCAAATGGGACATGGCAGGTATGTTAGTGAGGACAACAGCCTGTGCATCTAAGCACCATCATCATCTTATCTCAAAGCCGAGGTGCGTTATGACAAAAAAAACTAATAAAATCGATATCTGGCAGGTTTTTTTTCTTTTTTACGCACTTGGACATAGCATCAAAAGTTACTGCTCGTTTTCAATAATTCTGCTCGAATGCACAGCTTTAGATATCACTAAACTGCACACAAAGATTTACGCAAAAATATTTCTGACGCGGTAAGTTATCATTATTCACGCAACTGCACAAAATAAAAATCATGTTTTGAGAAAAAGGGATTTAGGTATTTGAAATTAATGTTTGTGTAATAAAAAAAAACATCATAAATGCTTAAAATTCACCCGGCTTGGGCCCTCCTTGGAAGCTGCACGGTCTCCTATTGAACGAGCTGATGCAGGAATTTTTTTCTTGCCTGCTGTGTGCCTCCACCCAAGTTGCGAGCGGCTTTTCTCACATTGCAGCAGTCACTGGTCTGACATGCCATCGTCGTGTAGTGGCCGGGTTCAATGCCTGTCTCTTTCAAAATGTCCAGTATGCTCCCGTTTTCGTCGTTGAACAGTGCTACAGCATCACACAATCCAAACAAAAAATGGGCTGGCTTACATATACAAATTTGGGGACTTTCTGCTAAACAATCCCATTGAAAGACTCGTTCGCATTTTGACATTTGTCATGCAAGCACTTCTTTAAATGCTCATCGAAGAAAGGTTACGGTACACAGCTTTCACCTTATTGTGTATTTTGTTGGGAAGTCCTCCCTTGTGCTTGTGGCTGTCCTTCTCGAGTGCTTTCACTTGGTTGAATTGCCCCGTAGCCCTCTAGTGAAATTTTTCAATGAACTCAAAAAAGCTTGCCTTGAAAGGTTTACGAAAGCTCGAAAATAAACTAAACAGTATTAAAATGACATAATATGCATTCTGAGACACATTTATGACGAGGTAGCAGACGCCGTGGTATCAGAAACCATCACTTTCGGTTTCGGACGCATCTAAGAGGGGTTGGAAAAACCACCAGAACTCTTTAACCGCTTGAGTTATCAAAATAATTCTTTGTGCTGAATATACTAGAATTGACAGGAATCGTAACAATATTACTTTAAAACATTAGTTTATAAAAAATTAGTTTTCGAAGGTGGTCACCTACCTTCACCTTGGGGAGAGCGACTTGAACATGCCTTTCAAAAACACTGGCGATGGCTTCGTTTGCCTTAGTACGAAACGTTGCTATAAGCAAAACAGCAATCTTCCTTGTCGGCAGGTAACACACAAAGAATTGCTCGTCAAATACTCCGAAACATGTTTTACCGAGTGTTTAGGGCGCAGGATGCCATGATGTGAAATGACATCTACACCTTCGGATATAGCGCGAGATACTTCCTCTTCGGGTACGAGTTTAGCAAGCTGTCTCACCATGGACAACAGTTCTTCCGATGCCCTCCTCTTTTCGACGGCGAACTTCGGGCGCAGTGAGAGCGCATAATGGACGAACCTTGGGAGATTCAGCTGCAAAGCCGAGTGAACAGGACTCCTCTGAGTTGGTTTTTTCCCCGGTAGACGGCTCCGGAGCTGCTTCTGATGAAGTGTCCACAACCACTTCATTCTCTGCTCGACGAACCATGACAACGCTCGAATCCTTCCATATGCACCCACGGCATCACTGGCGCAACGCAAGCTTGTAGTCATAACTGGTCAGTAGAGCCGCACTTGGCGGTACAGCTCTGAACGTAGGACCTTGCAGATCCTAGACGACTGTCCTGGTGACAAAACGAAGCCTTCCGAGAGATTAACTATTTCTTGCGTAATTTATAAGAATATAGCTCTCCAGGACAATGACACAAAAAGAGAGACGCACATACACAGAGCGCTAACTTGCAACTATTGTTTTATTTGCGATCACACATGCTATATATACAGTAACAGTGGACCGATAAAACCTGGAACATATCATGTTAAGATATCGCACTCCTTATGCACGCGTCATCATCGTTCGCGACAATCTGAACTCGCCAACGTCAAAGTGAAGATTCCGATACTTCTTTAGCTGACAAGGCTATTGAAGCCACACTCACACATTTATCCTTCATTTTTCAATTTCAAAGGCTTCAATGATTTCACGTGCTGTTCTGTCACGGGCTCTAAAGAGAATGCGGGTGTTTTGAAACACAGGGACACAACCAGACAGTGAAGGGCCAAATGACCAGATATAGCTGTTTCTACTTTGTATTTGTGTTCCCTAAGTCTTTCGTTCCCACACCTTCCAGATTGGCCAATGTGCACACACTGTAAAAAATGAGAGCCCTTCTTCACGGAAAATGCAGATGGTATAGCAATGCCGAGCAATTGAGCAAGAATACAACTATTTCCTTATGACGTAGCCTATTCACAGAAGTCATGCTTCAGCACAGTTACCACAGAACCTGTTGAAAGTTGAAAGTTGAAAGTTTATTCATTGCTGAGTACATGAGTACATGAAAAAAAATGAGCTCACATAATATATACAGCGTCAGGAGGTCCTAAAGTAAGAAACTGTCAGGGGGACCTCCTATCGTTAATGGGGTACATAAAAGGTAAGTAACAGCAGCAAAAGCTACAAGTGCGAACAAAAATAAAAAGTGCATTCAACACAGAACAATAAATAGTCAAATCGAAAAAGTTAATTTACCAGAACAACATTATACAAAACTACAAGAATACGTAAAAGCAGGAATTGAAAACGTAGAGGTAATAATGAAAATGTTTTATTACAAATGAACAAGGGGCTCAATTAACAGTATGCTTTTCATGTTATGTTTAAAAGACTGCAATGAATGAGACGACTTAACATGAAGAGGGATATTATTCCAAAGATGAACACAAAAGAAGCGTGCTGTGTATCTACCATAGTTTGATCTGATTTTAGGTAAAAGGAAGTTATTACGCTCTGAAAACCTGGTATTATTGTTGTTGACGAGGATATGGAAAGGAATATTACGAAGTGATATTTCGCGATGAATGAGACGGTATGTGATGAGCTACAATCTATGATAAAACAATTGTTGAATGGGTAGGATTTGAAGATGATAGATAGGTAGAGAATGGCAACGGAATGGGCTAAAAGTCATTAACTTGATCGCCTGGTTTTGAAGACGTTGAAGCGGTTTGAGATGAATGGCGTATGTGTTACCCCATGATGATAAGCAGTATGATAAATGGCTATTAATCTAAGCATGATAAAGTGAGATGAGAACATGAGGTTGAAAAAATGCACGTGTTGTAATGATAATGCGGATACCAAATGAAACCCTTTTTATAAGTGAATTGGCATGACTATTGTATTTAAGATGTTTATCGAGAGTAACACCAAGGAATTTAACATTGTCAGATGCCAGTAAAGTATAATTATCCAGCAAGACAGTTATGGAGGAAGAAACCACAGTTTGTGGGCTATGAGAGAGTACGAAAGTTGTTTTAGTAGGATTAATCTGAAGTTTGTTATTTCTACACCATGAATGCACGTTGTTAAGATCTGCATTAAGTGTGTCTTGAAGTGCGGTGAGCGATTAATGTGGTGAGTAAATGGTCGTGTCGTCAGCATATAGCAAACACTTAGAAAACGTAAGCGTATTAGGTAAGTCATTTATGAATAGTAGAAATAACAACGGACCTAATATAGAACCTTGGAGAACACCGCAGTTAATTTAGTCGATGAAAATTGACCATTAAGATATACGACTTGTGGCCTGTTAGACAAGTAGCTACGAATAAGATTTAGAGTTGGGCCAGTAATACCAAAAGACTCGAGCTTATCCAGAAGAATAGGATGTTCTAGTGTGTCAAATGCCTTTGTTAGATCAATGAATATGGCACCTACAACGAACCCTTCGTCAATAAATTGTTTATGTTATCCGTAAATTTGAGCAATGCTTGTTCCGTTGAATAACCATTCCTAAAGCCAAACTGGTGTGGGGAAAGAAGATTAAATTTGTTCAGATAGTGCATCAGACGACTGTAGATAAGCTTTTCAATGACTTTGCCAAAAAATGGCAAAATGCAAATGGGGCGATAGTTGTTAATGTTATCACGAGAGCCTTTTTTGTACACAGGAATCATTTCACCACGTTTCAACAACTCAGAAATATACCGATTCTGAAAATTCTGTTAGCAATATCTGCAAAAACTAATAATATGTCTGCAGCAACCAGTTTTATTCTAGAAGGCCAGATGGAGTCCAGGCCTGGTCCCGTAACTTTGAGGGAAGAAATTACGTTAAAAACTTCTGAAGAAGAAACCGGGCGAAGGAAGAAGGACTGAGGGCTACGTGGAAGATGGGCTGGAACGCTAAGTGAGAGCGTATTTTGGCACGCGGCAAAATGATCGCTAAAAACATTTGACATATCAGCTTCGGTAGGGTATTCCTTGTCTTCGTAAATTATTTTTTTAATGCTGGCATCGGACTCCCTAACATTCAGAAATTCTTTAATTAGCTCCCAATTACGTCGAGTATTTGTTCCGTTTTCAATTATTCGCCGTTCATAATATTCCCGTTTTGCACGTTTGAGGACGCTAGAAAGAATGTTGCTATAATTTTTAAATCTAGCTCGCAAAGATGCGTTGAAAGGCTGCAATTTCACCTTTTTGTGAAGATTATTTTTCTTTATTATTGAGCGCAGCAGCGCATTTGTAATCCATGGATTCCTAGGAGACGAGAATGTGTGCTTATGGGTTACATGGGTTGTGCAATCGTTAATGTAATTCGTTATAGTTGATAGAAAAATCGAATATGCCTTCTCAGGACAATCTTCTCGAAAAACGTTATTCCAGCATGTGTCATGCACTTTTCGTGCAAATAAAGCTTCATTGAAGGAATTTTTTGTATATTGACGGTGCTGTGCACGTTTTCCGGTACCAAGGACGAAGAACAGGGGATAATGATCTGTAATGGAATAATAGATCACTCCGGTGGTGTAATCAGAGGTTGATGATGAAAATATGTGGTATATTAACGTGCAAGAACCGGCAGTGTCACACCTATTTGTAACATCAATTAAGGAAGAGAAACCATAGCTAAATAAGCAGTTGATATAATCAGAGCACGATTGACAGCTAGGAGGAAGTATGTTTATATTGATGTCACCACAAATGATGATGTTCTTATTTTCATTGGTTAAGAGATTAAGTATTTTTTCTAGCTGTGAACAGAAGTCCGAATAAGATGATGACGGGGAACGATAAATGGATGCCAGGATTGTAGGCCTGTTATTGAGCGGCAAGACATTCCGGTCGAACTCTAACCATACAGACTCGCACAATAAATTTCGGAATGAAAGATCGAGACGACGGGTGTACGCAATCGACGAATTCACAAAAATAGCAGATCCGCCACTTCTCTGATTTCCACGGTAACTATGTTCACTGGTGTACCCTGGCAGATCAAATAGATTGCCATCTACCTGTGTCAGCCACGTTTCCGACAAACAGATGATTGAAAAGTTATGGTCAAGTATAGAAAGAAAGTTGATCAGATCATCGTGATGCCTACGAAGACTGCGAATATTGCAATGAAGGAATGAAAATTGAGGTGGTTTATCATGGAGCAATGCTTTCGTTTTGTCACACGAGAACATGCCTCTGTTCATGGTAGAAACACGAAAGAAAAAAAAAGAAAAAAAGGATGTGCAGGCGCACTGATTATGTAAATATGGCCAGGACGTTTGCGTTAGAAATACGATAAACACGACTATTTTCAGTCTTTCTGGCCTTAATCACACAATTTTCGGTCCAGAGGAATCGCCACCCTTTAGCCTTCTTCAATTCGAGAGCTTGCGTGAAAAGACGCTTGTTATCTGGCGTGAGATGATCATTCACAAAAAAAGGTGAGTCACTGCTTCGCGAAAGACTAATTGCAGAAGTGGCGAGTTTAGCTTTCCTCGCTTTACTAATGAATTCCGTTCGCTTCGATCTCGAGCAGAAACGCGCGATGATGATCTTGTCTTTTTTCGTGGGGACACGATGAGCGATGTCAATGTCAGAAGGTACAACAGGACAACCAATATTTTTACCAATAGCTTGTATTAAAGCCAGGCAATTTTCACCTTCCGTGACGGAAACACCTTTGATTTCTACGTTATTGAGGCGTGAATACTGCTCGAGTGACGTAAGACGTTGAGACAGCTTCGCGTTTTCTTCTTTCAGAAACTTATTTTCCTTCAAGATGGTTTCATTCTGAACTTTCACGGATTCATACAGTCCATTAAACATGCTCAGACTTTCTTGCATTGATGCCAATTCAGCACGTAGTGTTGCTATATCTTTCGCTAGCTCAGCACACGACGGCATCTTGAAAAAAAGCACGAGACACTGATGGCAACAGGGCAGCGGCTAAGAAGGATTAGTAGATGCAAAAATTTATGTGACAAACCTGTACGAAGTGCAAGGACGAAATTAGTTGCTTGTCCGCTGCCGCAACCCTTGCTGCCAAATGACGGGCTGGCACACAGGACAACCACTTTTGTAGGCAGTCCGGCTGATGAAGTCACTCCGATAGGCGTCACTTCACTTCACCAGAGTGTTGATAGCAGCAGGCGCGAGTTGTGACGTGAACAGGATAGCTGACGTCACTTCAGTCGATGCCACTTGAAGCGAACAGTCCGTCGATGGCCGTAGGCGTGAATTGCAACCTGTACGAAGTGCAAGGACGAAATTAGTTGCTTGTCCGCTGCCGCAACCCTTGCTGCCAAATGACGGGCTGGCGCACAGGACAACCGCTTTTGTAGGCAGTCCGGCTGATGAAGTCACTCCGATAGGCGTCGCTTCACTTCACCAGAGTGTTGATAGCAGCAGGCGCGAGTTGTGACGTGAACAGGATAGCTGACGTCACTTCAGTCGATGCCACTTGAAGCGAACAGTTCGTCGATGGCCGTAGGCGTGAATTGCAACCTGTACGAAGTGCAAGGACGAAATTAGTTGCTTGTCCGCTGCCGCAACCCTTGCTGCCAAATGACGGGCTGGCGCACAGGACAACCGCTTTTGTAGGCAGTCCGGCTGATGAAGTTACTCCGATAGGCGTCGCTTCACTTCACCAGAGTGTTGATAGCAGCAGGCGAGAGTTGTGACGTGAACAGGATAGCTGACGTCACTTCAGTCGATGCCACTTGAAGCGAACAGTTCGTCGATGGCCGTAGGCGTGAATTGCAACCTGTACGAAGTGCAAGGACGAAATTAGTTGCTTGTCCGCTGCCGCAACCCTTGCTGCCAAATGACGGGCTGGCGCACAGGACAATCACTTTTGTAGGCAGTCCAGCTGATGAAGTCACTCCGATAGGCGTCACTTCACTTCACCAGAGTGTTGATAGCAGCAGGCGCGAGTTGTGACGTGAACAGGATAGCTGACGTCACTTCAGTCGATGCCACTTGAAGCGAACAGTCCGTCGATGGCCGTAGGCGTGAATTGCAACCTGTACGAAGTGCAAGGACGAAATTAGTTGCTTGTCCGCTGCCGCAACCCTTGCTGCCAAATGACGGGCTGGCGCACAGGACAACCGCTTTTGTAGGCAGTCCGGCTGATGAAGTCACTCCGATAGGCGTCGCTTCACTTCACCAGAGTGTTGATAGCAGCAGGCGCGAGTTGTGACGTGAACAGGATAGCTGACGTCACTTCAGTCGATGCCACTTGAAGCGAACAGTTCGTCGATGGCCGTAGGCGTGAATTGCAACCTGTACGAAGTGCAAGGACGAAATTAGTTGCTTGTCCGCTGCCGCAACCCTTGCTGCCAAATGACGGGCTGGCGCACAGGACAACCGCTTTTGTAGGCAGTCCGGCTGATGAAGTCACTCCGATAGGCGTCGCTTCACTTCACCAGAGTGTTGATAGCAGCAGGCGCGAGTTGTGACGTGAACAGGATAGCTGACGTCACTTCAGTCGATGCCACTTGAAGCGAACAGTCCGTCGATGGCCGTAGGCGTGAATTGCAACCTGTACGAAGTGCAAGGACGCAATTAGTTGCTTGTCCGCTGCCGCAACCCTTGCTGCCAAATGACGGGCTGGCGCACAGGACAACCGCTTTTGTAGGCAGTCCGGCTGATGAAGTCACTCCGATAGGCGTCGCTTCACTTACCAGAGTGTTGATAGCAGCAGGCGCGAGTTGTGACGTGAACAGGATAGCTGACGTCACTTCAGTCGATGCCACTTGAAGCGAACAGTCCGTCGATGGCCGTAGGCGTGAATTGCAACCTGTACGAAGTGCAAGGACGAAATTAGTTGCTTGTCCGCTGCCGCAACCCTTGCTGCCAAATGACGGGCTGGCGCACAGGACAATCGCTTTTGTAGGCAGTCCGGCTGATGAAGTCACTCCGATAGGCGTCGCTTCACTTCACCAGAGTGTTGATAGCAGCAGGCGCGAGTTGTGACGTGAACAGAATAGCTGACGTCACTTCAGTCGATGCCACTTGAAGCGAACAGTTCGTCGATGGCCGTAGGCGTGAATTGCAACCTGTACGAAGTGCAAGGACGAAATTAGTTGCTTGTCCGCTGCCGCAACCCTTGCTGCCAAATGACGGGCTGGCGCACAGGACAACCACTTTTGTAGGCAGTCCGGCTGATGAAGTCACTCCGATAGGCGTCACTTCACTTCACCAGAGTGTTGATAGCAGCAGGCGCGAGTTGTGACGTGAACAGGATAGCTGACGTCACTTCAGTCGATGCCACTTGAAGCGAACAGTCCGTCGATGGCCGTAGGCGTGAATTGCAACCTGTACGAAGTGCAAGGACGAAATTAGTTGCTTGTCCGCTGCCGCAACCCTTGCTGCCAAATGACGGGCTGGCGCACAGGACAACCGCTTTTGTAGGCAGTCCGGCTGATGAAGTCACTCCGATAGGCGTCGCTTCACTTACCAGAGTGTTGATAGCAGCAGGCGCGAGTTGTGACGTGAACAGGATAGCTGACGTCACTTCAGTCGATGCCACTTGAAGCGAACAGTCCGTCGATGGCCGTAGGCGTGAATTGCAACCTGTACGAAGTGCAAGGACGAAATTAGTTGCTTGTCCGCTGCCGCAACCCTTGCTGCCAAATGACGACAAAGACGACACTCTAATAAGACGACAAATACTACTCCGTGTTCAAAATACAACAATTTTTTTCGGGCAAGGCGTTCTTACGTATTCTATACGTTATTGCAACTAATACAAAAACGTTTGTATTGTTCCCACAACAGTCTGCTGTATTGCATGCCGCAGTATGCCGCACCACAGCTGTTCCATGCAGCCTGCTTACAAAACATAGCAATGGAGGATTTGATTTATGTTTTGCGTGCCTGTGAATAATTTGTGTTGTTTGACGGAGAGTTTTGTTGGTTGGAGATGCTGTTAATTTAGTTTTTGGGCACACCTTCATCTGCAAGTGAACACAGGGTTCATAGAATGAGTACAGCGTACTATATGTGTTGCACAGGTAGCATGATTTTGTGGAATGAATGCAGTCATTCATGGCTTTATCCCTAAAGTACCTGCTTGTTAAGTAAGTACACTACACCAAATTGAACAGGAGTATAGTTGAACTGGACCTTATACAAAGAACACAAGAAGTGCGTGTGCAGCAAACAAGGGCACAAAGAGCACATGACTTGTTTATAGAGCTGATCGCGGCACTGAAACGACGAAGATAGGACAGGCCGAGCATACACAAGCCTGTCCCATCCTTGTGATTTGAAGTGCTACGCTGAACTTTATGAAACTGTTACACCAACAATGCCAAAAATTTACCCGCGCTAAGTTCTTAATACATCCTCACTTTCTCCATTTTGCAGATTTTTTTTGTTGAGCCAATCTGTACACGCAAAGATGTTCCAAACTACGTGTGAAATAATAAGTGTAAAAAAATTACTTGGACTTGCAACTAATAAAGTTATATAGAAGTGTTCCCACCTAAGCAAATTGCAGCTGCAGCATATGTTGGCAACAGGTCAGTGAAGGTTGACCAGTCATTTAGCAATATACCTGCTCGTGAACATGTTGTTTTTGCAAGTTATTGGCTGACGACAAATAAACCAATATTCCAAATCTCCCCCCCCCTCCCCAATTTGTCTCCAAGCCACTTTCAAGTACTGTTTATATAGAAGCTACGCCTTATTGTCCAGCAGTTAAACTCAGTCTTGAAACGAGCTACACTGGTGGCAATAGCAGCATCCCCCCTTTGCAGTCTTTAAACCTCTGAACTATTTCTGCCCATTTTGCCAATAGGAGTGGCGTTGCAATACCCCATTGTACTTTGTAAAAGACTATGCTTCGATCACGCGCAGATGTGCGGTTCGTGAACGTATATCCCAAGGTATACCGAAAAGCACTGAATATTTGAGTGAGGTCATCGGTTAAATAAGAAGCGAAAATCGCGACGCAACTTCCATGGGCAAAACAAAAGATAAATGGTCACCGCAATTTAAAACAACGTAAAGAGGATGTTGCTTAAGTTTTCCATGCAACATGTTCTGACACAGAGCTTGTTGAACGCTGCTTAGTGACAAGATATAGCTGCAAGCTGAACAATTTGACTATGCAATCTCATGTACAAATCTTGCTAAGAAGCGCAGCCACTATAACAAAGAACACACAACACAAGCGCTTAAGCGCTGTAAGCGCTTGTGTTGTGTGTTCTTTGTTATAGTGGCTGCGCTTCTTAGCAAGATGGATCCTTACCAACTGGCCCGATACAATTGTTCATGTACAAAGTTGAGAAAATAGAAACTTCTGTATTGACGGTCCATTCGTTACCATATTTCAGCTTCAAAAAACCCCAGCCTTCTATCTATAAATGTTTACAAGAAAATATGTGACCAGCAGACTGGTTTAACTTAGCACACTTATTGCCAGCATATACTGAGAACGCTACCTTCATAGATGGCAAAGCTTTCATGTCATTTTGTTATTAATTGTTGTGCAAGGTCAGAGTAAACAATTCACAGTTAAGCTACTGAGGGTAGTTTGTGCGTATGCAGTGTGCTGCGTTATCTTGCAGATAAGGGAGTCATACATGCTGCAGCATGCCTAATGAACAATGAAATACACTACTACACGCTTCTTTGAGCACAACTTTCGGAGATGTATTCAGAAACATAATTGTCATAAGTGCTGGAAGCCCGCTTATCAAACGGTGTGCATAGCCCATAAACAGCTCCACTTGGCTCCTTTCTGAATGTCTGAAAAGAAAGTACAAAACGACTATTATAGCAGCAGCAATGTTCAAATTTTAAACCACTATGGTGTCTACTACATACATCACCTCTGTTCACACCACTATTTCATGAATCACAAAAGCAGACGGTATTTCTGGACAAGGACAGGTCACATGCAGAACAAGCAGGATGATGCTACGAAGACCTATTGCTATAGTAGACAACGACTCAACGTTAAACGCACTATATTTGAACTGCAAAAGAAATCATAGACTAGCATAACAAATTCTGTTTAATTAGTGCCGTGGCAGTTACGTTACCTGTAACTAATAACACCATGGAGAGTTATGTGGGGCGAACAAAAGAATTTTGCATTATATTATGAAATCTTACACAAGACAAAGCGCACTGTAGAGCACTGCAAAGGGCTACGTGCGGCAGGCAACATATTGTAACGGCACCTTTGGAGCGAGAAACAAGAGCTTTGAGATAAGAGGATCAGGACTTTGTTGTCATTTACGTACCCTCCACCCATCCAACACTCTGTAACTGTGCGTAACAGAGTGCTGGACAGATACACGTCGCCTTTTTCATAACATCATGGTGGCCCCGCCGCGGTGGTCTAGTGGCTAAGGTACTCGGCTGCTGACCCGCAGGGCGCGGGTTCGAATCCCGGCCGCGGCGGCTGCATTTCCGATGGAGGCGGAAATGTTGTAGGCCCGTGTGCTCAGATTTGGGTGCACGTTAAAGAACCCCAGGTGGTCTAAATTTCCGAAGCCCTCCACTACGGCGTCTCTCATAATCATATAGTGGTTTTGGGACGTTAAACCCCACATATCAATCAATCATAACATCATGGTGGAGGTATTAGCCTGATTAAGACAATGAATAATGCATCAACACAAATGGTGAGGATTAAATAAAGAATCGGGTATACATAAACTTTTCATCAGGTATACATCTCAACACATTCATTACAAATCCTCAACTTTACCAAATGCTTCTATTGTAATGATACTGGGTGCAAAACTTAAGCTGCAGAGGACAAGGCATTTAGCAGGGGTCTGGCTGCTGAACAGATTTATAACACTATGTCCATGGTGCTAAAATTAAGCGATTCGACTAGAGGACATCCATTTACCAGAGCAGCAAACAGTATCAAGGTTACTGCCACGACTTAGACAAATGATTTTCGTTCAAACATTCAAAACAACCTAATCCTAAAAAATTTTGACTGGCTCCAAAAACAAACTTTCTTTATTAATTTAATAAATTATTATTTAATTATAAATTATATATTTCTTATTATTTATTATTATTGTGCTTATTATTTTTATTATTAAGGGGGGCTCATTCAAGCCCCCCCTTATCATCATCTTAACTTCTGTCATAATAAGACAACTGGCATGTAGTGTTTGATAGAATTTCAAGATATGGACAGTAAGCCTTTTTTCTCAATTTATAGCTCACCTTTTACGTTTATGCTTTAATGACTGTCTCATCAGCCAAAAAACCCAGGGTAAAATGTGTGAAGGTGTCTTCAACTTTTAGAGTCAGAAGTATTTTTAAGTCTTAGAAAATACCCTTAGAACAAACAATGTAAAGTTATTCTACAAGAAATAATCACTCTTATAAAAATTATGCAAAAAACACTGTATTTTGCCATGTTTTATTTGACTGATATGTGGGGTATAACGTCCCAAAACCACCATATGATTATGAGAGACGCCATAGCGGAGAGCTCCAAAAATGTCGACTACCTGCAACATTTCCGTCTCCATCGGAAATGCATCCACTGCAGCCTGGACTCAATCCCGCGACCTGTGGCTGATGGGCAAGTACCATTTCGCAATGGTTCCTCACTACCAACATTAGCATAAATTGAAACAAAAATTAATTTGTTACCATAACTATAAAATTTTGCTGACAAAGAAACGAAGACTGTGGTAAAAGCATGAAGCAACAATCATATGTCAGTTATTTTTCTCCCATAACTCACTTTCTGAGCACATAGTTCAAAGGCCTCTGCTGTATCAAAAATTTTCCCCCAAAAATAGTGCTGGAAGAACTTCGTCCCAGATTGAGGCATCAAAGCGCCAGTTTCGGAAAATATTGCAAACGGTCAAGAAACCACTTCACTGACAAACATGACAAAACTATGAACTCGCAAATACTTACAGGTTAATGCTCAGTCACAGTTTTTGAGGCATCCCCATGGCTAGTGTGTGACCATCTGTACTGCCTTCTGGCTGCCTTTGGATCAGTTTTTGTAAAATGTCTGCCGAGAACACGAAAACATTAGAACCAATTCACCTTTTCTAGCATGCCCCATGTAACACAACTTGACTTTCTCGGCCACATGAGGTAGCAGTCTCAAAAGCATGCTAACAGCTGCTGTTTTATGTATGTATATCTAATACTCCAATAGCAGGCTCCAAAATAATACCGAGTCATTGTTAAGCAAGAAGTCTAATAGAAGAAAACAGAAACAACATTTTAAACTAGACATAAATTTAACTTCTTATTACTCACTCAATAACGTATTTTCCTTACGCATTATATGCATATATGTTGAAAAGCCTGGGCTTGCAAATATGTCCGCAGGTGAGTCAGGACAATTGAAATGCCAACTAACAATGAGAAGGCAGACAAGCGGAACATATAAGACAGTTAACCAGAGGCCCATCATTAAACCTATCTTTATATCACGACGTAACTACATGCCAAAATTCGAATCATGCAGTTTCGTACAAGCACAGAAATGAAGAAATGCATCTAATCGTTGAGGCTTGGCATAGTGACTTGTGATAGTGCATGTGTGAGCCAACCATTGAATAACTCAACGAAGAAATCAAATGCTGAGCAGTTATCTCTCACATAAACCAACAAGCATGCCATCTTGATCGATATCTCCACTTGCCTTGTTTCGTCTCTAGCTTAATGTCAACTTTTTCGGTTAGTGTTTGCAGTGTCTTGACTACTCTCTAAAGTCCATGCTTGCATGCCCTGCCTTTTAACATGAATACCAACCTACTAAGCCGCTCACCTCTCCTATTTGAAATATGTATAAAATCTAGAATTACCACTTTGTTCACTTGATGTAACAAAATAATGGGGTTCTGAATGTGAATGTTGATTCAAAAGCACTAAAGCCTCTAGCATGTTTGCCTCCTTCAAAAGTGAAACTGCTGCCCTAAAGATCAAATCCACTCAGTGCGGGAGTTGTTCACATAAGCAAGGTAAGATAAATCTTAAGACTATAAAAAGAGCTCTAAGTAAAAGCAAGACAGGCAACTAGCAAGGAGCCACATATTATCCGGCCTAGAATCTTTTCTGGGAACCTAGAATACTGTGGCGCAGGTCATGCACCTCGGCAACTGTTCAGCTTTTCTGTCTGAACCAAAGCTTAGTAGAGTCAATATTCATATCTACAGATTGCTCTCAAAACAGCAGTTAGGTTGTCAAAAAAATTCAAAAGACCGAAAAAAGCTCCACAGCTAATAAATTATTAAACATTAAATGATGCATGTACACCCAAAACACTATTTTAGATGTGCCGGTTGAATAGGTATTATGTTAACAAAGCAGCGAAAAATGAACTGCCAGCTATGTAGTTGCAAGAGGGGAGAAAGAAGATGGCTCTAGTGCCATGAAAAATCTATGAAAGTACTATCAACAGGAGAAGCTTGTTAGATGTTGAATCCGAAACAAATGTGAATACGCTACGTCGGTACTTAACGCTTGAAATTAGACTGGTGACTGGATAGGTCGGAATGCGAAGTGCAGTATGGAATATTTCTTTCAAAATTACATTCGCAGACAAAGTGAGAATTTAGCTTCATCGAAAATTTCGTGTTCCCCAAGCATCACTGTTGATGGTACATATTGAACATGCAGAATATTTTATATAATGAATACATAAATATTGACAGAAGCTGCAGACTATTTCACAGATGGGCATTGCAAAATATAAATCAACAAAGCCATGCAGTGCATAAACTGACCATTCGTAATTGAAATGTAAACACCTACTAAACAACCCCACCGTATGAAATTTAAGATAACTGCCAAATTGTAAAATGTGAGCACATTGCCACAAATATTGTGTTCACATGACGAAATGATGAATTCACAGGCAATAAAACACACATTGTAGCTGTTTTCAGTTTCTCACTCGGCTTCTCCATCGTTCTCATCGTGAAGAGGGGTGCGCACACGTCACCATCATGACTACCGTTCAATGGCAGCAAAGCATGACGTCACTGCTTTTGCAATCAACAGGCAACCTTCAATTAAACAAGGCCTCGTTGATGTGCCACTGTGCTATATCGGCATGGCGAGGAAGTACTGTGCAAGGCATGGGTGAGATAAACAGATATGCAGCACGTCTCACAACGACACAAGTTATACGGCGTAATTTTAAGGCTAAAACAATCTTTCACATTGCAGAGAGAACCAACCGACAGTCAGTTCAAAATCACATCACTTTGCTGGCGAAGAGTATACACTGGTAAGGCATCAAGGGGTCACCATAATTGATTTTCAAAATGAATTGTCTGTGATACTCACACAATGCGATTGCTGCAGCACTCTGTATGAATCAGCAAGATGGTCCGGAAGGTGATAAAAAAGAAAGACAGAGCCAAAGCTGCCTATTTGTACTTTGAGAGAATATAAAACACACTGTGCAAGGAATTACTTTTGCAGGCATATCCCTATATGGTATGAAAGTGATAATTAACATCCCTAGTCTATGCAACATAGGAATGCCTAAAATTGTTTGCAAGAACTTTACTGTGGTGGCTGCACTGTCTGTGTTGGGCAGAAGCAGCCGGCCCGTGGCTCTCAGGCGTCTGATTTGTTCGTTGAAAAGAACTTGTGGCTCACATCCTTGTAGCACTGCTTTTGGGTGGCGCTTCCTGCGATAACAAAACTGGCACAACACGATTATGCTCTGTAAATACTCACATGAAATCCACATATGTGCCTTTAAAAACTTTTCAGCTATAGACTGATCCACAGCAATATTCGCTTCTGTTATAATGGGGCACCTTATTGCTTTCCCTGGCCAGGCATCTTGTTTTCACCTATGAGACAATCCAGCAGAAGTTAAGCTTTAGTTGGAGAGGAAGCAGTTGAAAAGCATAAATAAATATACAATATAAAAATCGAATAATTTTGCGTGATATATGAAATTATGATTCTTGTAATGACCCACCACGAAGACATGAGTGAGCAAGCTGTGACGTTAAGGTGTCACAAAATAATGGCGTTTCTGGAAAATGTCATAAACAGCTAGGTAATTCTGCTATTGAAATGCGCTGTTACACTGACTCTGTAGTTGAAAGTGCCTGCTGAATCTACTCGATTGCATTTAGCAAACCTGTGTAATGATACTGACAGGCATAAAAAACCCAATTCTCACTTAGCTGCCCCCATCACAGCATCATGCTGCTTCACATAAGGGTTCCTGGTATGCAGAATACAGATGCATGAACTTTCTGCTTTGTGACTATGTCGTACCACAATGAACGTGATCGACATCTGCTCGAACTACGTGAGCAGCTGAAAAATGCTCCATTGTGCAATTATCTGTAACAATGCAGTATTGCCAGCTACTAGTCGCTTCACCGTACATCCACAACAAATTTTGGCACCAGCAAGGTATCGCATTGTATACAAGCGTGTGACCACATTATTCAGTGCTACCAGCTGCATTCTCTATTTTAATATCTAGATGCATAGAACGTGCACGCAGTAGCCAATAATTGCGCCAAGTAGAAGAGTTCATTTTAGATATTCTATAAAATTCATAGACAAGAATAAGGCACATAACTCAAGCCTGTTGTTTAGCATCATAAGTGAAAGTGTGCTTGCAAACGTATACAGAAAAATTAGCAACCATGAAAAATGGTAAAAACTAGGTTTATGTTTGGCAGAAACAAATCGCACACAGTAAAGACAGACCAAGACACTGCAATGATAAAGTTGTAAGTTTCACAGTGGGTCACTATTCTTCACACTATGCATGCATTTACAAGAAAGATAACAATGCTTGCTGCAAGAAACAATAACGTTTTACAGTTTTTGCAAAATTCCACTTGCCGGTATCCCATTCTACAGAAAGGCAACACTTTGCGAAACCAAGTCACGTTTTCAAACGAAATGCACTCGCCCTAATGACAAATAGGTGAAGTACTCTTCTACAGCATGATTTATTGGAACTAAAAACCATGATAACAATAATTTTTGTTATAGCTAGCAAGAGCCTTTCTACTGTTGTTTATGTAAGTAATTTTATCTCAATGGGAGGTAACAAGAATAAGGGCCACATATTAATGAGCACAAAAACACAATGACTGGTTGTGCAGCAATTCCCAGATATGATCATTCATGGAAACCATTGCACTTCTCCCTCAAATAAAGGTTGCACATAATTAACACTTTGGCATGAATAATGGTAAGTTGGTAGGTAGCATACATCCTGATGTTACTCTGTATATCCTCTCTTATTTTTCAATATTTTCACTTCGACATAACTAGCTCAAAAAAACATTCTTCTACAATATATGGAACTTCGTGCAATACCTTTGAGTTAGCCACAGATGCTGAATAAGCACCTCTTATAGGATGCTCGGCCCACCATGTGGTCAGCACTGCACAGTTCGTCAGGGCACTTCTGTTTGCTACTTGCAGTACACAGCAAAAAACTTAGGCATTCAAGCAAAAACAAAGCAAGTATGGCAGCAGCATTTCGTCCTTTGGAGATAGAGAGGGGGAGGAGTAGTGCAGCATTGTTCTTCATAAGCTACACATACATGCATTAACTGCTTTAGTTTGGCGCATAAACAGTATAAATAAGTGAAAATGGTTCGAGGAGACAAGCAGCCACATATTTGAAATCCTCCAAAGAAGTCAGAAGCACTCACTGGGGATTCTACAGTATATATTCTGTGTCATCTACAAAAAGTATGCAAAGTGCTGAATTTCACTTACCCTTGCATGCTATTAAGCCAATGTGAAACGACAACGTATTGCACTCGCTTCGCTGCCCAGTTGGTGTTTCCGAAAGTTTCTGAAGTTGCACAGACAGCAAAGAGGTCTGGTCAAATTTAAGCATACCCATTTCATCAAGCACCGCTGGCTTCAACTCCAAGTGACAGCAGCAAATGAGGTCATCTAATAGTGGCATGCGACTAATGCTAAGTACCTAAGCATTTGAATAAGAAAATGCAAGTATACTTCAGTTGCATGCTCGATTTTTATTGTTAATTCTTTTACGTGTCACCTTTTCTCTTATGCTGGATATTGAGATAAAGGCAAAATATTTTTTAAATATAGTATTACAATATGTTTACGAGCAACAATCATACTACATTATACCAAGTAGTGCTTGTGATATTACTGCAAACATTCAGAGCAATGTCAACGGCATCTCTCAGAGACGTTCACAGTCTTTCATTGAGCTGCAGTTAAAGGTGGCAGCCACTAAATGAACTTTGAACCCCTTCATTCAGAAACCGAGTGAGCTGCTTTTCTTCAAAAAAACTTGCGGGCGCAAGGTGCAGACATTGACA
Source organism: Rhipicephalus microplus (assembly GCF_043290135.1). Lineage (NCBI taxonomy): Eukaryota > Metazoa > Arthropoda > Arachnida > Ixodida > Ixodidae > Rhipicephalus > Rhipicephalus microplus. The sequence continues at coordinate 31,326,674 of NW_027464585.1, forward strand.
GAAGTAGATACACCCCCAGCAACGGGGACTATACCGCTCAGAGTTGATGTGCCGGCACTCTTGCCAAATCGTTACAGCGAAGGCAGCTTCTTTGTCCCTTTTCGCCTTATGAGCTTGGGAAGCGCCCGTGCTAACGCGCTGTGCATCCCTCGGGGTTGCTCCAATCAGGCGATCCCTTCCATAAGGTGTTTCCGTTTTGTTTTTTTATAATACATTTTTTTGTGATAGCCAAATAGCGAGAGCCGCGATGCGCCACAGCATAGGTCACTGGCGCTCAACTGAGACGAGAAAATCACTAACGGACACTGCGAAAATAGCGAGAGCCAAAAGGACCACAAACTGAACGTAACGTAAGCAACTAGTGCCGGACAAGACCTGCAAGCGGAAAAATAAACGCTGCCGGCAGAATATGCCACGCTGTTATTTAAAAGTTCATTATTGCAATCAGATACAGCATAGCTGTCACACTCCTGCTAATCAAAGTGGCTTGTTTATCTACACGGAACACTCAAACTGAAATTCGGTCGTTTTGCCTGATAACGCAACTGCAATAAAAAGGACGGGATGCGCAGTTTCGTCAGTCACTCACCCGGGACGTAGAAGAATTTTCGTCAACTATAGCACAATGCGTACTTTAACACGACATGTGACAGCAGTTATCAAGCCCACATCGCTAAGCCCCTGGTAACCAACTTCACGATCAGAGGCACGCGACACCGTTGCACAGAGTTCACATGTACGCCGAAACCACGCGCACGCGAAAAAAAACCGCTTTCAAGCCTCTGTGCGACTTCGAAGCAGCGTAAACATTCAAGGCATGAGCATTTTGTCGGCAGTCGAAGAAGCCGAAGGCGGGGAAAACTCATGAGAGCAGTAAGATAAGACTTACTTGATAGCAAAATTCACAAAGCTTGTTCGCTGGTCAGCCTGGCGTGAATGCTACGACACAAGCAGTGATGTTAACACCTTGCGCAAACTTCTGGTGGCATACTATCCGACTTCACGCAACCACAGGTTAGCCGATCAGAATAGGACAACGGTTACACGTCTTGGTGTCGCGAATCGCCGTTGAACATGGTCGTTTCTAACGGGTTCTTCACCGCGAGGACTGTTCACTCGACCGTAGACCGGAACGGACGTGTTTTTCCACCGCTCCTCCCAGTCCTTTGACGCTTCCATGGGTTTTGTCCACGGCGCTCTCGTTGAACAGACCTACTTCGGACCTTCCGGTGAGGACTTTCACAGTCAAGCCTGTTTAAAGTGTTTCGAAATCTGGAAGTACTCTTCCCAACAACTTTCTGGTCACCAGGCATGGCCGATGCATCAGCGTCTCCGTGACAGCGTACCGACACCGCTGCAACTTTCGGCGCTTGGCCGCGTTCGTGTGAATGCCGAGCGCGTTGCAGTGACATTCGGTGTGTGTCTGATCTACAATGCTTAGGCATGGCTTCTCTGGTTTCTACCATCGAATCAGCAGCAATAGATGCTGCGGACACAAGCGAATATCCAGTGGATCCGGACGATGGTTCTTGGTTCACTGCTACCCGCCGACGCAAGCCAAAGACCGCAATGAATTCCGCACCCGAGCCCTTGCCTGCCGAAAATCAAGTGACCCCGCGGCCGTCACCCCTACCTGTGGATGACTTCAAGGTGATCTTCCTACCACAGGGAGGCTTTCGCCTCAGTGAATGGGCACATCACATGTTGGCATGCGCCATCTGCATGACTGCTGGGCTGCCAGGAGAAACAGTCAACAAGCTCCTTTTTTGCATCCAAGGGGAACGCATTATAGCCATCGCAAGCACACTAGACGAAACTATTGCTACAAAGTTGCAAGCCGTCACTGCACTAAATCTAGGGTCGCAGAGATATGAAATGCAAGCCCCTCCTGACAATTCTTGTAAGGTAGTCATCATCGGCCCCGAGAAGAATACTTCACCCACCGAACTCCTCGACAACATCTACGCACCTGACGCCGTAGTCTTGCACGCCTGAATTTGGAATCCACAAACACGGCGTTGATAACCTTTACAGGCCTTCAAGTTCCACGTTACGTTTACTACTACCACGCGGAATACCGATGCTACATTCACCGACCTCGCAAACAAGTTTGCACAATCTGCCTTGCACTTGGACATCGGGCAGACGTGTGTCCAACCCCGACAAAACGCCGATGCCAAGCATGTGGAGTTGAGACACCAGCGCCGGAGCACGACTGTACAACTCAATGCTTCATTGCAAGGGTGACCACCCAGCTACGCACCCCAAATGTCCTTCGAGAGAAAAGAAACCACCAATTAAGCATTACGTCAAGAAAACACTGGAGGTGAACGCGTTAGCACTACCGCCTTCATCACCGCCCAAGAAACTCCGGCCCAGGTCCAGAACGAGGCGCAGCCAATCCAAGAGCAGAGGGAAGCCTCAGGACAGGGCCTTGAAATCCTTAAACAACACGCCAGAAGCCGCATCCAAAACCAGCACAACCCCCCTGCAACTGATCCCCCAAGAGAACAGAGCCGCGAGTGCGAAGAGACCAGAATCGCCTCCACCAAAGAAGCCAGCGCCCGTTGGACAGACGCCTCCGGCTAAGGCGAGTTGGGCAGCGGGGCCTCCCAGCCTGAAATCTTCTTTACCTAATTCCGCCCATCCGCCCTCATCACACAACTACCCCAACGAACCTCTCCCATCTAACGCACATAACTGCAAGCAAGAGATGCAAGATGCCCTCACAAAACTGAGAGACTCGCTTAAGGCTGAAGTAACCGGCATGATCACTTAGGCAATTAATTATTTCCGTGCAGAACTTAGGGATATGTTAAAGGCCCATGCCCAAGCGCTTGTAAGAGAGCTAAAGCAGCACATACAAGAAAGCTTCGCGTCATTTAGTACAGGGCCCCAAGACTCATTGCCATTAGCTACAAACCCCAAAAGTCTGACCAAACGACCCCACCCTTACATCCGCCCATCACTCTTAACTCAGGACACAGTCAAAAAAGAGCAAGATGGGCTTCCCTAGTCCTGCCTTCACCATGTGGCAGTGGAACTGCAGGGGGTTTCGACGAAAGAGGAGCTCCCTGCAACAGTACACTGCCGCTTTCACGCACCCTCCGGACATCGTGGCTCTGCAGGAGACGCACTGCACACCTACCCTCTCGGGCTTCCATACATACACAGACCAACAAACACCATCACTTGTTGCAATACTCATATCCAAACTCTTGACACCTATAGAACACACACTAACGTCATACATTCCACATGTGCTTGTTGAAATTATTCCTCAGAAACGCAGTCAGCAGAGCTTGTTTATACTAAACATCTACAGCTCCCCTAAATCTAGGAGGGACGACTTCGGGTACCTTGTAGCGGAAACATGCAAGCTAGGGGAACAAGTTGTAGTGGTTGGTGATTTTAACGCCCCACACACGTCATGGGGATACCTATTGGGCACGCCTAAAGGTACCAAATTAGAACGCCTCATCTGCAATCACAGATTTACACTGCTCACAGATCCGCAAGAGCCAACCAGAATTGGAACCAGCGCAACCAGAGACACGTGACCTGACCTAAGCTTTGTAAGGGGACTAAGCAATTATAACTGGTCAAATCTACATTAAACGTTAGGTAGTGATCATTGCATCATTTCCTACACTGCACATCTCCAACCCCCGTGCTCCAGTGCGGAAGGTCCGTCTCACTAATTGGTATACATTTAGAAAACAACGCGCTCAGACTGACAGCAATGGGAGACCTTTAAATGAATGGCTACAGTGCCTGCAAGCTGACCTTGATAAAGCTACCAAGAAAATAAGCACTACAACCGCAATTCCAGATGTCGACCGGCCCCTTCTACACCTGTGGGAAGCACGCAGAATCCTCATAAAACGCTGGCTAGGCAGAGACACAATAGCAAGCTTAAACTTCGCATTGCTCAACGCACGTTGCAAGCCGAACAACACGCCACAGAGATCACGGGGAACAATTGGCACAACTTTTTTAAGTCACTTAAGGGAACACTAAACACAGTGCGCACGTGGGCCATACTAAGAGCCCTTGTTGACCCGAAAAGTACCAGGTCCTACACAAGCAGTACCATCCAAACACTTCTTCACAAGCAGGATGGGGACGACAACAGCATCTTGCAGACGCTTCAAGAAAAGTACATCGCTGCAGACCCTCAGCGAAAATATAAAAACTAACCATATACAGAGTCCACACCGCTGGATGCTGGTATCACTGTGCGCGAAGTTCAAGCTGCCCTTCTGAATATCAAGCGCAACACAGCGCCAGGGAAAGGCAACATTTAATACTATCTCATACAAAACCTCAACGACGAAGATCTAGAACAGCTCACAGACTTTTACAACACTCACTGGAAATCCGGAACGTTACCCCAGGAATGGACACATGCCAAAATAACACTAATTCCTGAGTCCGGCAAACCCCTAGAGCTTGGAAACCTGCGAACAATCTCGTTGACGTCTTGCCTCGGTACATTAATGGAGCATGTCGTTCTCCAAAGACTGCAACTATATCTTGAGGCCCAGGGATTTTTTCCGGACATACTGTTTGGGTACCGGGCCTATCTTTCAACGCAAGCCATACTTCTCCAACTAAAAGAGGAAGTAATGGACAGGCTCACTTCTACGCAAACTAGAGCTCTGCTTGCCTTGAACATCCGCGGTGCGTTTGACAACGTCTCGCATCACCTAATACTGGAGAATCTCGCGCAACACGATGCTAACAACGAGTTTATGACAATGTGAAAGCATTCCTAACAAACAGGACGGCAACCATAGGATTAGGCTCTCTTCGCAGTGCCATCTTTAAGCTCACGGGTAGAGGCACGCCACAAGAACCGGTGTTATCCCTGACACTCTTCAACATCGCCTTGTCTAAGTTACCGCCTCTACTCGCCACCATTCCAAGCCTGCGACATGCTTTATACGCGGACAACGTCACTATATGGGTGACCAAAGGCTCAGGCGGACAAATACAAGATGCCCTCCAAGAAGCAGTAAATACAGTTCAAGCATACGCACAAGCAGGTGGTCTAACGTGCTCTGCGAATAAGTCGGAACTTCTACTCGTTCGTCGTCCCCAGCGAAAGCCCGACAACAGCCCGCAAATCACAGTCACCTTAGAGGACCATGTAATTCCCTGCGTACAGAAACTCCGCGTCCTTGGCCTTCATATACAAGCTGATCTCTAGGCAACGTACACAAAAATATTAGAAAGCAAGTTTCTCAAATCACGCATATGATCGCCGCATCACCAACCGAAGGCATGGACTTCAGGAACAAGACATTCTACGTATAGTTAATGCCTGCATAGTAAGTCGCATCACCTACCGTGTGTCTTATCAAACCATAACGCTTGCACAAGAGAGAAGACTGGACATTCCCCTCCGTAGAGCCGTCAAGGCGGCGCTTGGACTACCTACGTACGCATCCACCAACCATCTCCTAGCCATGGGTGTACACAACAACCTGAGGGAGCTAATCAAGGAACAGCGTAATAGTCAGCTACGAAAACTCCGCAGCACCCAAGTGGGAGAGCGACTACTCGTCAGGCTAGGGTACCCTCTGAATCGATGTAGATACAGCACACCAGGGAAACAGCTACCCACTGACTTGCGAGCAAGAACTGCAGTCGCGCCACTTCCACGTAATATGCACCCTGAGCGCAACGCTCAGCACTGGTGGGCAAGTGTGAAAAACCTCATGCGCCTCATCAATCAGTCTCCTCCGAACACTCTCTTATACTGCGACACCGCTAGACACCACTCCCACAGTTTTACAGTTGGAGCAGTGGTGAACAATGATCACGACGTAGTCGCCTTAATCAGCGTACCTACAAAGAACATATATGATGGCGAAGAGTGTGCCGTCGCTCTGACGATTTCCCACGCTGCCATAAACCTTCCTCACGCAGATGTTATTCTAATCTTTACAGACTCAATGGATACCTGCCGTGCGTTCACACGGGGCATTGTCTCACAGCACACACATCGAATTTTGAACACCACATTCCACACGCCACACAAGTTCCGACTTGTCTGGACCCCTGGGCACGCCTCTCTCTCCGGTCATGACTGCGCTCATGCAGCTACCCGAGCACTCACTAACCGAGATCCGGAGGAAGAGCTGTTCAACCCAGATGAGGAGGACACAATCACGGAACTTCTAGGATATCGAGACACTCTCGATTACTATAGGCGAGAACGCATTCGGTACCCTCCACCACACCACACGCTCACACGAGAAGGTGCAACTGCGGTGCGTCAACTGCAGGCGAACACGTTTCCGAACCTCTATTTCCTCCGCATCCTCCATCTCACTACTTACCCTGACAAATGCCTTGGCTGTGGAGCGGTACCGACGTTATTTCACATAACGCTGGAATGTCAGCGTCCGCCAGCCAGGCGCTCTGCCAAATCCTCTCCTATTCCTACCCTACAAAACTGGGAGGCCATGCTGCGTGATGAAAGCCCGAATGGCCAGCGGGCACTGGTTCAGTGGGCACAGTACGCAGCAGCGGCTGTTGGAGCTCTGGACTGAGAGCCCCACTCGACAATTTTAATGCTTGAAATAAAAAGTTTCTCTCTCTCTCTCTCCACCGTGACAAACGCTCAATTGGCTGCCGAGTGCCGCACATGCGCGAACTTGCATGCGCCGCGTCATTGAATTTTCCTTCCTTGATGCGCCACGTACATACATCACGTGACCACGTCGGAGAGATGTTATCGCGCGCCGGCGCACAATAACATCGTGTCTTTCTTGTCTCTGTGTCGTCGTTTCGTTCTCGCGCAATAACTATCGTCATGCCATACCAACTAGCCCAAGCAGCCACACTTCTAAATGTATTCTGGTGTCGTGAAGTGGCCCACGCTCAGATGAGTTTATTGTTGAAACAATGTTAAAACTATGCTTTGCGGTTGTAGTATAAGCTCGCTGTATTCGCTACACCTCCACTGCAGTACAATATCCTGTGTACTTGAGAATAAGACAGTTCGTAAAAATGGTGAGCTGGTCATAGTTAACTTTCGCATGCAAAAACATTATAGGTACGCCATGAAATTATACATATGCGCGGTTTGACTGACCAAATGAACTCACGCATTCACTTGAACAAAGCACGTATACGCTATTTTTTGCCTGCAATTGCGAACACTTTTTTTACTGTGAAGCGATTAAAACAGAAAAAAATCTTCCATACCTATATTAAAAGAGAGATCACCAGATCTGGTAATTTCAACGCATTTGGTTTTTTATTTGTTGTTGTACGCGCAATCTGACTACCCTGAAATGCTTGATGATAGGACATATGAATTTTCACAACAGAGGGATCACAATAATTCAAAAATTCCCGCACGCTCATAACAACTTGTGGAACTCACTGTTACATCGATACTGGTTTCAACGACATATCAGTGGTGATAATGAGATGGAACGATCAATGTTTATATTATGAGGAAGAGCTTTATTTGAGACAAGCTCGAGCTGGTCCACACTGATGATGATATCTACAGATGAGGAAATTATACAAATGATGATGTTACGTCCAATTGATAAAGAAGAGTCGGTGACGGCGCTCATAATAATTCCCCGTCACGCCGAAAGCGGCCTCCTGGCCGCGCGAGAAACAATATATAGGAATTGCGTCGGGCATACAGTTTCAGTCGAGAAACGTGCATAATTTCTGTCCCACGGCAACGGTGGTGGGAAGGAGCATTAAGTGGTGAGATACGGTAATTACCAGGAGACGTTTGTTCAATCCCCGTATAAGGTCCTATAAAACGACTAAGGAATTTTTCACATAAGCTGGGTACACGCACGGGATTCCAAAGAAGAACTTCGTCTCCTGCGGAAAAGGTGACAGCACGGTGAGTTAAGTCGTAGCGAGACTTCCGAGCTTCCTGAGAGATGCCGGTGTTGATTCGGGCCAGATACGGCAGTGCTCGAGGCGAGACCAAAATTGTGCGGATAAAGGGCCTGCTCAAGTAGCAGGAGCCAAAAGAAAGGAGACGTCCAGAGTTACACTTGGCGAGCGGCCATGGACCAGAAAATAGGGAGCCGGTGGTGCGTTGAGAAGCCGTATTGTGGGCTAACGTTACGAATGGCGAAATCGCGTCCCAGTTCGTGTGGTCAGGATTAAAGTACATGGCAATCATGTTCAAGAGGGTACGATGAAAGCGTTCCGTCAAGCCATTTGTTTGTGGTTAATAAGTAGCAGTTGTCTTGTGGGTGGTGTTGGTGGCACCTAGAACCTCAGCAACAATAGAGGAATGGAAGACCTTGCCGCGGTCGCTGAGCAGAACGCGTGGAACTTTATGGCGTAAAAATGTGTTACGCAGAAAAAAATCGGCTACCTGAGTGGCTTTACCAGCGTGCAATGAGGCTGTTTCCACATAACGTGTGAGGTGACCAACTGCCGTTACATTCCAACGATTTCCAATGGAGGCCACGAGAAGGGGGCCGTACAAGTCTATCCCGACCACTTCGAATAGCAAAGCGGGACAAGGAAGAGGTTGGAGAGAGCCAGAAGGAGCAGTAGTGGGTCAATTTTGCCGTTGACATAAGGCACACGAAGAAACATATTTGGCAATTGCGGATGAGAGGCCAGGCCAGGTGAACCAACTGCGTATTTTGTCATACGTTTTGTCATAGCTGAGATGCCCAACACCAGGATCATCGTGGAATGTCTCTAGAACCTGACGTTGTAGACAATGCTGTATAACGCGGACCCATTTGTTTCCTTCTACGTGGTAAATATAGCGATGTAAAACATCATCGTGAAGCTTGAATCGTTTCAGTTGTCAGCGAAGTCGGGTGTTCATAGGAGTGGATGTGCCTTCTAAGCGTGCTATTATGGAGCGGCAGTAAAGGTCAACGCGTTGATGGGACACAAGGGTAGAAGGGCGGCCGGATCTTAGCCAACTGAGACCTGTGGTGGGTAATGCTGCGGTGGAAATTTGTGACGGTGAATTATTACAGTTGGGTAGTGGGCAGGGAGAGAGAGCATCAGCATCTTGGTGCTTCTTACCTGACCTGTACACGACATCAAAGTTGTGCTCTTGTAAAGGAAGCACCCAGCGGCCAAGACGGCCCGATACGTTCTTTATAGACGTAAGCCAGCACAGTGTGTAGTGGTTGGTGACGACTGTGAAGTGGCGGCCGAGGAGATATGGACGAAATTTTTGTACTACCCATACAACAGCCAGGCACCCTTGTTCGGTTATTGTGTAATTTTTCTCGGCAGCAGTAAAAGCACGACTGGCGTAAGCGATGACACGTTCGCGTGTGGTGTTGTCACGCTGCAGTAGAACGGCACCGAGACCATGACCACTGGCGTCAGTGTGAAGAATGATAAGTGCACCTCGATCGAAGTGACGTTGTACTGGGTCGGGTGTGAGGGCTTGCTTCAATGCCACGAAAGCCTTTTCAAAGTCTTCGGACCAGACGAATGCCGTGTTACTTGCGAGCAGTTGATGGAGCGGAGAGGCAAGCCTTGCTAAATTGCGTATGAAGCGCCGAAAGTAGGATGCCAAGACTAGAAAACTGCGCAAGTCTTTTTGATGCAATGGATGGGGAAACTCGAGGACGGCGGCAAGCTTTTCAGGATCCGGCCGAATACCGTCTTCACTGACGAAGTGCCCTAGAACCTTGATCGTCTTGCTTGCGAAGGTGCATTTTTTTCGTATTCAGCTGTAAACCAGTTTTTGCGAGGCAACCTAGGACTTCTTCGAGACGTTTCAGATGTTGCGGACGGGTAGACAAAAGCAATATGTTGTTGTCGAGGTAGCATAAGCAGGTTTTTCACTTCAGGCCACGTAGTACGCTATTGATCATACGTTCGAAGCTAGCAGGCGCGTAACAAAGTCCGAAAGGCATTAGGTTAAATTCATATAGCCCATCTCAGGTGGTAAAAGCCGTCGTCTCGTTGTCAGATTCGGCATTGGTATTTGCCAGTAGCCCGATCGCAGGTCAAGGCTGGAAAAATACTCTGCGCCATGCAACGAATTTAGTGCCTCATCGATTCGTGGGAGTGGGTAAACATCTTTGTGCGTTATTTTGTTCAGTGCCTGGTAATAAACGCAAAAACGTACTGTGCCGTCTTTCTTTTGCACCAAAACAACTGGCGAAGACTATGGACTTGAGAAAGGACGTATGATATTCCGTCGAAGCATGTCTGAGATGTTTTCCTCGTTCCTTGATTACCTTCCTTTCTGCAAGAGATGCGTGGTATGGGCGCCGGTGAATAAATCGGAAACCGTCAGTCTGAATTCGGTGAGTCGCGGAAGTTGTCATAACCATTACAGCAGAATGACCGTCAAACAAAGGGAGATGTCGGTTCAATAAATTGAGCAATTCTTGACTCTGGGCTGTTGTTAGATCAGGGCTTATCGTCACCGATAGAGGAGTGGGGGAGTTGAGTGGTGGCGCACTTGGCTCTGGTAGGTCTTCTTGACTTTGAAGGGCAACAATTGCAACGGGATGTGGGTGAATAGCGCATGTGACTGTTGATCCACATGGCAACAATAAGGGTTCGGGGGTCTGATTCAACACAGTAATAAAAGCAGACTCTTCAGAAAAATGAACAAGGCCTGCAATTATCAGAATGCCTCAAAGTACCGTGTGGCCATAAGGAAGTAGAAGCACGTCGCCATACACAATGTTGATGCAATCAACGCTAATTACATCTTCTCGGGATGTCCGAAGAACATAATCTGATGTGGTGACGAGACAAATGCGCTCTTCGTGTTTCAATACAGAAGAGTCGGTGGGATTGAGGTGGATGAGGTGCTGACGACAAGATATAGAAGCACATGCAGACGACAGGGAATACCACCCCAAAATGAGTTCGTGGGTGCACTCACGGAGAACTGCAACAGCAATATGATGACGAATACCGTCAATGAAAACACGAACTGTACACTGGGCGAGTGGGTGAGTAATGGCGTTCGTCACAGCACGGAGAGACGGGCCCCAGTAAGGTGTTGTGACATTGCGGAGACGGGAGCAAAGGTCAGAGGGAATAATCGAAATAGCATCGCCAGTATTCACTAGAGCTTCGACGCGTATACCTTCTTCTAAAAATGTTAACAGGTTCGATGGTCTGTCTGGAGGAATTGCTGGCTGTCCGGCGGGTGCAGTTTCCCCTCCTAAATCTGCACTGGGGAGTTTTCCGAGTGGGCATTAAGAACATTGGAGGTGGGTCGCAGGGGCGTCACGGAACGGCGATTGGTAGATGGTGAGCGGCGGCGAGACTCACGGGAGTTCACTGGCAGACCCATACTGTAAGGTGGAGAGAGCGAACGCTGAAAAGAATACCGGTAAGGCATGCGCTGGTAGTTCGTGAGTGGACTGAAGCGTCCGCGTTCCTCTGGAGTGTAGCCACGTTGCTCGTCCTGTTGGCGCCTTCGGCAAAAGCGAGATATATGACCCCTATAGTCGCAATATTAACAGATTGGGCGTGGAGGACGCGGCATGTTGTAATACGGCTGTGGGCGCATCGGTGGTGACACTGACGCCACAGGTGCGTGGCCACCTGGGGTAGCCGCTGGGATAGTGGTGGGTGCTGAGAGCGCCGCAACTTCTGCGTACGTTGGTACCTGATGAGGTCTGCATTCGGCGGAACAAGGTGGATGTGATGCAGATGCAATCTCTTTCCTAATGATGCCCTGCAAGTTGGTTGGAGCTGAAGCTAAAGTATACGGTGGAGCGCAGGAAGAGCAGCGCCCATGAAGCTCCTCCCAAACGATGTAGCGGACCAGCGCGCGGATTTCGAGGGCCGCAAGAAGACGAATGTCCGAGGCATCATAGAAAAGATGAAGAGACTGAAGTTCTTCTAGTCTCTGGCAAATGGTGATGACATCTTGAGTAGTAGCAGGGTTTTACGACGCAAATGCGTTGAATGCGACGGTATTTATGCCTTTAACGTTATGGTGTATTTCGTCGCTTTGAGGTATAGATGCGTTTACACGCTTGCACAAGGCAAGAACATCCTCAATGTACGAGGTGTATTATTTACCCGCCAGTTGAACGCGTTCAGCAAGCTTCTTCGTTGCTGCTTCAGCGCGAACACTGGGGGAACCGAAAATCTGACGGAGCTGCCATGCGAACGTGTCTTAGTCGGGAAGATCTTGAAGGTGGTTCCAAAACCAGGTTTTGGCAACATCAGTTAAGTAGAAAGGGACCGTACATAATAATATGTAGAGTATCCCACCTGTTCAACTCACTGACGAGGGTGCAGGTGTGCAGCCATTCTTCAACGTCATCCCTTAATTTTGAGACCCAAGAATACTGGCGGATCACACTGGTGTCTGTGGATAGCCAGGGTCGACGGCGGAGGCTGCACTGGGCTGGTGGTGTTGGATGGACTAGGATTGTCTTGCGCTGCCATGGCAGGTGGTAGTAGATGACGACCCTTGTGGAGCTCCAGTGGTAACGTGCGAGAGGACTTGGGATCGAAAAGCACCGTCCACCACTTATGAGGAAGACCTTCATTCGAGACAAGCTCGAGTTGGCCCACACGGATGATGATATCTACAGATGAGAAAATAATACAAATGATGATGACACGTACAATTGATAAAGAAAAGTCGGTGACTGCGCTCACAATATGGTCTCTTTGGCAAAACAACCCGCTTACGTCAATGCAGCTGTGCCGCATTATCAGCTATATCAAACAAGGATGGCTGCTGTATGTTCGTGCCAAAAACAGGGGGGGGGGGGGGCATTGCACGTAGCATGTAATCTTCGAAAAGAAAGAAGAAAACGAGAGATGTATGCGTTGCAACTACCCTCTAATATTACGAGGAACTCCGTGTGGTGGCGGTCTCTAGAAATTTCACTATCTGCCATTTAAAGAGATAATGAATAAAAATTATGAAAATTGACGACAACACGGAAGTTCTGTTAGGAAGGTGCGCATGTTCCGCTAAACAAAGTTTACATAATTTTGAGTAAGTGGTTGTATTTTTGGTAGATTTTCATCGCGTGGCAGCAGCACGTGACCCTTGCCGTCACATTCTCCGAGGCACACGCAGGGTGCAGGTATTCAGACCCTTCTCTTCCCTTTTCCCACCTCTCCTTTCATTGTATACTCTTTCCTTAGACAAAAGCGATGATGCTTTAGCTCCAAGCCGGTAGCATTACTCGCTGTCAGTGCCGTTCGTTGTGGGGTCATTCCACGCAAACATACCAGCTATTTTGGCGACCACCTCAAATTGATTCGATGAAATATCCTGCTGATTTACTGTATTGAAAGCAGTGAACCACTAGAATGTTTTAGGAAGAAAAAAATATTGGTCACGTGAGTGCTTTCCGATTTTATCCAAATGTCGTATGGCTGCTGTTTGTGAAAAAAATTATTTTTTAAGTGTCACTTCCTTATTCAATACCAAATTTAGTTTATATAATTGGTATTAGTGACTGTGCAAGGTGTTTTAAACTAATCAATAATAGTGCAATTTTTCGGCCACGTACACTATAAGAATTTAGCCGAAAAGGGTTATGTTTGCAGTTTTTATTTTTCATTTCTGCTCTTTTAATGAATATGTGAGAAATCAAGAGTTACTTCATAGAAGGTATATTTTGCAAAAAAATATTTTAACTCCTCAAGGCGGAAAACTTTAGGAGAAAAAAATCACAAATTTCCGAAAATCATCAATTTTGTCCACATTGAGGCCAATTTGCACCACGTGGTGGTCTAATTAAAGATAACATTTATATCCAACTGGAAAGCAAGTAAGCAGTTCTTTTCATATCCCAAGTTTTATCATAACATTTTTTGTTTTATGGAAGAAAAAATTTTTTGAAATTTCCAATTGGCGCCTATCTTTTCATTAGGTTACATGGCAGATTCCCTCTTGTTCCCCGTGGCCCGGCATTCCTCAAGGCAGACAGGGCGTTTCCTCTCTGCCTGAGTATAAATCGACGACGGGCCTCGCACGCGGGTGATGTTATCGCATGCGCCCCTCATGCGACTGAGATGGGTCAGCTTGCTTCCACTTTGCTTCAGCCGTGTTCGCAGTGCTCGCTCGCGTTCATTTACCCGCGGCTAGAACACGTGCTTTCCGTTGGGATGTTATCAATTTGAACTATATTTGCTGCGTGACGGCGATGACGATATCGAAAACACGTCAAGAGTATTCATATCTCAGTAAAAAAATTAAAGAGGAACTATGAAAAAACGAATCTTAGTTACACGCACTAAGGCTCTATGTCAACACATCGTGCCTCCCAAAAAATGTGGCCTGGTAGTGGCAATTCAGCTATAAAGTAACTAATCAGAGCAGCCAACTTCTAGACTTTTCTATGAGGTCCACTGTAGAAGGATATTGTCTCCGTACCAACAATAACAGCACTACATCTGTTGGCATCCACGGACATTTTCTCCTTCTTGCCACGAGCTAAGAGACACCCGTGAGCTTTACATCAATCTTTGCCGTGCCTCTAACGGACAGTTTTTACAGTGCACAATCACAAGTCAAAGGAGTGCCATAGACAACAGCACGACAATTCACAAATTTTTCCCGGTGCTTGGTCTTACACTCCCGTTTTCCGAAGTAGTCTGCGTTAACCTTTTTGCACATTCCTTGCAACCGTTCGGGAGCAGAAAAAACTACATCTGCGCCAGCCTTTCTCGCTATCCTTGGCAAGGTATGCGAAATGGCATGCATATAGGGCACTACAGCAACCTTGGCTGCCTTAGTGACGGCTGCCTGGTCTCTGACGTTTGCCCTTCCTGTGCTGCTCATATTTTCCGCGACGGCAGTTAACATGCGCATAGGATCACCAGAATCCAATAAACGTTTAGCTTGAGCCCACAAGCTTGCATCAAGCTTGTGGTGGCACGACTTTACCAGTGAATATTGAAAACAGGAATTTATCGCCGCACGCCTTACCAATTTTGAGTGAACAGACGTGAACGGAAGAACCGGTTTATTTCCTCGCGGTTCATAGATCCAGCATACTCCTGCTGGCAAAAAATACAGCCCGAGGTCAAGGAATCTTATGAAATTCTCAATTGGTACAAAGGAGATAATACTGTCATAAACATGGTTAGAGTGTCTGCCACAACCACGTCAAAATTGTTATGATCGTTATTGGCAACGGTCAGATAGTCATCTACAAATCTAAAAACTGCAACCACATCGGTGTGCTTCACACGCTCGTCAAGGACCTTATTACGTTTTGCAAAAAACAGGTAGTCAAGTACGGGGCTATGCCGGAACCTATATACATCCCGTTCTTTTGTTTCACAGTATTCCCATTCCACGTAGCATAGGTCGAGTTAGGATAAAAGTAAAGGAGCTCTAAAAACTGTTCACTCGACACACCGGCAGTATTTTGAAATCGAACCGCTCCTATTTTGTCGATACCTTCCGATACACACACCATCAAATCGGCCTGAGAGAGCGTGTAGTAAAGTTCTTTTACATCGATTGATATTGCTAGAAGATTCTTGTTTTTTTTGCCTGCAAAAAATGTAGCACTTAATCTAACTTTTTCACTAAAAATGGGTCGTCAAAAGATATCAACTTCAAATTTGTTTGTAGAAAGACAGCTCCACTTCACTTGGACGTTGGCGAGTTCAGATTGTCGCGAACGATGATGACGCGTGCATAAGGAGTGCGATATCTTAACATGATATGTTCCAGGTTTTATCGGTCCACTGTTACTGTATAAATAGCATGCGTGATCGCAAATAAAACAATAGTTGCAAGTTAGCGCTCTGTGTGTGTGCGTCTCTTTGTGTCATTGTCGTGGTGCGCCATACCCTTATAAATGACGAACCCCAACCAACTAGCCCGGCAACGTGTCTTAGCATATTTCTTGAGGCATTATTTTGCGAATAGTGTAGAAAGCAAGAGAGCGTGCTTTACACACACTTTTTGCAACTAGTGAAACGACTGCATGGGGTTCATGAAGTGCGCAGAAGAACGGGCCCGTTGAACAAGAAATAATGTTCAAAATTGTTGTGGCTCGGCCGTGTTGGTTATTCATAAACTTAGCTTTTGTTAGCGCGGCACACGTAGAAATGAAAAAGGAAGACGATAGAGAAGTCTAGAAACGTAGCTTCATTAAAGCTAAATGGAAAATGAAGCTTTATTGTCAACAAGTTGTTTCTTAGAACTCCTATCTTTTACCCGTCCTTTAATTTCGTCTCTGGGACAACGCCTTGTACTTGCAAAAAAAAGGTGCATGCATCGGCTCTGGCATAGCACCCATTCTTAGCAATCTGTTTATATTCGGTTTTAGCACTGCCTTGTCTGCAACGTATTCTGTTCTGTCGATGATTTCCTCTTTTTAATTGACTGTACATCTGTTGACGTAGAAGCAAATGTTGACAAAATGTTACCCGCGATAAAGGAATGTCGCGAACCACTTGAAATTACTTGCGAACTTCCCAAAGGTGCCTCTATAATGTTTTTTTTATATCCTGTGATTTTTGCTAAAAAAAGCACGCCTGCTGGTCGTATGAGCCACCGGCAAATAAGCTTCTTCTTTCTTCTGTCTCGGTGCACTCAAAGCTCATAAAGAAAGGAATCGCCAACTTGTGCTTCAGAAATGCTCTGGCCAAATCGTGTCACCACAAAATGGCGTCCACTTTCGAGACCCAGAGCAAGTGTTTCACCGAAGCAGGGTGCTTAGCTCAGCTGCAGATCTCTGTATCAGAGCGCATCCCGAAAGTTTCGCACGAAGACAGGCAACAAGTGTGGGAGCGTTCGGGCAGCAGAATAGGTGTAAGCCAGTACTTGCACACCATCTCTCATAACTTGCAGAAAGTGGCCTAGAGGGCTACCATACGCGTGGTGTTTTCAGCCCCCAAAAAACAATGTCATTCGTTTGGTCTGTGATAAGAGACACCAGGTCAGATATGTAGATGATGTGTGCTGCGTTTTGTAAATGTTTTTGCGATCGTGTGAAAAGTATTTTATAGGCCAGATCAAGCGGTGTCTTAACAATAAATAGACTATGCGAACATGACTACAACGCATGAAGTAAACCTACAGAGGGAGGGTTCCTAGCAGCTCACTTCAAAGGTTGTGGGTGCTCCCCTGATCTGTACAGCTGCACCGTTATCAGCCTGTCTCGCAATCAACTGACCTGTGAAAACAGAGAAGCTGAAGCTATAGCCGAAATGGGAAATTTGCGCGTAATTTCAACATCAATTGCACTGACGGATAAAGAAATGACGTTTCTTGAATGACACCACGTGTAAGCTGAGTTGTGTTTTCACGCATGTGTGAGATGGATGTTAAGGGCATGAAATAAACAGTTGGAAGTTTAGCGCCTCCTTTTTTAAACGTCTCTGTCGTCTTTCTCTTTTCATTTCTATATGTTTCGCGCTAGCTGAAGCTAAGTCTTGAGGCCCTTAGATGACACAAGTTTCCAAGGTAGCGTCACTCATCGTTTTCGAGCCATCCTCCTCACTCTGTCACTTACCCGTCCTTTTCTGTCTGCCATCCGCATCTGTAATTGGTGCATTCCTTGCACGTGATCTCGCAAATGACTGGTGGTGTTATTTATTACTTTTCTCAAAGGTTTGAAACCCGTACGCATGCGAATATGGCTCTAGCCAGATTCTCGCTGTGACCAAAGACGAAATCGTAGCCGGGGCATGAACTCAAGAGGTGGAGTGTTTCAGTGTGCGCCAAGTCGACTAAAACTCTTTCGCGGTGCTCGTTCAGTGCCACATTGGCGTTTTTAAACAGTGCTGCGTTGCCGTAAAGCAACAGAAATTGGTTTCGCTCTCTTCAACTTGTCTTGTGCTGTCCGAGATGAAGCACACCGTGAAGTGTAGCTATGAAACATTTCACGCGAATGCTTTCGTGAAACTCCGTCAACGTACGTATATGCGGATCTGAGAAGCGAGTTTGTTTATCGATTTCCATTGAAACACCAGGCGCGCGTTTAATGCTCGCCTGGTGCAAATACTTTCGCTTACGCATGTATGCAGACCAGCTGGAGGGTGTAAACAAGGCACCTTCAGAAACATTTCCCGCTTGACCAGTTGACCAGAACGTGGCATAAAGGAGCTGAAACGCACTCCTACACCTCACCAGTAGAACTTCACTTTTAAGTGAGTACCGTGCACCGCACCAGAATGACCTGGCGTCACGATTGTCCAAATTGGCACATTAAAAAGACACTAGTGGTTGCAGTGCTGCTTACCGAATTTCATGAACACTACATAAGTACATTTTTATACAGCCGTCACGTCGGGTTACAATTATTTAGGTTAGTTGCCATGCTGTCACGTTGATTTTTGTAGCAGTCTCCAGGGCCAGCATCCTCGCAAGCATCAGCGCTTCATATCAGCTTCTGGTGTTACTAATACGCATGTTCCAGTTGGCATCGTTGCGCAAGTGCAAACAACTGGTTATAGAACATCTGCAACTCTTCAACATATGTCTGTGCGTTCAACATTTGTACATATAGTTAGCGTCATTTCATGACGTCTTGCTCTATACAATATTTGCAACATGGTCACCTTCGCTCCACATGCTTCGCATAACGTTGATTCACAGGTACGTGGAATCAGCCAATTTTTTTTTCCTTGCCTGCACACAAGCCGGCTCTAATCAGTCGTCACAACGTCAAGCCATTTGGTCACTGACAGGATCCAGCAAGAAGCACGTTCACTGTGTCACAACAAGAACAAAACACGTTCGGAAAACTGTACTAGTTATAACCGAACAAACTACGATTTACGACGCGAGACGCCATGGCTAGTGGTGTAAAATATAGAACTGCAGAACGTTGCCAATTGAGTACCACACATCCTACTTGCTTTTGTGTTGTACCGTTTATGTTCATATAGGTAACCGTTTCTTCCGCGGCTCACTTCATTCCTTTTTATTTTATTCATATCTATTCACCGTAGCACCTGAACCCAAGCATCCACTATCTTATGAAAGTTTTTATCCTTCTAGCGGTGCTCCAGAAACATAAGCGAGGAGGAAAGGGGCAGTTGTCGCTACTTTCGAAACTTGTTTTATCTAGAAACTTTATGATGAATGGATGGATGGATTGATATGGCAGTACCCTTTAGATCAGGCAGTGTCTAACGCCACCTAGTCGTAATACTTAGTGAACAAAAACTAAATTTATAATCATTTTATGAAATAGTGAAGTTAAAGACTCGTACTTTGCAGTGAAGGATTTAATTTTCACCCGTGCCTTGATGTTAGTCACCTATCAGATAACCTCCTTGTAGTTATTTTTACCCTCTTACAGTCTACTTTGCCCTCCCGTTCCCTAAACCCCAGTGCTTTGAAAAACTCTGCGCCATCATCCTGAACTATAGAGTAAAGCCCTTTACAGAACATCATCAAGTGTTCGGCAGTTTCTTGTTCCTCTCCACACGCACTGCATACTGTGTTTAACCCTTCGGATTTGGCCCGATAAGTCTTGGTTTGCAATACTCCTGTCCTGGCTTCAAACAGTAGAGAACTACCCCTAGTATTATAGATCATTTCTTTGGCGATTTCCTGCTTAAAACTTCGATAGATCTCTAGTGCGTACTTCTTAATCATGCCAAATCTCCACATGTAAGTCTCCGTTTTCTTCACCTTCCTCTTAACCGATAGTTCTTTTTGGTTTGGCCCTCTGCTGTTTTTGAATTATTTACACGTCAATTTTCTGGTTCGCTTCCTCTATTTTGTGTCGATATTCCTCATGTAAAATAGCTAAAAACTTTCCTAGCCCAACGATCCTCCCCCATTTCTCTCAATCACTTGTTAATTTTTATCTTGTCTAGCTTCCCTGCCCTCGAATGATGTCCATCCCATATCACCTTGTACTCCCTGATTTGGTTTATTCGCGTGAGCGCCTAAATCAAGCCTACCTATTCCACGTTGCTCAATTTGTAATCTTGCTTAAACCTCTGGTCTCATGCACAAGACCGCTTTGCCGGACGTCTACTTGCGCAGCGCTGCCATGCGGTAGCGGTAAGCTGAGGTGGCGCGCACGCTCAATGGTCGGACCAGCATTCGCCCAGGCATTGAAAAATATAAAAGAGGTGCGGGTCCAGGTGACCAGCCGCCGTGTACCCCGGTGAGAGCACGCACCTGCGCCATGGCTGTGCTTTAATAACAAGATAACGTTAAAAAGCTCGTGTCGCAAAAAACCCGCCGCCGGCATCGGCCCCGTTGGTCGTGAGCGAAAAATCGTCTGGGCGTCTGTGACCGAAAAATTGAGTTATAAAGATAGACGCGGGAGGCTGCTACTTGTACATGCGTGTGCGCGTGATCACACTGAAAAAAAAGAAAGCCGCGCATTAGAAGAAAAAAAAGTGCTCAATGTCACGAGGTGCGGTGGTTTCTTTGCCCTGCCACGCCTCCCTGCTTAGCTTCCAGTGCTTTCATCGGGACGAGAGAAGGGATATTGCAATTGCAGCATGCGACAAACCTTTGTAAGTTCACTCACCCTGGACGGATTCTTAAAATATTGTGCCGTTGAATTCGTGAGGTAACAAACTCTTCTAGTGACTTCATTCCATGGTTACTTAAAAAGTGTTTCAGGGCTCCTTTAACGCATGTTGTTCGATAGGTGTCACAACGAAAACGAGTCCATTTGGTGGTAATAGCGCGCACCGGTTCAATATACTGTGTGCGTGTTTGTGTGCGTGTGTGTGTATGTAACAAAACATACTAATAAGTATGCACTTAGCGGTTGAAGGGTGCACTGGGGGCCACATTTCGCTATCGCGTTCAACTCTTAAAGGTGAAGCCTAAGGGTCCCCCATTTTTTTAACGAACAGACCGAAAAGTCACTGCGCCAGTAATACTGCACTGTGGAATAGGAAAATGACTTAGTTCAAAGGCCACTGTCCCCTAAAAAGCCCTAAAAAACAAAAAAGAAACCCTGCAAAGCGGACTTCGTCTATGTATAAGGCATCGAATGGACAGTAAAGTGCCGTGATGGCGACTCCCTCGTCCTAATTTTTTGGTTGTGTGCTGGGTTCTGTATTGAAGCTAGTGCAGGCTGACATGTCCCCGTTCATAAGTCCATGCTGCCACGATACCACGGTGGTCACATCTCTAGTAAAACAAAACAAACAAAAACAGAGTGAGTGGTAGCGAATGAATTTTTTTTTCTGCCTTCGTATGTATGCCCTGTCCGCGGTATGTATGCGTGAAGACGTTGATCACCATGGCAGCATAGCACGTGTGGTGTCGCGCTGCTATGCTGAAGGCGGCGGATTGATTCCCGACCACGGCGGCCGCACTACGATGGGGGTGAATTACAAAGAGCACCCAAGAACCAAAATATATCTATGCAATAGAAAACCCCAAGCGGTCACAACTGATCCTGCTACCCGCACTATAGCGTGCCTCAAAATGATATCTTGTTTGGGACATGAAAGCCCTGGCAATTATGAATGTTGAAGAGACACTTTTTTAGGCCGACACAGGCAAGCGCAAAAACTGAAACAGTGAATTAGACAAACAAAACAAGTAAAATTCGAAGACCTATAATATTTTCTAGCAAGGCGCAAATTGCGATGTTACTTAGCTATGACAGCCAATGAAAAATGAGCTTACCGCATCGGCTGACTCTGGAAAGCTAATCACTCTGGGATCGGTGGCAACCACCTCACCGACAACGCTGCCCGTTGTGCCCACGACTGGGCACCCACACTGCTTGTACCCCTGTCAAAGGTTGAAGCCGCAAAAGAACTTCGCCGCATGGCGCATAATACTACACCTACGCATTGTAATCTTCCACTAAACTTCACTCGACGCCCACATAACCTCGCTTCACTACTCCAATTACAGCTGCCATCAAAGACTTCGCAACGGGACCTCACAATGCTGTATCGGTTGTGCGTCGGTGTTGCTTTCACCATTTCATTAAGTCATCACATTGGTATGGCTGACTTCCCGAACTGTGATAACTGCCATTGTGAAGAAACTCTCTACCATGTCCTGTGCCATTGTCCAAACTTTGAAAAAGATGGCCGTACTCTCCAGTGTACATTAAGGAGGCTGGATGATCGACCCTTTACTCTGGAGATCTTTGGAGCATGGCCTTCACGTACTTCAGCCTGAAAAGCCACAGGAGTTCTTCTACAATTCTTGTGGGCAACATCACTGTGCGACCACCTGTGAAACCTTAACTGTGTGTGCGGTGTGTGTGAGTGTGTGTTAGGCACAGTCGGGGAGAGCCTCGCACGAAGCAGACGTGTTTTCCCCCGTCCCCAGTCTTTTGATTTTGGCAGCTTTTGCTCACCCCCATGGGCGTAATTATTTCTCGTCTAAACCTTGAATAGCACTCTCGAGTGCAGCCCTTTTTAGGGCTCCAAGGTTTAGCATGTGATTTGTTAATCCCCCTTTTTCTTTTTTTATCAATGTTTACTTTATTTTACGGCACCACCATGGACGGTCCCTCAATCCCATCGCTGATGGCGGATGGCCTGCCTGAGGGCTTCCGTTCAGGTTATGTCCTTGACTTGGCAGAAAGAGCCAAGGCCTGTGACCTACTGCTCAAAACCGCGGCACAGCTCTTGCACACAGGAACGGCCAGCCGACCAAGCCCGCCGCGTCCCTCACCTACCTTCAGCGCACGTACCAGGGCAGGGAGACTCAAGGCAGCCACGAGCCTGCTGTTCAAACCTCCGTAGCAGACCACGAGCAACGCTGGTCCAAGGCTCCGGGCACGAAGAGCGAAAAACTTCCTGCCGAAAAAGCGCCCAGTAACAAGAAGGCAGACAGCCGCCACCATTTTAGGGACGCCCGCCATCCTGCAGAACCGACCTCTGTGCCAGGTGACAGGAATTCAAGCCAGCGGCAGTAATGAGGTTGGCTACCCAGAAAAGACAGAGTGTGAGCTGTCTCCCTCCTCTCAAAAGAGCAACGCAGCCAGCAGTGGTTCTTCCCCCATCACTGAAACGTCGTCCCCCACCTCCTCCTCATCGTGGTCACATAACACGCTGGCCTCCTCTACCAACACCTCTGTAGAAGAGAGCAGCCCTGAACAAAAGGAGCAGGGCTCCTACTCCCCTTTGGTGACTGACGACACAGGGACACCTGGAAAGGCAGCCCTCTTTACCCCACAAACCGAGGGAGAAAAACAAGTTTTTCTCTTGGTCTCGAGTACACCTTTTTCAAGGCCGTCTACTCAGCTACGCTGGGATATAAACAAATCCAGCGCATCTCGAGAAACGCAGCCGCGCCCCCTTGCTCGCAACAGCTGTGTGCTGGGGCCGCCCGAGGAACCATTTCCTTCACTGCCATCCACAGGTGCTCCAAACGGCGCCAAACTCTGCTAACCACAGGTTCCTACCACCAACACATGGCAGAAGAACCAGGGGGTACGAAAACCTGCGGTTTACACCCAAAAATGTGCCCCACCCTCTCAGCTACCTGCGAGCTTTGGGTACACTTCCCAGCTGGAGACCGTCCTCTACAGGCCACCCGCCAGAAAAAATTCCTTTCGGTCTGCGACACAAGAGGCAATCTCCGCACAATTAGCGGCAGTTGAGGGAGCACACCGCGTGCGAATTAACTTCGGCCGCAATGTTATCGCTGTCGACGTGGCGGTGGGAGCACCACTCGCGCCCGTCCTCGCAGTTTCCGACATCTGCGAGATTCCCGTGCGTGCCAGGCAGGCGCAAACCAACACCTGCAGGGGAGTCATCCACAACGTCGACCCAGCGCTCACGGAGGAGGAACTACGTGACAACATCACATCGCAGCTCCCTGTACTGCAATGCACGCGTTCGAGACACAATGTCGTGATCATGTTCTTTGGACGGAAACCTCCACAGGACATCAAACTTTACAAACAACGACGCCCGGTCCGTGCTCGCCGCCCTCGTCCTGTGCAGTGCGAACGGTGCGGTCGGTACGGCCACACAGACATTACCTGCACCGCACGTGAACGTTGTGTGCGCTTTGGCGGGCCACATCCGCGATCCGATTGCACCGCGCAGCGCCCACGTTGCTTATTCTGTGGCACCACCCATCTGGCCACAAAACTCTGCTGGCCTCGCTGGCAACAAGAGCATCAGCTACTAGAGGTCCGCGCGCAATTGGCCCGCCCCATGACACACCGCGAGGCCTTTGCAGTTGTTCGCAAGAACAACCCCACGGCACAGAATTCTGCCACTCGAGAGGGGTTTTCATATGGCGTGGCCGCTAGTGGCTCTACTGCTCATGCGTTAACGAACACCACAACCACTCCAGAGAACGCCTCAGTGATCTCGATGCTCGCGGCCACAGTTCGTGCCACGTTGGACTTCCTCCCTCGCGACTGTCCGGTTCGCCTGCTCTGCATAGCAGCGCTGACTACGTAACAAGCTCTGACACAGCATTGCAAGTAAAAACTGTGCACGGCGACCGCGCTTCCTTCAGTGGAACTGTCGTTCTTTGAGCCGCCGTCACAGTGGGCTCGCTGAGTACTTGCGGCTAAACGAGTACGACATCATCGCACTACAGGAGGCTTACGTACGCGGAAGCGAAGTTAGACTTACTGGTTACTCGAGCTACCATTCTACAACAAGGTGTCAAGAGCGCGATTGCGACTTAGATGTGTGCTGCAACCCCACACATCATCCCGCCTGCTCTTACGCCTCCATTTACGTGCACAATAGACTCGCACATTGCACTGTTTATGTTTCTGACACCTTGTGCAGTCAGCTTGAATGCGTGGCAGTTAAAGAGCGTCTCGGGCAGTGCGACGCGGCAGTGGCGTCTGTTTATGTCCATCCTGTGCACAGGTGGGACGCGGCAATCATGACCCAATTGGTGCGAGGCCGTCAAGCTGACTGTAATTTGTGGAGACTTCAACTCGCACCATACGGCTTGGGGGAGTGACCACAGAGATTGCACAGGCAGATACCTGTTGGATACCATTGCTGGCTCAGGCTTGCTTATTATAAATACGAACTGTCCGACTTTCGACCGTCGCTGCGTAAAGAGCAGTGCCATAGACCTCTCACTTGTGAGTGACCATTGCCGGTACGAATAGAAGAGGGAGGCAGCCACATGGGGTTCAGATCATTACTACCTCCACCTAGAGCCACTTGATCGGCACTGAGCACGCACGCGCACATACACTGTCACTGACTGGCGCGTTTTCGGCAACTCTCGGCTGCCTGCCCACCTTCCGTTGTCGCCTACTTCTCGAACGTCGCCCGCTGCATCGAAGCGGGCTAGCGCCAGGGCACAGTGCCAGTGGGAACACCAGTTCTAGACATAAAACTGCTTAATCTACGCGCGGCTCGCCGGAGGCTCCAGCGCCGTGCGACTAAAAGCGACCACAAGGAGCACTGGACACTTCATAATCGCCTTGACGCCGTGTGTCGCCAACACGCACGGCAAAGACGCGACCGCTCCTGGGGCAGTCTATGCCTCACGCTGGACGACCCGCGACGCTCCGCACATGCGTGGAGGATATTCAGTGCCGTCTTCTGCCCCGTTAAGTTACGTTTTCCAGCCCTCGCCATTGCTGTTGCACATTGTCTCACCAGCAATTGGCCGAGCTACTGGCTGACACTCTCCACCTCAGCGCTCCCGAAAGCTTGCCCGAGGTTCCTTAACGCCCGCTGCACCATTTTCGAGAGGTACCAACCTCGCCGCTTTTTCCTCACCACCGGCATGCGCAATCAAGTACGCGCTTTATGCACTGATGATTTCACTCTTGGGGAGTTGCGCCTGGCTTTGGCGTCGCGCAAACGGCGCTCAGCGCCCAGCGCTCACAGCGTGACATACCAGATGCTTCGCAACATCGATCAGTTCCAGCTCCCAGTGCTCTTGGCCGCCTACAACGACGTGTGGCGCACGGGGATAGTGCCGCAAGAGTGGCCTTAAGCCATCGTCATCCCCGTGCTCAAGAAGGGCAAACCCGCCTCGGAGACAGCGTCCTACCTCCCTGTTTCCCTTACCTCCGCAGCGGGCAACCTCTTCGAGGCCATGGCACTGAGGAGACTTGAATGGATTGCCGAGGCACCGGATGTTTTCTCGCCATCGCAGTGTGGCTTCCGCCGTTCACGTGTCACTGCCGACGCCCTTGCCGACGTCATCGCAATGCTAGAGGAGGCACAACACAAAGGAGAGGCTGGGTATCCCATTCTGTTAGACATCAAGGCGGCATTCGACTCCCTGCTACACCCCACCATCCTGAACGTGGTGTGCGATCTTGGAGTTACCGGTCTCCTCTTCACGTACATCGCTTCCTTCCTCGGCAGCAGAACCATGCGTGTGCGCGTCGGTGGAGTCCTTAGTGAGCCGCGTCCCGTGAGTGTCGGTGTTCCGCAGGGCAGTGTACTTAGCCCCTTCTTGTTCAATCTCGCCCTGGCTGGCATCGACGATTACATTCCCCGTGCTCTTCCCTGTGATGTGCACGTGGCGGTCTACGCGGACGACATTGCGGTGTTCGCGACGGGACCTGTGCCCAGTGGCCGGTGTACTTGCACCAGTGTCCAAACCGTCCTGGATTCTATGGACGCGTTCATCACGGGCAGGGGGATGACGCTTTCACCGGCGATGACGAAGGCGATGCTGCTGCACCCCAGTTATGGCACCCAGCGCCACACACCGAAGTTCACTCTCCAAACAATCCCCATCCCTTGGAAGAGGCGAGTGACCTACCTCGGAGTGCAGCTGGACCCACGCCTCAACTGGTCACCAGTGGTCCGCGACCAGCTTCGAAACGCGCGAAGGGTCGCCTCCGCCGCTCGAGCGCTCCTTGCTCGCGGCAATGGATGCACACTGTCTCTAGCTCTTCGCATCTACAACGGAACGGCTGCGGCGCGCATTTTGTACGGCCTTCCTTTCGCGGCGCTTACGCGTTCCAACTGGGAGACACTGGATGCAGCGCATCGTACCACCATTCGCCAGTTTTTCAGCTAGCCCAGATCATCTAAAATCGGCCCAACACTCGCTGAGGCGGGAGACATGCCACTGTCACTCCGGGCCGATCTTCGAGCGCTCAATCACATAGAGCGTATGAAATGCTTGCGCCACAGACAGCAGCTGGTATTTTGGCTCTCCTCACTTCCGCACTCACGGATGGGGCAATGCACTGCGGCATTCTACACCCTCGTCCCGAGCTCACCGGATGTGAAAGACTATAGTACCCCGCCCTGCCACAATCGCCCTCTCTAGAAACGGACAAGGTTACCGGGAGTGGCAAGCAAGCGGACGACGCCAGTGTCTGCACCTCGGCACGAAACTGCCGCCGCTTTCGACGAACTTCTCGCGGGGCAACTCCTCGTCTTTACTGACGGTTCAGTGACGAACGACGGTTGTGCCGCGGCTGCGTGTGTGGTGCCTTCGCTGGAGCTTCACAATCAGTGTCGCCTCGCCTGCGAGGCATCGCTGACGATAGCCGAACTCGCCGCGCTTGACCTCACTGCCGATGCCCTCCTTCAACTGAGAGTTCCGTCGGCTGCCGTTCTCTCGAACTCACGTGCTGCTCTCCAACTACTCGCGCAGGACTCCCGCAGACCTCCGGTTGCCACGCGCATCGCACGAAAGCTCGAAGCAGTACAGGACCTCGGGTGTGATCTTGTGCTGCAATGGATACTGGCGCACGTTGGAATATCTGGCAACAAAGCGGCTCACGAGCTCGCCAAGGAAGCGCACTCTCCGGGAACCCCTGTGACTACAGCGGTGAGCACATTCGACGTAGCGTGGCTTCACACACGGTGCTCCGTCACCACTCGCAAACGGGACCCACGAGTTGCGGCAGGGCAGTCACCATGTCCACTCCCGAAAACTACACTTTCGAGAGAGGAGCGTGCCCTCCTTCTCCGCCTGCGCATCAGCTGCTACCGCATGACGAAAGTGGTTCACAGACAGTCGGGACGGGGAGACCTAAACTGCTGTCATTGCCCGCAGCCCGAAACACTCCATCACATTATCTTAAAGTGTGAGGAGTATTCGGACGCGCGCAGATCACTCTTCGATGCTTACAGCAAACTGGGACTCTCCACCAGCACTGTTGATGTGATTCTTTTTCCCCGTGCGCACGCATGTCTGGTGAAGCGCACGTAGGCTGCCCTCATCACCTTCCTCAAGACTTCTGCACTATTTGAGCGCTTATGAACTGAAGGAACGTTAGTGCCTCCCCATCGAGGTTCACTGAACTTGTATTAGTGAGTGCTACGGATCACAATTTTTTCCCTACAAAGATCACGCGCTTCGGCGAGTGCTTCATGCGCTTTCTACGACGCGCCAATCCAACCCACTGTCCTCCTCTCGACGACGATACTTATCCGGCCCTTGGGAGCTTTCCTAGTCAGCTGCGCATGACGCCTTGGGGCTTGTGAGTCCGTTGCGGGAAGCAGATCGAATGACCCTCGCCTCTCTTTTTTTTCTCTGTTCCAATCTTTCCCTCCCTATATCTTTTATTCTTCATACCTAATTCCTGTGCTGACCTGTTCAGGTGTCCTTGTAAGGAGAGACAGTTACGAGTGGGCACTTTTCTTTTCTTCTGTTATAACCACTTATATAAATGTATATATTGTGTGTTAGGTGTAGTGTGTATCTTCTGCTCTCTCTTTTTCTCCCTCATTCCCCTGTCCCCCGTGTAGGGTATCAAACTGGACTTACCCTAGTTGACCTCCTTACCTATCTGATATTTTTTCTTCTCTCTCTCTCTTCAGAAAGCTGAGCTTCGAGTAGTCCACTGCTTTGTTGGTAATAAGAATCTTGTATTCACAAATTAAGTTAAACAGAGGCACCTCAGACGGGCATTCACCACGAGAGTATCTTTTATAACAACTCAGGGGCATATGCGAACGTGCTTCATGATCAATCTTGTGGACAAAGCAGCTATCTTTTATACGCGTAACTGTTTACAAATAATGTATAGACTACCAATATATCGCATCAATCACTTCACGTGGCGGTATCAGATGAAGTTTAGTGAATGTGGTGAGATGGATGAATGTATGAGAAACTCTGTTTGTCCAGAGGTGCATGACTCAACGTTCTGCAGGCCAGATGAAAAGTACATGTGCCGTATGCTGCATAATGCGCTCGTTTTATTTTCGGCAAAACGCTGTTTAAATTCGACTGTTTGACCCTGCTCTCCGCTGGTGGCCAATTTCACTTTCAAATAAATATAGCAAACATGCGCCATTCGATACAGAAACCTGCCCGGCATACCTGTTGGCCTGGTGTGCTGCTCATGGAGGCGCTGCGAACCACGCTTGTACGACGTTAGTTCAAAGATTCGCGCGCTTTCGAGGAACGGCGCCATATGAAAACCACAATCATGATAAAATTCGACAAAATAACAGTTCAGTTGGTTATCTTGTGTATGGTGACTACCGACGCTGTTCTACCAAATGTGGGTGTCCACTTTTACCGCTCAGTTTAAAAGCACGGCGCTTTGTTTCTTGATTGATATGTGATATGCGGGGTTTAATGTCCCAAAACCACCATATGATTATGAGAGACGCCGTAGTGGAGGGCTCCGAAAATTTCGATCACCTATAGTTCTTTAACGTGCACCCAAATCTGAGCACACGGGCCTACAACATTTCCGCCAATATCGGAAATGCAGCCACCACAACCGGGATGCGATTTGTTTCTTGAAATTGCAGTCGCTTCTACCCACGGTGAGAGCTGCATACGCAATGCAATTACTGTTCTTTGGCTCAATATTTGATTTTTTATATATTTAACAATTCTGTAGGCCTTTGTACAGACCCATGCAGGAAGTGGTTAAAAAAGTATACAAGAGAATGGGCATAGCAAATCAAAAACGAAAGCAGAACACAGAGTGCCTCAGTAGATAATGCTTAACAATAGATGAAGAACAACGCAAAAATGCAGAAATGGGATCGCACTTTCAGAAGCACCAAACATTTGAACAAGCTTCTGCAAACGTTTCCCTCATGAAGTACATATGTACTATCAATAAAGAATTCCGGTTTTGCAATAAATTCTCCACCAATCGGCATTCGACAATTTCACTTGGGAAAGCATTCCCAGTTTCAATAGCCCTTAGAAAAAAAGAATATATACACCTGTCGCATTTGGCCTGATAAGGCCTGATGTGTTTGTTGTGACAGCTTTTGATGGAGTGACGGTGCGGTATCTGCACGTAGTCCGGTTTGTTTATGTTTATGTGGTCGTGAGAGAGCATAAAAAACAACTTCATTGCGGCCACAACAAGCCGACACGCAAGGGGTAGGCAATGCTGCCTGATTTCTTAGTGCACTTACGTTTTGGTATCGAGAGTATTTCGAATCTATAAATTTTAGTGCTTTATTTTGTATACTTTCAAGTTTTGTATAAGGTCTTTCTGGTGTGGCTTCCACACAATATTTTCGTACTCAATAAGCAGTCTCACTAACATATTATATGTGGTTAACTTCACATGTAATGGAGTCAAAAAGTTTTCTTCGCAAGAATCCTATTGTTCGGAAAGCCTGTGTGCACGTGTTCTCAAGGTGAATATTCCATTTCGTGTCTATTGTAAAGCCCACGCCAAGATATTTAACTGAATGTGTCACTACTAAATCGTTACCCATCAGTCTGTAATTGAAAATAAGAATGGTGGTTTTGTGTGTTAAAATCATGCATTTATTTCAACACTAATTTATATTCTCTATCTGTCACCCAAATGAGCTATCTTGTTAAGTGTATTGTTCAATTTGAGTTGTTCATCGATTCTTAGACCGCCAGTGTAAATAACCAAATCTTCGGCGAAGAGCCGTAACTTTACTCCTTCCTTTACTCCTTCCTCTACCCATCCGTTAGAAGGGCATTAGCTTTCACAACTTCCCTAATGACCCGAAGCTCTCAAAGGAGGAAACGGATAGTCAAAATCTGAAAAGAAAAGCGCCCTACGCCTTAAGTGCCAAACACTGGCACGCGTATGCACGCGCCTACGCGTCAAAGCGTCTAGTCGCGCCTGTGGAGGAAAACGACGCGCAACCACTGGCACGCGTGAACCGCGTTGACGCCCACGCTTCCAAGGCCGATGCGCAATGTTGCTTGACCTTTTGGCTTAGAACTGTCCAAGTTCAGCACAGAACCGCACGTTCCAAACTGGAGAGGGTTTATATGTTTCAGGGAATATGAGAACAGGTTAAAAAATTGATAGTATTCCCCCACCACAGTTTAGACTATTTTAGAAGTAATTGACATTCCAGTGCCCAAAGTAGCTACAGCGGTATGCACCAGAAATCCACGTCAGTGCGTGCGCTGCTCCCCAAAATGAACATTCGCCTCTAGCATACTGTACGTCTATCATAGGCGTGTGCAGAGTTCTCCTAAAGGAGGGGGGGACAAACGTTTATCGCAGTGCCCCACCTCCATGTAGGGGCTGACTTAGCAACCCTCCGTATTATGTTAATATAAGGAGTTTACATTGAGCTCCCCCTCCCCTCCTCGGTGAATAAGGCGGCGGCTGCCCTCCTGATCAGATTTGCAAACCACCGGGTTCCTATACCTGCACTACCAAACTTATTAACAATATCTTGAATATGCTGGCACCTTCAGTATATTTACACATCATACTTTATACCATTCAACTTAATAATCACGCCTGAAACTTCATGATCTTACAGATTTAAGTCAGTCATAAGACTACATTTGAGGCCAGAGTAGCAGGCTTTCGGTTGATGTGTGCGTTCGAAATATTATCTAATGCAACAAAGCACAACTGGTTCTTATTGATACAACAGATATTGGCCATAAGATAGGAACCAAATACTGTGTAGTATGCCTCCGGCCATTTTTCTTAGTCGAAATGTGCTCTAATGCAAATAAATGTGCCTGACACTTCATGATGAGACAGATATTGGTCATAATATTCCAACTGAACCTTGAATGGAAGACTTCTAGACGTTGTCTCTAGTCAAAGTATTCTCAAAAATGACAGACGACACCCAACTGTTCACGAAGTAACAGATATCTGTCATACTAGAACGGAAACCTTAATTCAAGACTTCTGGACGTTGTCTTTACTCAAAGTATTCTCTAAAATGACAGACGACACCCAACTGTTCATGAAGTCACAGATACTGATCATACTAGAATTGAAATCCTAATGCAAAACTTCTGGAGGTTGCCTTTAGTCAAACTATTCTCTGAAACCGCAGACGACACCCAACTGTTCATGAAGTCCCAGATATCGGTCATAAAATAAACCTGAAGCCTTAAAGACTTCTGGACGTTGTCTTTAGTCAAAGTATTCTCTAAAACGACAGACGACAAACAACTGTTGATGAAGTCACAGATATCGATCATAATATTAGAACTGAAACCCTAATGCAAGACTTCTGGATGTTGTCTTTAGTCAAAGTATTCTCTAAAACGACAGAAGACACTCAACTGATCCTGAAGTCACACATATCAGTCATATTATTAGAACTGAAACCTTAATGCAAGACTTCTGGACGTTGTCTTTAGTCAAAGTTTTCTCTCAAACAACAAACGACACCCCACTGTTCATGAAGTCACAGATATCGGTCATACTAGAACTGAAACCTTCATGCAAGACTTCTGGACGTTGTCTTCACTCAAAGTATTTTCTAAAACGACAGACCACACCCAACTATTCATGTAGTCACAGATCTTGGTCATAATATTAGAACTGAAACCTTAATGCAAGACTTCTGGATATTGTCTTTAGTCAAAGTATTTTATAAAACGACAAACGACACCCAAATGTTCATGAAGTCACAGATATCGATCATAATATTAGAACTGAAACCTTAATGCAAGACTTCTGGACGTTGTCTTTACTCAAGGTATTACCTAAAACCACAGACTCAACCCAACTATTCATGAAGTCACAGATGTGGGTCATTTTATTAGAACTGAAACCTTAATGCAAGACTTCAGGACATTGTCTTTAGTCAAAGTATTCTCTAAAACGACAAACGACACCCAACTGTTGATGAAGTCACAGATATCGGTCATAATATTAGAACTGAAACCTTGATGCAAGACTTCTGGACGTTGTCTTTAGTCATAGTATTCTCTAAAATACCAGACGACACTCTACTGTTCATGAAGTCACAGATATGAGTCCTAATATCAGAACTGAAACCTTAATGCAAGACTTTTGGATGTTGTCTTTAGTCGAAGTATTCTCTCAAACGACAAACGACACCCAACTGTTCATGAAGTCACAGATATCAGTCATAATATTTGAACTGATTCTTTAATGAAAGATTTCTGGACGTTGTCTTTAGTCAAAGTATTCTCAAAAACGACAAACGACACCCAACTGTTCATGAAGTCAGAGATATCGGTCATATTAGAACTGAAACCCTAATGCAAGACTTCTGGACGTTGTCTTTAGTCAAAGTATTCTTTATAACGACAGACAACACCCAACTGTTCACGAAGTCACAGATATAGGTCATGATATTAGAACTGAAACCTAATGCAAGACTTCTGGGGGTTGTCTTTAGTCAAAGTATTCTCTAAAACGACAGACGACACCCAACTGTTCATAAAGTCCCAGATATCGGTCATAAAATAAACCTGAAGCCTTAAAGACTTCTGGACGTTGTCTTTAGTCAAAGTATTCTCTAAAACGACAGACGACAAACAACTGTTGATGAAGTCACAGATATCGATCATAATATTAGAACTGAAACCTTAATGCAAGACTTCTGGATGTTGTCTTTAGTCAAAGTATTCTCTAAAACGACAGACGACACTCAACTGATCCTGAAGTCACACATATCAGTCATATTATTAGAACTGAAACCTTAATGCAAGACTTCTGGACGTTGTCTTTAGTCAAAGTATTCTCTCAAACAAGACACGACACCCCACTGTTCATGAAGTCACAGATATCGGTCATACTAGAACTGAAACCTTCATGCAAGACTTCTGGACGTTGTCTTCACTCAAAGTATTTTCTAAAACGACAGACCACACCCAACTATTCATGAAGTCACAGATCTTGGTCATAATATTAGAATTGAAACCTTAATGCAAGACTTCTGGATATTGTCTTTAGTCAAAGTATTTTATAAAACGACAAACGACACCCAAATGTTCATGAAGTCACAGATATAGGTCATGATATTAGAACTGAAACCTTAATGCAAGACTTCTGGACGTTGTCTTTACTCAAGGTATTACCTAAAACCACAGACTTAACCCAACTATTCATGAAGTCACAGATGTGGGTCATAATATTAGAACTGAAACCTTAATGCAAGACTTCAGGACATTGTCTTTAGTCAAAGAATTCTCTAAAACGACAAACGACACTTAACTGTTGATGAAGTCACAGATATCGGTCATAATATTAGAACTGAACCTGGCAAAAAAGATTTCTAGACATTGTCTTTAGTCAAAATATTTTCTAAAAAGACAGACGACACCCCACTGTTCAAGAAGTCACAGATATCAGTCATAATATTAGAACTGAATACTTAATGAAAGACTTCTGTACATTGTCTTTACTCGAAGTATTCTCTAAAACGACAAACGACACCCAACTGTTTATAAAGTCACAGATATTGGTCATAATAATAGAACTGAAACCTTAATGCTAGACTTCTGGAGGTTGTCTTTAGTCAAAGTATTCTCTAAAACCACAGACGACACTCAACTGTTCATGAAGTCACATATATTGGTCATAATAAGAAAACTGAAGCCTTAATGCAAGACTTCTGCACGTTGTCTTTAGTCAAAGTATTCTCTGAAATGACAAACGACACCCGACTGTTCATGAAGTCACAGATATCGGTCATAATATTAGTACTAAAACCTTAATGCAAGACTTCTGGACGTTGTCTTTAGTCAAAGTATTCTCTAAAACGACAGACAACACCCAACTGTTCATGAAGTCACAGATATAGGTCATGATATTAGAACTGAAACGTTAATGCAAGACTTCTGGACGTTGTCTTTAGTCAAAGTATTCTCTAAAACGACAGACGACACTCAACTGTTCATGAAGTCACAGATATCAGTCATATTATTAGAACTGAAACCTTATTGCAAGACTTCTGGACGTTGTCTTCAGTCAAAGTATTCTCTCAAACGACAAACGACATCCCACTGTTCATGAAGTCACAGATATCGGTCATACTAGAACTGAAACTTTAATGCAAGACTTCTGGACGTTGTCTTCACTCAAAGTATTCTCTAAAACGACAGACCACACCCAACTATTCATGAAGTCGCAGATATTGGTCATAATATTAGAACTGAAACCTTAATGCAAGATTTTGGATATTGTCTTTAGTCAAAGTATTTTATAAAACGACAAACGACACCAAAATGTTCATTAAGTCACAGATATAGGTCATGATATTAGAACTGAAACCTTAATGCAAAACTTCTGGACGTTGTCTTTACTCAAAGTATTATCTAAAACTACAGACTCCACCCAACTATTGATGAATCACAGATGTCGGTCCTAATATTAGAACTGAAACCTTAATGCAAGACTTCAGGACATTGTCTTTAGTCAAAGTATTCTCTAAAATGACAAACGACACCAAACTGTTGATGAAGTCACAGATATCTGTCATAATATTAGAACTGAACTATTGATGCAAGACTTCTGGACGTTGTCTTTAGTAAAGTATTCTCTAAAACGACAGACGACACTACCTGTTCATGAAGTCACAGATATGAGTCCTAATATTAGAACTGATTCCTTAATGAAAGACTTCTGGAGGTTGTCTTTAGTCAAAGTATTCTCTAAAACGACAGACGACACCCAAATGTTCATGAAATGAGAGATATCGGTCATAATATTGGAACTGAACTCTGTATGGAAGACTTCTGGACATTGTCTTTAGTGAAAGTATTCTCTAAAATGACAGACGACACCCAACTGTTCACGAAGTAACAGATATCGCTCATAATATTGGAACTGAAACCTTAATGCAAGACTTCTGGACGTTGTCTTTAGTCAAAGTATTCTCTCAAACAACAAACGACACCCCACTGTTCATGAAGTCACAGATATAGGTCATGATATTAGAACTGAAACCTTAATGCAAGACTTCTGGACGTTGTCTTTACTCAAGGTATTACCTAAAACCACAGACTCAACCCAACTATTCATGAAGTCACAGATGTGGGTCATAATATTAGAACTGAAACCTTAATGCAAGACTTCAGGACATTGTCTTTAGTCAAAGTATTCTCTAAAACGACAAACGACACCCAACTGTTGATGAAGTCACAGATATCGGTCATAATATTAGAACTGAAACCTTGATGCAAGACTTCTGGACGTTTTCTTTAGTCATAGTATTCTCTAAAATACCAGACAACACTCTACTGTTCATGAAGTCACAGATATGAGTCCTAATATTAGAACTGAAACCTTAATGCAAGAATTCTGGATGTTGTCTTTAGTCAAAGTATTCTCTCAAACGACAAACGACACCCAATTGTTCATGAAGTCACAGATATCAGTCATAATATTAGAACTGATTCTTTAATGAAAGATTTCTGGACGTTGTCTTTAGTCAAAGTATTCTCTAAAACGACAAACGACACCCAACTGCTCATGAAGTCAAAGATATCGGTCATGATATTAGAACTGAAACCTAGTGCAAGACTTCTGGAGGTTGTTTTTATTCAAAGTATTCTCTAAAACGACAGACGACACCCAACTGTTCGTGAAGTCACAGATATAGGTCATGATATTAGAACTGATACCTTAATGCAAGACTGCTTGACGTTGCCTTTGCTCAAAGAATTCTTTAAAACGACAGATGACACCCAACTATTCATGAAGTTACAGATATCCGTCTTATTATTAGAACTGAAACCTTAATGGAAGACTTCTGGACATTGTCTTTAGTCAAAGTATTCTCTAAAACGACAGACGACACCCAACTGTTCATGAAGTCACAGATATCGGTCATATATTTGATGAAGCTTTAATGCCAGACTTCTGGACGTTGCCTTTAGTAAAAGTATTCTCTAAAACGACCGACGACACACAACTAATCATGAAGTCACAGATATCGGTCATAATATTAGAAGTGAATCCTTAATGAAAGACTTCTGGATTTTGTCTTTAGTCAAAGTATTCTCTAAAACGACAAACGACACCCAACTGTTCATGAAATAACAGACATCGGTCATAATATTAGCACTGAAACCTTAATGCAAGACTTCTAGACGTTGTCTTTACTCAAAGTATTCTCTAAAATGACAGACGACAACCAACTGTTCATGAAGCCACAGATATAGGTCATTATATTAGAACTGAAACCATAATGCAAGACTCCTGGACGTTGTCTTTACTCAAAGTATTCTCTAAAATCAAAGACTCCACCCAACAATTCATGAAGTCACAGACTTCGGTCATAATATTAGAACTGAAACCTCAATGCAAGACTTCAGGACATTGCCTTTAGTCAAAGTATTCTCTAAAACGACAAACGACACAAAACTGTTGATGAAGTCACAAATATCGGTCATAATATTAGAACTAAAACCTTGATGCAAGACTTCTGGACGTTGTCTTTAGTCAAAGTATTCTCTAAAACGACAGACGACACACAACTGTTCATGAAATCACAGATATCGGTCATAATAATAGAAGTGAACCTTGCATGGAAGATTTCTAGACATTGCTTTTAGTCAAAGTATTTTCTAAAACGACAGACGACACCCAACTGTTCATGAAGTCCCAGATATCGGTCATAAAATAAACCTGAAGCCTTAATGCAAGACTTCTAGATGTTGTCTTTACTTAAGGTATTATCTAAAACCACAGACTCCACCCACCTAATCATGAAGTCGCAGATCTTGGTCATAATATTAGAACTGAAACCTTAATGGAAGACTTCAGGACATTGTGTTTAGTCAAAGTATTCTCTAAAACGACAAATGATACCCAACTGTTGATGAAGTCACAGATATCGGTCATAATATTTGAACCTAAATCTTGATGCAAGACTTCTCGACGTTGTCTTTAGTCAAAATATTCTCAAAAATACCAGACGACACTCAACTGTTCATGAAGTCACAGATATGAGTCCTAATAGTAGAACTGAAACGTTAATGCAATACTTCTGGATGTTGTCTTTAGTCACAGTATTCTCTCAAACAACAAACGACACCCAACTGTTCATGAAGTCACATATATCAGTCAAAATATTAGAAGTGATTCCTTAATGAAAGACTTCTGGACGTTGTTTTTAGTCAAAGTATTCTCTAAAACGACAAACGACACCCAACTGTTCATGAAGTCATAGATATCGGTCATATTAGAACTGAAACCCTAATGCAAGACTTCTGGACGTTGTCTTTAGTCAAAGTATTCTCTAAAGCGACAGACAACACCCAACTGTTCATGAAGTCACAGATATAGGTCATGATATTAGAAATGAAACCTAATGCAAGACTTCTGGAGGTTGTCTTTAGTCAAAGTATTCTCTAAAACGACAGACGACACCCAACTGTTCATGAAATCACAGATATCGGTCATATTATTGGAACGGAATCCTGTATGGAAGACTTCTGGACATTTTCTTTAGTGAAAGTATTCTCTAAAATGACAGACGACACCCAACTGTTCACGAAGTAACAGATATCGGTCATACTAGAACTGAAACCTTAATGCAAGACTTCTGGACGTTGTCTTTACTCAAAGTATTTTCTAAAACGACAGACGACTCCAACTCTTCATGAAGTCACAGATATCGGTCATAATATTAGAACTGAAACCTTAATGCAAGCCTTCTCACGTTGTCTTTAGTCAAAGTATTCTCTAAAACGACAAACGACACCCAACTGTTCATGAAGTCGCAGATATCAGTCATAATATTAGAACTGAAACCTTAATGCAAGACTTCTGGATGTTGTCTTTAGTCAAAGTACTCTCTAACACGACAGACAACACCCAACTGATCATGAAGTCACAGATATCGGTCATAATTTTGGAACTGAAACCTTAATGCAAGACTTCTGGATGTTGTCTTTAATCAAAGTATTCTCTAAAACCACAGGCGACACCCAACTATTCATGAAGTCACAGATGTGGGTCATAATATTAGAACTGAAACCTTAATGCAAGACTTCAGGACGTTGTCTTTAGTCAAAGTATTCTCTAAAACGACAGACGACACCCAACTGCTCATGAAATCACAGATATCGGTCATAATAATAGAAGTGAACCTTGCATGGAAGATTTCTAGACATTGCCTTTAGTCAAAGTATTCTCTAAAATAACAGACGACACCCAACTGTTCATGAAGTCACAGATACTGATCATACTAGAATTGAAATCCTAATGCAAAACTTCTGGAGGTTGCCTTTAGTCAAACTATTCTCTGAAACCACAGACGACACCCAACTGTTCATGAAGTCCCAGATATCGGTCATAAAATAAACCTGAAGCCTTAAAGACTTCTGGACGTTGTCTTTAGTCAAAGTATTCTCTAAAACGACAGACGACAAACAACTGTTGATGAAGTCACAGATATCGATCATAATATTAGAACTGAAACCTTCATGCAAGACTTCTGGATGTTGTCTTTAGTCAAAGTATTCTCTAAAACGACAGACGACACTCAACTGATCCTGAAGTCACACATATCAGTCATATTATTAGAACTGAAACCTTAATGCAAGACTTCTGGACGTTGTCTTTAGTCAAAGTATTCTCTCAAACAACAAACGACACCCCACTGTTCATGAAGTCACAGATATCGGTCATACTAGAACTGAAACCCTAATGCAAGACGTCTGGACGTTGTCTTCACTCAAAGTATTTTCTAAAACGACAGACCACACCCAACTATTCATGAAGTCACAGATCTTGGTCATAATATTAGAACTGAAACCTTAATGCAAGACTTCTGGATATTGTCTTTAGTCAAAGTATTTTATAAAACGACAAACGACACCCAAATGTTCATGAAGTCACAGATATAGGTCATGATATTAGAACTGAAACCTTAATGCAAGACTTCTGGACGTTGTCATTACTCAAGGTATTACCTAAAACCACAGAATCAACCCAACTATTCATAAAGTCACAGATGTGGGTCATATTATTAGAACTGAAACCTTAATGCAAGACTTCAGGACATTGTCTTTAGTCAAAGTATTCTCTAAAACGACAAACGACACCCAACTGTTGATGAAGTCACAGATATCGGTCATAATATTAGAACTGAAACCTTGATGCAAGACTTCTGGACGTTGTCTTTAGTCATAGTATTCTCTAAAATACCAGACGACACTCTACTGTTCATGAAGTCACAGATATGAGTCCTAATATCAGAACTGAAACCTTAATGCAAGACTTCTGGATGTTGTCTTTAGTCAAAGTAATCTCTAAAACGAAAAACGACACCCAACTGTTCATGAAGTCACAGATATCAGTCATAATATTAGAACTGATTCTTTAATGAAAGATTTCTGGACGTTGTCTTTAGTCAAAGTATTCTCAAAAACGACAAACGACACCCAACTGTTCATGAAGTCAGAGATATCGGTCATATTAGAACTGAAACCCTAATGCAAGACTTCTGGACGTTGTCTTTAGTCAAAGTATTCTCTATAACGACAGACAACACCCAACTGTTCACGAAGTCACAGATATAGGTCATGATATTAGAACTGAAACCTAATGCAAGACTTCTGGGGGTTGTCTTTAGTCAAAGTATTCTCTAAAACGACAGACGACACCCAACTGTTCATGAAATCACAGACATCGGTCCTATTATTAGAACTGAACCTGGCAAAAAACATTTATAGACATTGTCTTTAGTCAAAATATTCTCTAAAAAGACAGACGACACCCAACTGTTCAAGAAGTCACAGATATCAGTCATAATATAAGAACTGAATCCTTAATGAAAGACTTCTGTACATTCTCTTTACTCAAAGTATTCTCTAAAACGACAAATGACACCCAACTCTTTATAAAGTCACAGATATTGGTCATAATATTAGAACTGAAACCTTAACGCAATACTTGTGGACGTTGTCTTTAGTCAAAGTATTATCTAAAACGACAGACGATACCCAACTGTTCATAAAGTCACAGATATAGGTCATCATATTAGAACTGAAACCTTAATGCTAGACTTCTTGAGGTTGTCTTTAGTCAAAGTATTCTCTAAAACCACACACGACACCCAACTGCTCATGAAGTCACAGATATTGGTCTTAATAAGAAAACTGAAGCCTTAATTCAAGACTTCTGCACGTTGTCTTTAGTCAAAGTATTCTCTAAAACGACAAACGACACCCAACTGTTCTTGAAGTCACAGATATCGGTCATAATAATAA
Source organism: Rhipicephalus microplus (assembly GCF_043290135.1). NCBI lineage: Eukaryota > Metazoa > Arthropoda > Arachnida > Ixodida > Ixodidae > Rhipicephalus > Rhipicephalus microplus. Next base: position 31,367,898 of record NW_027464585.1, read on the forward strand.
AACTGAAGCCTTGATGCAAGGCTTCTGCACGTTGTCTGTAGTCAAAGTATTCACTAAAATGTCAAACGACACCAACTGTTCATGAAGTCACAGATATTGGTCATAATATTAGTACTGAAACCTTAATGCAAGACTTCTGGACGTAGTCTTTACTCGAAGTATTCTCTAAAACGACAGACAACACCCAACTGTTTATGAAGTCACAGATATAGGTCATGATATTAGAACTGAAACCTTAATGCAAGACTTCTGGACGTTGTCTTTAGTCAAAGTATTCTCTAAAACGACAGACGACACTCAACTGTTAATAAAGTCACAGATATCAGTCATATCATTAGAACTGAAACCTTATTGGAAGACTTCTGGACGTAGTCTTCAGTCAAAGTATTCTCTCAAACGACAAACGACATCCCACTGTTCATGAAGTCACAGATATCGGTCATACTAGAACTGAAACCTTAATGCAAAACTTCTGGACGTTGTCTTCACTCAAAGTATTATCTAAAACCACAGACCACACCCAACTATTCATGAAGTCGCAGATGTCGGTCATAATAATAGAACTGAAACCTTAATGAAAGACTTCAGGACATTGTCTTTAGTCAAAGTATTCTCTAAAATGACAAACGACACCAAACTGTTAATGAAGTCACAGATATCTGTCATAATATTAGAACTGAAACATTGATGCAAGACTTCTGGACGTTGTCTTTAGTAAAGTATTCTCTAAAACGACAGACGACACTCAACTGTTCATGAAGTCACAGATATGAGTCCTAATATTAGAACCGATTCCTTAATGAAAGACTTCTGGACGTTGTCTTTAGTCGAAGTATTCTCTAAAACGACAAACGACACCCAACTGTTCATAAAGTCACAGATATAGGTCGTGATATTAGAACTGAAACCTAATGCAAGACTTCTGGAGGTTGTCTTTAGTCAAAGTATTCTCTAAAACGACAGACGACACCCAAATGTTCATGAAATCACAGATATCGGTCATAATATTGGAACTGAACCCTGTATGGAAAACTTCTGGACGTTGATTTATTCAAAGCATTTTCTAAAACGACAGACGACACCAACTCTTCATGAAGTCACAGATATCGGTCATAATATTAGAACTGAAACCTTAATGCAAGACTTCTCACATTGTCTTTAGTCAAAGTATTCTCTAAAACGACAAACGACACCCAACTGTTCATGAAGTCACAGATATCAGTCATATTATTAGAACTGAAACCTTAATGCAAGACTTCTGGATGTTCTCTTTAGTCAAAGTACTCTCTAACACGACAGACAACACCCAACTGATCATGAAGTCACAGATATCGGTCATAATATTGGAACTGAAACCTTAATGCAAGACTTCTGGATGTTGTCTTTAATCAAAGTATTCTCTAAAACCACAGACGACACCCAACTGTTCATGAAGTCACAGATATCGGTCATAATTATAAAACTGAAGCCTTGATGCAAGACTTCTGCACGTTGTCTTTAGTCAAAGTATTCACTAAAATGTCAAACGACACCCAACTCTTCATGAAGTCACAGATATTGGTCATAATATTAGTACTGAAACCTTAATGCAAGACTTCTGGACGTTCTCTTTACTCAAGGTATTACCTAAAACCACAGACTCAACCCAACTATTCATGAAGTCAAGAATGTGGGTCATAATATTAGAACTGAAACCTTAATGCAAGACTTCAGGACGTTGTCTTTAGTCAAAGTATTCTCTAAAACGACAGACGACACCCAACTGCTCATGAAATCACAGATATCGGTCATAATAATAGAAGTGAACCTTGCATGGAAGATTTCTAGACATTGCCTTTAGTCAAAGTATTCTCTAAAATGACAGACGACACCCAACTGTTCATGAAGGCACAGATACTGATCATACTAGAATTGAAATCCTAATGCAAAACTTCTGGAGGTTGCCTTTAGTCAAACTATTCTCTGAAACCACAGACGACACCCAACTGTTCATGAAGTCCCAGATATTGGTCTTAATAAGAAAACTGAAGCCTTAATGCAAGACTTCTGCACGTTGTCTTTAGTCAAAGTATTCTCTAAAACGACAAACGACACCCAACTGTTCTTGAAGTCACAGATATCGGTCATAATAATAAAACTGAAGCCTTGATGCAAGGCTTCTGCACGTTGTCTGTAGTCAAAGTATTCACTAAAATGTCAAACGACACCAACTGTTCATGAAGTCACAGATATTGGTCATAATATTAGTACTGAAACCTTAATGCAAGACTTCTGGACGTAGTCTTTACTCGAAGTATTCTCTAAAACGACAGACAACACCCAACTGTTTATGAAGTCACAGATATAGGTCATGATATTAGAACTGAAACCTTAATGCAAGACTTCTGGACGTTGTCTTCACTCAAAGTATTTTCTAAAACGACAGACCATACCCAACTATTCATGAAGTCACAGATCTTGGTCATAATAATAGAACTGAAACCTTAATGCAAGACTTCTGGATATTGTCTTTAGTCAAAGTATTTTATAAAACGACAAACGACACCCAAATGTTCATGAAGTCACAGATATAGGTCATGATATTAGAACTGAAACCTTAATGCAAGACTTCTGGACGTTGTCATTACTCAAGGTATTACCTAAAACCACAGAATCAACCCAACTATTCATAAAGTCACAGATGTGGGTCATATTATTAGAACTGAAACCTTAATGCAAGACTTCAGGACATTGTCTTTAGTCAAAGTATTCTCTAAAACGACAAACGACACCCAACTGTTGATGAAGTCACAGATATCGGTCATAATATTAGAACTGAAACCTTGATGCAAGACTTCTGGACGTTGTCTTTAGTCATAGTATTCTCTAAAATACCAGACGACACTCTACTGTTCATGAAGTCACAGATATGAGTCCTAATATCAGAACTGAAACCTTAATGCAAGACTTCTGGATGTTGTCTTTAGTCAAAGTATTCTCTCAAACGACAAACGACACCCAACTGTTCATGAAGTCACAGATATCAGTCATAATATTAGAACTGATTCTTTAATGAAAGATTTCTGGACGTTGTCTTTAGTCAAAGTATTCTCAAAAACGACAAACGACACCCAACTGTTCATGAAGTCAGAGATATCGGTCATATTAGAACTGAAACCCTAATGCAAGACTTCTGGACGTTGTCTTTAGTCAAAGTATTCTCTATAACGACAGACAACACCCAACTGTTCACGAAGTCACAGATATAGGTCATGATATTAGAACTGAAACCTAATGCAAGACTTCTGGGGGTTGTCTTTAGTCAAAGTATTCTCTAAAACGACAGACGACACCCAACTGTTCATGAAATCACAGATATCGGTCCTAATATTAGAACTGAACCTGGCAAAAAAGATTTATAGACATTGTCTTTAGTCAAAATATTCTCTAAAAAGACAGACGACACCCAACTGTTCAAGAAGTCACAGATATCAGTCATAATATAAGAACTGAATCCTTAATGAAAGACTTCTGTACATTCTCTTTACTCAAAGTATTCTCTAAAACGACAAATGACACCCAACTCTTTATAAAGTCACAATTATTGGTCATAATATTAGAACTGAAACCTTAACGCAAGACTTGTGGACGTTGTCTTTAGTCAAAGTATTATCTAAAACGACAGACGATACCCAACTGTTCATTAAGTCACAGATATAGGTCATCATATTAGAACTGAAACCTTAATGCTAGACTTCTTGAGGTTGTCTTTAGTCAAAGTATTCTCTAAAACCACACACGACACCCAACTGCTCAAGAAGTCACAGATATTGGTCATAATAAGAAAACTGAAGCCTTAATGCAAGACTTCTGCACGTTGTCTTTAGTCAAAGTATTCTCTAAAACGACAAACGACACCCAACTGTTCTTGAAGACACAGATATCGGTCATAATAATAAAACTGAAGCCTTGATGCAAGGCTTCTGCACGTTGTCTGTAGTCAAAGTATTCACTAAAATGTCAAACGACACCAACTGTTCATGAAGTCACAGATATTGGTCATAATATTAGTACTGAAACCTTAATGCAAGACTTCTGGACGTAGTCTTTACTCGAAGTATTCTCTAAAACGACAGACAACACCCAACTGTTTATGAAGTCACAGATATAGGTCATGATATTAGAACTGAAACCTTAATGCAAGACTTCTGGACGTTGTCTTTAGTCAAAGTATTCTCTAAAACGACAGACGACACTCAACTGTTAATAAAGTCACAGATATCAGTCATATCATTAGAACTGAAACCTTATTGGAAGACTTCTGGACGTAGTCTTCAGTCAAAGTATTCTCTCAAACGACAAACGACATCCCACTGTTCATGAAGTCACAGATATCGGTCATACTAGAACTGAAACCTTAATGCAAAACTTCTGGACGTTGTCTTCACTCAAAGTATTATCTAAAACCACAGACCACACCCAACTATTCATGAAGTCGCAGATGTCGGTCATAATAATAGAACTGAAACCTTAATGAAAGACTTCAGGACATTGTCTTTAGTCAAAGTATTCTCTAAAATGACAAACGACACCAAACTGTTAATGAAGTCACAGATATCTGTCATAATATTAGAACTGAAACATTGATGCAAGACTTCTGGACGTTGTCTTTAGTAAAGTATTCTCTAAAACGACAGACGACACTCAACTGTTCATGAAGTCACAGATATGAGTCCTAATATTAGAACCGATTCCTTAATGAAAGACTTCTGGACGTTGTCTTTAGTCGAAGTATTCTCTAAAACGACAAACGACACCCAACTGTTCATAAAGTCACAGATATAGGTCGTGATATTAGAACTGAAACCTAATGCAAGACTTCTGGAGGTTGTCTTTAGTCAAAGTATTCTCTAAAACGACAGACGACACCCAAATGTTCATGAAATCACAGATATCGGTCATAATATTGGAACTGAACCCTGTATGGAAAACTTCTGGACGTTGATTTATTCAAAGCATTTTCTAAAACGACAGACGACACCAACTCTTCATGAAGTCACAGATATCGGTCATAATATTAGAACTGAAACCTTAATGCAAGACTTCTCACATTGTCTTTAGTCAAAGTATTCTCTAAAACGACAAACGACACCCAACTGTTCATGAAGTCACAGATATCAGTCATATTATTAGAACTGAAACCTTAATGCAAGACTTCTGGATGTTCTCTTTAGTCAAAGTACTCTCTAACACGACAGACAACACCCAACTGATCATGAAGTCACAGATATCGGTCATAATATTGGAACTGAAACCTTAATGCAAGACTTCTGGATGTTGTCTTTAATCAAAGTATTCTCTAAAACCACAGACGACACCCAACTGTTCATGAAGTCACAGATATCGGTCATAATTATAAAACTGAAGCCTTGATGCAAGACTTCTGCACGTTGTCTTTAGTCAAAGTATTCACTAAAATGTCAAACGACACCCAACTCTTCATGAAGTCACAGATATTGGTCATAATATTAGTACTGAAACCTTAATGCAAGACTTCTGGACGTTCTCTTTACTCAAGGTATTACCTAAAACCACAGACTCAACCCAACTATTCATGAAGTCAAGAATGTGGGTCATAATATTAGAACTGAAACCTTAATGCAAGACTTCAGGACGTTGTCTTTAGTCAAAGTATTCTCTAAAACGACAGACGACACCCAACTGCTCATGAAATCACAGATATCGGTCATAATAATAGAAGTGAACCTTGCATGGAAGATTTCTAGACATTGCCTTTAGTCAAAGTATTCTCTAAAATGACAGACGACACCCAACTGTTCATGAAGGCACAGATACTGATCATACTAGAATTGAAATCCTAATGCAAAACTTCTGGAGGTTGCCTTTAGTCAAACTATTCTCTGAAACCACAGACGACACCCAACTGTTCATGAAGTCCCAGATATTGGTCTTAATAAGAAAACTGAAGCCTTAATGCAAGACTTCTGCACGTTGTCTTTAGTCAAAGTATTCTCTAAAACGACAAACGACACCCAACTGTTCTTGAAGTCACAGATATCGGTCATAATAATAAAACTGAAGCCTTGATGCAAGGCTTCTGCACGTTGTCTGTAGTCAAAGTATTCACTAAAATGTCAAACGACACCAACTGTTCATGAAGTCACAGATATTGGTCATAATATTAGTACTGAAACCTTAATGCAAGACTTCTGGACGTAGTCTTTACTCGAAGTATTCTCTAAAACGACAGACAACACCCAACTGTTTATGAAGTCACAGATATAGGTCATGATATTAGAACTGAAACCTTAATGCAAGACTTCTGGACGTTGTCTTCACTCAAAGTATTTTCTAAAACGACAGACCATACCCAACTATTCATGAAGTCACAGATCTTGGTCATAATAATAGAACTGAAACCTTAATGCAAGACTTCTGGATATTGTCTTTAGTCAAAGTATTTTATAAAACGACAAACGACACCCAAATGTTCATGAAGTCACAGATATAGGTCATGATATTAGAACTGAAACCTTAATGCAAGACTTCTGGACGTTGTCATTACTCAAGGTATTACCTAAAACCACAGAATCAACCCAACTATTCATAAAGTCACAGATGTGGGTCATATTATTAGAACTGAAACCTTAATGCAAGACTTCAGGACATTGTCTTTAGTCAAAGTATTCTCTAAAACGACAAACGACACCCAACTGTTGATGAAGTCACAGATATCGGTCATAATATTAGAACTGAAACCTTGATGCAAGACTTCTGGACGTTGTCTTTAGTCATAGTATTCTCTAAAATACCAGACGACACTCTACTGTTCATGAAGTCACAGATATGAGTCCTAATATCAGAACTGAAACCTTAATGCAAGACTTCTGGATGTTGTCTTTAGTCAAAGTATTCTCTCAAACGACAAACGACACCCAACTGTTCATGAAGTCACAGATATCAGTCATAATATTAGAACTGATTCTTTAATGAAAGATTTCTGGACGTTGTCTTTAGTCAAAGTATTCTCAAAAACGACAAACGACACCCAACTGTTCATGAAGTCAGAGATATCGGTCATATTAGAACTGAAACCCTAATGCAAGACTTCTGGACGTTGTCTTTAGTCAAAGTATTCTCTATAACGACAGACAACACCCAACTGTTCACGAAGTCACAGATATAGGTCATGATATTAGAACTGAAACCTAATGCAAGACTTCTGGGGGTTGTCTTTAGTCAAAGTATTCTCTAAAACGACAGACGACACCCAACTGTTCATGAAATCACAGATATCGGTCCTAATATTAGAACTGAACCTGGCAAAAAAGATTTATAGACATTGTCTTTAGTCAAAATATTCTCTAAAAAGACAGACGACACCCAACTGTTCAAGAAGTCACAGATATCAGTCATAATATAAGAACTGAATCCTTAATGAAAGACTTCTGTACATTCTCTTTACTCAAAGTATTCTCTAAAACGACAAATGACACCCAACTCTTTATAAAGTCACAATTATTGGTCATAATATTAGAACTGAAACCTTAACGCAAGACTTGTGGACGTTGTCTTTAGTCAAAGTATTATCTAAAACGACAGACGATACCCAACTGTTCATTAAGTCACAGATATAGGTCATCATATTAGAACTGAAACCTTAATGCTAGACTTCTTGAGGTTGTCTTTAGTCAAAGTATTCTCTAAAACCACACACGACACCCAACTGCTCAAGAAGTCACAGATATTGGTCATAATAAGAAAACTGAAGCCTTAATGCAAGACTTCTGCACGTTGTCTTTAGTCAAAGTATTCTCTAAAACGACAAACGACACCCAACTGTTCTTGAAGACACAGATATCGGTCATAATAATAAAACTGAAGCCTTGATGCAAGGCTTCTGCACGTTGTCTGTAGTCAAAGTATTCACTAAAATGTCAAACGACACCAACTGTTCATGAAGTCACAGATATTGGTCATAATATTAGTACTGAAACCTTAATGCAAGACTTCTGGACGTAGTCTTTACTCGAAGTATTCTCTAAAACGACAGACAACACCCAACTGTTTATGAAGTCACAGATATAGGTCATGATATTAGAATTGAAACCTTAATGCAAGACTTCTGGACGTTGTCTTTAGTCAAAATATTCTCTAAAACGACAGACGACACTCAACTGTTAATGAAGTCACAGATATCAGTCATATCATTAGAATTGAAACCTTATTGCAAGACTTCTGGACGTAGTCTTCAGTCAAAGTATTCTCTCAAACGACAAACGACATCCCACTGTTCATGAAGTCACAGATATCGGTCATACTAGAACTGAAACTTTAATGCAAGACTTCTGGACGTTGTCTTCACTCAAAGTATTCTCTAAAACGACAGACCACACCCAACTATTCATGAAGTCGCAGATATTGGTCATATTATTAGAACTGAAACCTTAATGCAAGACTTTTGGATATTGTCTTTAGTCAAAGTATTTTATAAAACGACAAACGACACCAAAATGTTCATGAAGTCACAGATATAGGTCATGATATTAGAACTGAAACCTTAATGCAAAACTTCTGGACGTTGTCTTTACTCAAAGTATTATCTAAAACCACAGACTCCACCCAACTATTGATGAATCACAGATGTCGGTCATAATAATAGAACTGAAACCTTAATGAAAGACTTCAGGACATTGTCTTTAGTCAAAGTATTCTCTAAAATGACAAACGACACCAAACTGTTAATGAAGTCACAGATATCTGTCATAATATTAGAACTGAAACATTGATGCAAGACTTCTGGACGTTGTCTTTAGTAAAGTATTCTCTAAAACGACAGACGACACTCAACTGTTCATGAAGTCACAGATATGAGTCCTAATATTAGAACCGATTCCTTAATGAAAGACTTCTGGACGTTGTCTTCAGTCGAAGTATTCTCTAAAACGACAAACGACACCCAACTGTTCATAAAGTCACAGATATAGGTCGTGATATTAGAACTGAAACCTAATGCAAGACTTCTGGAGGTTGTCTTTAGTCAAAGTATTCCCTAAAACGACAGACGACACCCAAATGTTCATGAAATCACAGATATCGGTCATAATATTGGAACTGAACCCTGTATGGAAAACTTCTGGACATTGTCGTTAGTTAAAGTATTCTCTAAAATGACACACGACACCCAACTGTTCACGAAGTAACAGATATCGGTCATACAAGAACTGAAACCTTAAGGCAAGACTTCTGGACGTTGATTTATTCAAAGTATTTTCTAAAACGACAGACGACACCAACTCTTCATGAAGTCACAGATATCGGTCATAATATTAGAACTGAAACCTTAATGCACGACTTCTCACATTGTCTTTAGTCAAAGTATTCTCTAAAACGACAAACGACACCCAACTGTTCATGAAGTCACAGATATCAGTCATATTATTAGAACTGAAACCTAATGCAAGACTTCTGGATGTTCTCTTTAGTCAAAGTACTCTCTAACACGACAGACAACACCCAACTGATCATGAAGTCACAGATATCGGTCATAATATTGGAACTGAAACCTTAATGGAAGACTTCTGGATGTTGTCTTTAATCAAAGTATTCTCTAAAACCACAGACGACACCCAACTGTTCATGAAGTCACAGATATCGGTCATAATTATAAAACTGAAGCCTTGATGCAAGACTTCTGCACGTTGTCTTTAGTCAAAGTATTCACTAAAATGTCAAACGACACCCAACTCTTCATGAAGTCACAGATATTGGTCATAATATTAGTACTGAAACCTTAATGCAAGACTTCTGGACGTTCTCTTTACTCAAGGTATTACCTAAAACCACAGACTCAACCCAACTATTCATGAAGTCAAGAATGTGGGTCATATTATTAGAACTGAAACCTTAATGCAAGACTTCAGGACATTGTCTTTAGTCAAAGTATTCTCTAAAACGACAAACGACACCAACTGTTGATGAAGTCACAGATATCGGTCATAATATTAGAACTGAAACCTTGATGCAAGACTTCTGGGGGTTGTCTTTAGTCAAAGTATTCTCTAAAACGACAGACGACACCCAACTGCTCATGAAATCACAGATATTGGTCATAATAATAGAAGTGAACCTTGCATGGAAGATTTCTAGACATTGCCTTTAGTCAAGGTATTCTCTAAAATGACAGACGACACCCAACTGTTCATGAAGTCACAGATGCTGATCATACTAGAATTGAAATCCTAATGCAAAACTTCTGGAGGTTGCCTTTAGTCAAAGTATTCTCTAAAACGACAGACGACACTCAACTGATCCTGAAGTCACACATATCAGTCATATTATTAGAACTGAAACCTTAATGCAAGACTTCTGGACGTTGTCTTTAGTCAAAGTATTTTCTCAAACAACAAACGACACCCCACTGTTCATGAAGTCACAGATATCGGTCATACTAGAACTGAAACCTTAATGCAAGACTTCTGGACGTTGTCTTCACTCAAAGTATTTTCTAAAACGACAGACCACACCCAACTATTCATGAAGTCACAGATATTGGTCATAATAATAGAACTGACACCTTAATGCAAGACTTCTGGATATTGTCTTTAGTCAAAGTATTTTATAAAACGACAAACGACAATCAAATGTTCATGAAGTCACAGATATAGGTCATGATATTAGAACTGAAACCTTAATGCAAGACTTCTGGACGTTGTCTTTACTCAAGGTATTACCTAAAACCACAGACTCAAGCCAACTATTCATGAAGTCACAGATGTGGGTCATAATATTAGAACTGAAACCTAATGCAAGACTTCTGGGGGTTGTCTTTAGTCAAAGTATTCTCTAAAACGACAGATGACACCCAACTGTTCATGAAATCACAGATATCGGTCATAATATTAGAACTGAACCTGGCAAAAAAGATTTCTAGACATTGTCTTTAGTCAAAATATTTTCTAAAAAGACAGACGACACCCCACTGTTCAAGATGTCACAGATATCAGTCATAATATTAGAACTGAATACTTAATGAAAGACTTCTGTACATTGTCTTTACTCAAAGTATTCTCTAAAACGACAAACGACACCCAACTGTTTTTAAAGTCACAGATATTGGTCATAGTATTAGAACTGAAACCTCAATGCTAGACTTCTGGAGGTTGTCTTTAGTCAAAGTATTCTCTAAAACCACAGACGACACCCAACTGTTCATGAAGTCACAGATATTGGTCATAATAAGAAAACTGAAGCCTTAATGCAAGACTTCTGCACGTTGTCTTTAGTCAAAGTATTCTCTAAAACGACAAACGACACCCAACTGTTCATGAAGTCACAGATATCGGTCATAATAATAAAACTGAAGCCTTGATGCGAGACTTCTGCACGTTGTCTGTAGTCAAAGTATTCACTAAAATGTCAAACGACACTCAACTGTTCATGAAGTCACAGATATTGGTCAAAATATTAGTACTAAAACCCTAATGCAAGACTTCTGGACGTTGTCTTTACTCGAAGTATTCTCTAAAACGACAGACAACACCCAACTGTTCATGAAGTCACAGATATAGGTCATGATATTAGAACTGAAACCTTAATGCAAGACTTCTGGACGTTGTCTTTAGTCAAAGTATTCTCTAAAACTACAGACGACACTCAACTGTTCATGAAGTCACAGATATCAGTCATATTATTAGAACTGAAACCTTATTGAAAGACTTCTGGACGTTGTCTTCAGTCAAAGTATTCTCTCAAACGACAAACGACATCCCACTGTTCATGAAGTCACAGATATCGGTCATACTAGAACTAAAACTTTAATGCAAGACTTCTGGACGTTGTCTACACTCAAAGTATTCTCTAAAACGACAGACCACACCCAACTATTCATGAAGTCGCAGATATTGGTCATAATATTAGAACTGAAACCTTAATGCAAGACTTTTGGATATTGTCTTTAGTCAAAGTATTTTATAAAACGACAAACGACACCAAAATGTTCATTAAGTCACAGATATAGGTCATGATATTAGAACTGAAACCTTAATGCAGAACTTCCGGACGTTGTCTTTACTCAAAGTATTATCTAAAACTACAGACTCCACCCAACTATTGATGAATCACAGATGTCGGTCCTAATAATAGAACTGAAACCTTAATGCAAGACTTCAGGACATTGTCTTTAGTCAAAGTATTCTCTAAAATGACAAACGACACCAAACTGTTGATGAAGTCACAGATATCTGTCATATTAGAACTGAACTATTGATGCAAGACTTCTGGACGTTGTCTTTAGTAAAGTATTCTCTAAAACGACAGACGACACTCAACTGTTCATGAAGTCACAGATATGAGTCCTAATATTAGAACTGATTCCTTAATGAAAGACTTCTGGTGGTTGTCTTTAGTCAAAGTATTCTCTAAAACGACAGACGACACCCAAATGTTCACGAAATCACAGATGTCGGTCATATTATTGGAACTGAACTCTGTATGGAAGACTTCTGGACATTGTCTTTAGTGAAAGTATTCTCTAAAATGACAGACGACACCCAACTGTTCACGAAGTAACAGATATCGCTCATACTAGAACTGAAACCTTAATGCAAGACTTCTGCACGTTGTCTGTAGTCAAAGTATTCACTAAAATGTCAAACGACACTCAACTGTTCATGAAGTCACAGATATTGGTCATAATATTAGTACTAAAACCTTAATGCAAGACTTCTGGACGTTGTCTTTACTCGAAGTATTCTCTAAAACGACAGACAACACCCAACTGATCATGAAGTCACAGATATTGGTCATATTATTAGTACTGAAACCTTAATGCAAGACTTCTGGACGTTCTCTTTAATCAAGGTATTACCTAAAACCACAGACTCAACCCAACTATTCATGAAGTCACAGATGTGGGTCATAATATTAGAACTGAAACCTTAATGCAAGACTTCAAGACGTTGTCTTTAGTCAAAGTATCCTCTAAAACGACAGACGATACCCAACTGCTCATGAAATCACAGATATCGGTCATAATAATAGAAGTAAACCTTGCATGGAAGATTTCTAGACATTGCCTTTAGTCAAAGTATTCTCTAAAATGACAGACGACACCCAACTGTTCATGAAGTCACAGATACTGATCATACTAGAATTGAAATCCTATTGCAAAACTTCTGGAGGTTGCCTTTAGTCAAACTATTCTCTGAAACCGCAGACGACACCCAACTGTTCATGAAGTCCCAGATATCGGTCATAAAATAAACCTGAAGCCTTAAAGACTTCTGGACGTTGTCAAAGTATTCTCTAAAACGACAGACGACAAACAACTGTTGATGAAGTCACAGATATCGATCATAATATTAGAACTGAAACCTTAATGCAAGACTTCAGGATGTTGTCTTCAGTCATAGTATTCTCTAAAACGACAGACGACACTCAACTGATCCTGAAGTCACACATATCAGTCATATTATTAGAACTGAAACCTTAATGCAAGACTTCTGGACGTTGTCTTTAGTCAAAGTATTCTCTGAAACAACAAACGACACCCCAATGTTCATGAAGTCACAGATATCGGTCATACTAGAACTGAAACCTTAATGCAAGACTTCTGGACGTTGTCTTTACTCAAGGTATTACCTAAAACCACAGACTCAACCCAACTATTCATGAAGTCACAGATGTGGGTCATAATATTAAAACTGAAACCTTAATGCAAGACTTCAGGACATTGTCTTTAGTCAAAGTATTCTCTAAAACGACAAACGACACCCAACTGTTGATGAAGTCACAGATATCGGTCATAATATTAGAACAGAAACCTTGATGCAAGACTTCTGGACGTTGTCTTTAGTCATAGTATTCTCTAAAATACCAGACGACACTCTACTGTTCATGAAGTCACAGATATGAGTCCTAATATTAGAACTGAAACCTTAATGCAAGACTTCTGGATGTTGTCTTTAGTCAAAGTATTCTCTCAAACGACAAACGACACCCAACTGTTCATGAAGTCACAGATATCAGTCATAATATTAGAACTGATTCTTTAATGAAAGATTTCTGGACGTTGTCTTTAGTCAAAGTATTCTCTAAAACGACAAACGACACCCAACTGCTCATGAAGTCAAAGATATCGGTCATGATATTAGAACTGAAACCTAGTGCAAGACTTCTGTAGGTTGTCTTTAGTCAAAGTATTCTCTAAAATGACAGACTACACCCAACTGTTCGTGAAGTCACAGATATAGGTCATGATATTAGAACTGATACCTTAATGCAAGACTGCTGGGCGTTGTCTTTGCTCAAAGAATTCTTTAAAACGACAGATGACACCCAACTATTCATGATGTTACAGATATCCGTCTTATTATTAGAACTGAAACCTTAATGGAAGACTTCTGGACATTGTCTTTAGTCAAAGTATTCTCTAAAACGACAGACGACACCCAACTGTTCATGAAGTCACAGATATCAGTCATAATATTAGAAGTGAATCCTTAATGAAAGACTTCTGGATTTTGTCTTTAGTCAAAGTATTCTCTAAAACGACAAACGACACCCAACTGTTCATGAAATCACAGACATCGGTCATAATATTAGCACTGAAACCTTAATGCAAGACTTCTAGACGTTGTCTTTACTCAAAGTATTCTCTAAACTGACAGACGACAACCAACTGTTCATGAAGTCACAGATATAGGTCATTATATTAGAAGTGAAACCATAATGCAAGACTCCTGGACGTTGTCTTTACTCAAAGTATTCTCTAAAATCAAAGACTCCACCCAACAATTCATGAAGTCACAGACGTCGGTCATAATATTAGAACTGAAACCTCAATGCAAGACCTCAGGACATTGTCTTTAGTCAAAGTATTCTCTAAAACGACAAACGACACCAAACTGTTGATGAAGTCACAGATATCGGTCATAATATTAGAACTCAAACCTTGATGCAAGACTTCTGGATGTTGTCTTTAGTCAAAGTATTCTCTAAAACGACAGGCGACACTCAACTGTTCATGAAGTCATAGTTATGAGTCATAATATTAGAACTGAAACCTTAATGCAAGACTTCTGGACGTTGTCTTTAGTCAAAGTGTTCTCTCAAACGACAAATGACAGCCAACTGTTCATGAAGTCACAGATATCGGTCATATTAGAATTGAAACCTTAATGCAAGACTTCTGGACGTTGTCTTTACTCAAATTATTCTATAAAACGACAAACGTTACTCAACTGTTTATAAAGTCAGAGATATCGGTCATAATATTGGAAATAAACCCTGTATGGAAGACTTCTGGACATTGTCTTTAGTCAAAGTATTCTCTAAAATGACAGACGACACCCAACTGTTCATGAAGTCTTAAATATTGGTCATGCTAAAACTGAAACCTTATTGCAAGACTTCTGGAGGTTGTCTTTGGTCAAGGTATTCTCAAAAACGACAGATGACACCCAATGGTTCATGAAGTCACAGATATCAGTCATAATATAAAAACTGGAACCTTAATGCAAGACTTCTGGACGTTGTCTTTAGTCAAAGTATTCTCTGAAACAACAGACGACACTCTGCTGTTCATGAAGTCACAGATATCGGTCATAATATTAGCACTGCAACCTTAATGCAAGACTTCTAGACGTTCTCTTTACTCAAAGTATTCTCTAAAATGACAGACGACACCCAACTGTTCATGAAGTCACAGATATAGGTCATGATATTAGAACTGAAACCTTAAAGCAAGACATCTAGACGTTGTCTTTACTCAAAGTATTCTCTAAAACGACAGACGACACCCAACTGTTCATGAAGTCACAGATATAGGTCATGATATTAGAACAGAAACCTTAATGTAAGAATTCTGGTCGTTGTCTTTGCTCAAAGAATTCTTTAAAACGACAGATGACACCCAACTATTCATGAAGTTACATATATCCGTCTTATTATTAGAACTGAAACCTTAATGGAAGACTTCTGGACATTGTCTTTAGTCAAATTATTCTCTAAAACGACAGACGACACCCAACTGTTCAGGAAGTCACAGATATCGGTCATATATTTGAACTGAAGCTTTAATGCCAGACTTCTGGACGTTGCCTTTAGTCAAAGTATTCTCTAAAACGACCGACGACACACAACTAATCATGAAGTCACAGATATTGGTCATAATATTAGAAGTGAATCCTTAAGGAAAGACTTCTGGATTTTGTCTTTAGTCAAAGTATTCTCTAAAACGACAAACGACACTCAACTGTTCATGAAGTCACAGACATCGGTCATAATATTAGCACTGAAACCTTAATGCAAGACTTCTAGACGTTGTCTTTACTCGAAGTATTCTCTAAAATGACAGACGACGACCAACTGTTCATGAAGTCAGAGATATAGGTCATTATATTGGAACTGAAACCTTAATGCAAGACTCCTGGACGTTGTCTTTACTCAAAGTATTCTCTAAAATCAAAGATTACACCCAACAATTCATGAAGTCACAGACGTCGGTCATAGTATTAGAACTTAAACCTCAATGCAAGACTTCAGGACATTGTCTTTAGTCAAAGTATTCTCTAAAACGACAAACGACACGAAACTGTTGATGAAGTCACAGATATCGGTCATAATATTAGAACTCAAACCTTGATGCAAGACTTCTGGACGTTGCCTTTAGTCAAAGTATTCTCTAAAACAACAGACGACACTCAACTGTTCATGAAGCCACAGATATCAGTCAAAATATAAAAACTGGAATCTTAATGCAAGACTTCTGGACGTTGTCTTTAGTCAAAGTATTCTCTAAAACGACAAACGACACCCAACTGTTGATGAAGTCACAGATATCGGTCATATTATTAGAACTGAAACCTTGATTCAACACTTCTGGACATTGTCTTTAGTCAAAGTATCCTCTAAAACGACAAACGACACCAAACTGTTGATGAAGTCACAGATATCGGTCATAATATTAGAACTCTAACCTTATTGCAAGACTTCTGGACGTTGTCTTTAGTCAAAGTATTCTCTAAAACGACAGACGACACTCAACTGTTCATGGAGTCACAGTTATGAGTCATAATATTAGAACTGGAACCTTAATGCAAGACTTCTGGACGTTGTTTTTAGTCAAAGTGTTCTCTCAAACGAAAAACGACAGCCAACTGTTCATGAAGTCACAGTTATCGGTCATACTAGAATTGAAACCTTAATGCAAGACTTCTGGACGTTGTCTTTCCTCAAAGTATTCTATAAAACGACAAACGTTACCTAACTGTTTATAAAGTCAGAGATATCGGTCATAATATTGGAAATAAACCCTGTATGGAAGACTTCTGGACATTGTCTTTAGTCAAAGTATTCTCTAAAAAGACAGACGACACCGAACTGCTCATGAAGTCCTACATATTGGTCATGCTAGAACTGAAACCTTATTGCAAGACTTCTGGAGGTTGTCTTTAGTCAAGGTATTCTCAAAAACGACAGATGACACCCTATGGTTGATGAAGTCACAGATATCAGTCATAATATAAAAACTGGAACCTTAATGCAAGACTTCTGGACGTTGTCTTTAGTCAAAGTATTCTCTGAAACAACAGACGACACTCTGCTGTTCATGAAGTCACAGATATCGGTCATAATATTAGCACTGCAACATTAATGCAAGACTTCTAGACGTTGTCTTTACTCAAAGTATTCTCTAAAATGACAGACGACACCCAACTGTTCATGAAGTCACAGATATAGGTCATGATATTAGAACTGAAACCTTAAGGCAAGACATCTAGACGTTGTCTTTACTCAAAGTATTCTCTAAAACGACAGACGACACCCAACTGTTCATGAAGTCACAGATATAGGTCATGATATTAGAACAGAAACCTTAATGTAAGATTTCTGGTCGTTGTCTTTGCTCAAAGAATTCTTTAAAACGACAGATGACACCCAACTATTCATGAAGTTACAGATATCCGTCTTATTATTAGAACTGAAACCTCAATGGAAGACTTCTGGACATTGTCTTTAGTCAAATTATTCTCTAAAACGACAGACGACACCCAACTGTTCAGGAAATCACAGATATCGGTCATATATTTGAACTGAAGCTTTAATGCCAGACTTCTGGACGTTGCCTTTAGTCAAAGTATTCTCTAAAACGACCGACGACACACAACTAATCATGAAGTCACAGATATTGGTCATAATATTACAAGTGAATCCTTAAGGAAAGACTTCTGGATTTTGTCTTTAGTCAAAGTATTCTCTAAAACGACAAACGACACTCAACTGTTCATGAAGTCACAGACATCGGTCATATTATTAGCACTGAAACCTTAATGCAAGACTTCTAGACGTTGTCTTTACTCAAAGTATTCTCTAAAATGACAGACGACGACCAACTGTTCATGAAGTCACAGATATAGGTCATTATATTGGAACTGAAACCTTAATGCAAGACTCCTGGACGTTGTATTTACTCAAAGTATTCTCTAAAATCAAAGATTACACCCAACAATTCATGAAGTCACAGACGTCGGTCATAGTATTAGAACTTAAACCTCAATGCAAGACTTCAGGACATTGTCTTTAGTCAAAGTATTCTCTAAAACGACAAACGACACGAAACTGTTGATGAAGTCACAGATATCGGTCATAATATTAGAACTCAAACCTTGATGCAAGACTTCTGGACGTTGCCTTTAGTCAAAGTATTCTCTAAAACAACAGACGACACTCAACTGTTCATGAAGTCACAGATATCAGTCAAAATATAAAAACTGGAATCTTAATGCAAGACTTCTGGACGTTGTCTTTAGTCAAAGTATCCTCTAAAACGACAAACGACACCAAACTGTTGATGAAGTCACAGATATCGGTCATAATATTAGAACTCTACCCTAATGCAAGACTTCTGGACGTTGTCTTTAGTCAAAGTATTCTCTAAAACGACAGACGACACTCAACTGTTCATGGAGTCACAGTTATGAGTCATAATATTAGAACTGGAACCTTAATGCAAGACTTCTGGACGTTGTTTTTAGTCAAAGTGTTCTCTCAAACGACAAACGACAGCCAACTGTTCATGAAGTCACAGTTATCGGTGATATTAGAATTGAAACCTTAATGCAAGACTTCTGGACGTTGTCTTTCCTCAAAGTATTCTATAAAACGACAAACGTTACCTAACTGTTTATAAAGTCAGAGATATCGGTCATAATATTGGAAATAAACCCTGTATGGAAGACTTCTGGACATTGTCTTTAGTCAAAGTATTCTCTAAAAAGACAGACGACACCCAACTGTTCATGAAGTCCTACATATTGGTCATGCTAGAACTGAAACCTTATTGCAAGACTTCTGGAGGTTGTCTTTAGTCAAGGTATTCTCAAAAACGACAGATGACACCCTATGGTTCATGAAGTCACAGATATCAGTCATAATATAAAAACTGGAACCTTAATGCAAGACTTCTGGACGTTGTCTTTAGTCAAAGTATTCTCTGAAACAACAGACGACACTCTGCTGTTCATGAAGTCACAGATATCGGTCATAATATTAGCACTGCAACATTATTGCAAGACTTCTAGACGTTGTCTTTACTCAAAGTATTCTCTAAAATGACAGACGACACCCAACTGTTCATGAAGTCACAGATATAGGTCATGATTTTAGAACTGAAACCTTAAGGCAAGACATCTAGACGTTGTCTTTACTCAAAGTATTCTCTAAAACGACAGACGACACCCAACTGTTCATGAAGTCACAGATATAGGTCATGATATTAGAACAGAAACCTTAATGTAAGATTTCTGGTCGTTGTCTTTGCTCAAAGAATTCTTTAAAACGACAGATGACACCCAACTATTCATGAAGTTACAGATATCCGTCTTATTATTAGAACTGAAACCTTAATGGAAGACTTCTGGACATTGTCTTTAGTCAAATTATTCTCTAAAACGACAGACGACACCCAACTGTTCAGGAAGTCACAGATATCGGTCATATATTTGAACTGAAGCTTTAATGCCAGACTTCTGGACGTTGCCTTTAGTCAAAGTATTCTCTAAAACGACCGACGACACACAACTAATCATGAAGTCACAGATATTGGTCATAATATTAGAAGTGAATCCTTAAGGAAAGACTTCTGGATTTTGTCTTTAGTCAAAGTATTCTCTAAAACGACAAACGACACTCAACTGTTCATGAAGTCACAGACATCGGTCATAATATTAGCACTGAAACCTTAATGCAAGACTTTTAGACGTTGTCTTTACTCAAAGTATTCTCTAAAATGACAGACGACGACCAACTGTTCATGAAGTCACAGATATAGGTCATTATATTGGAACTGAAACCTTAATGCAAGACTCCTGGACGTTGTATTTATTCAAAGTATTCTCTAAAATCAAAGATTACACCTAACAATTCATGAAGTCACAGACGTCGGTCATAGTATTAGAACTTAAACCTCAATGCAAGACTTCAGGACATTGTCTTTAGTCAAAGTATTCTCTAAAACGACAAACGACACGAAACTGTTGATGAAGTCACAGATATCGGTCATAATATTAGAACTCAAACCTTGATGCAAGACTTCTGGACGTTGCCTTTAGTCAAAGTATTCTCTAAAACAACAGACGACACTCAACTGTTCATGAAGTCACAGATATCAGTCAAAATATAAAAACTGGAATCTTAATGCAAGACTTCTGAACGTTGTCTTTAGTCAAAGTATTCTCTAAAACGACAAACGACACCCAACTGTTGATGAAGTCACAGATATCGGTCATATTATTAGAACTGAAACCTTGATTCAACACTTCTGGACATTGTCTTTAGTCAAAGTATCCTCTAAAACGACAAACGACACCAAACTGTTGATGAAGTCACAGATATCGGTCATAATATTAGAACTCTAACCTTAATGCAAGACTTCTGGACGTTGTCTTTAGTCAAAATATTCTCTAAAACGACAGACGACACTCAACTGTTCATGGAGTCACAGTTATGAGTCATAATATTAGAACTGGAACCTTAATGCAAGACTTCTGGACGTTGTTTTAGTCAAAGTGTTCTCTCAAATGACAAACGACAGCCAACTGTTCATGAAGTCACAGTTATCGGTCATATTAGAATTGAAACCTTAATGCAAGACTTCTGGACGTTGTCTTTCCTCAAAGTATTCTATAAAACGACAAACGTTACCTAACTGTTTATAAAGTCAGAGATATCGGTCATAATATTGGAAATAAACCCTGTATGGAAGACTTCTGGACATTGTGTTTAGTCAAAGTATTCTCTAAAAAGACAGACGACACCCAACTGTTCATGAAGTCCTACATATTGGTCATGCTAGAACTGAAACCTTATTGCAAAAATTCTGGAGGTTGTCTTTAGTCAAGGTATTCTCAAAAACGACAGATGACACCCTATGGTTCATGAAGTCACAGATATCAGTCATAATATAAAAACTGGAACCTTAATGCAAGACTTCTGGACGTTGTCTTTAGTCAAAGTATTCTCTGAAACAACAGACGACACTCTGCTGTTCATGAAGTCACAGATATCGGTCATAATATTAGCACTGCAACATTAATGCAAGACTTCTAGACGTTGTCTTTACTCAAAGTATTCTCTAAAATGACAGACGACACCCAACTGTTCATGAAGTCACAGATATAGGTCATGATATTAGAACTGAAACCTTAAGGCAAGACATCTAGACGTTGTCTTTACTCAAAGTATTCTCTAAAACGACAGACGACACCCAACTGTTCATGAAGTCACAGATATAGGTCATGATATTAGAACAGAAACCTTAATGTAAGATTTCTGGTCGTTGTCTTTGCTCAAAGAATTCTTTAAAACGACAAACGACACCCAACTGTTCATGAAGTCACAGACATCGGTCATAATATTGGCACTGAAACCTTAATGCAAGACTTCTAGACGTTGGCTTTACTCAAAGTATTCTCTAAAATGACAGACGACAACCAACTGTTCATGAAGTCTCAGATATAGGTCATTATATTAGAACTGAAACCTTAATGCAAGACTCCTGGACGTTGTCTTTACTCAAAGTATTCTCTAAAATCAAAGATAACACCCAACAATTCATGAAGTCACAGATGTCGGTCATAATATTAGAACTTAAACCTCAATGCAAGACTTCAGGACATTGTCTTTAGTCAAAGTATTCTCTAAAACGACAAACGACACCAAACTGTTGATGAAGTCACAGATATCGGTCATAATATTAGAACTCAAACCTTGATGCAAGACTTCTGGACGTTGTCTTTAGTCAAAGTGTTCTCTCAAACGACCACTGTTCATGAAGTCACAGATATCGGTCATATTAGAATTGAAACCTTAATGCAAGACTTCTGGACGTTGTCACTACTCAAATTATTCTATAAAACGACAAACGTTACTCAACTGTTTATAAAGTCAGAGATATCGGTCATAATATTGGAAATAAACCCTGTATGGAAGACTTCTGGACATTGATTTACTCAAAGTATTCTCTAAAATGACAGACGACACCCAACTGTTCATGAAGTCTTAGATATTGGTCATGCTAGAACTGAAACCTTAATGCAAGACTTCTGGAGGGTGTCTTTAGTCAAGGTATTCTCAAAAACGACAGATGACACCCAATGGTTCATGAAGTCACAGATATCGATCATATTATAAGAACTGGAACCTTATGCAAGACTTCTGGACGTTGTCATTAGTCAAAGTATTCTCTAAAACGACAGACGACACACAACTATTGATGAAGTCACAAATACCGATGATAATATTAGAACTGGAACCTTAATGCAAGACTTCTGGACGTTGTCTTTAGTAAAAGTATTCTCTAAAACGACAGATCACACTCAACTGTTCATAAAGTCACAGATATCAGTCATAATATAAAAACTGGAACCTTAATGCAAGACTTCTGGACGTTGTCTTTAGTCAAAGTATTCTCTAAAACAACAGACGACACTCTGCTGTTCATGAAGTCACAGATATCGGTCATAATATTAGCACTGCAACCTTAATGCAAGACTTCTAGACGTTGTCTTTACTCAAAGTATACTCTAAAATGACAGACGACACCCAACTGTTCATGAAGTCACAGATATAGGTCATGATATTTGAACTGAAACCTTAAGGCAAGACATCTAGACGTTGTCTTTACTCAAAGTATTCTCTAAAACGACAGACGACACCCAACTGTTCATAAAGTCACAGATATAGGTCATGATATTAGAACAGAAATCCTAATGCAAGACTTCTGGATGTTGTATTTACCTAAAGTATTCTATAAAACGACAAACGACACCCACCTTTTTATAAAGTCACAGATATCGGTCATAATAGTGGAACTGAACCCTGTATGGAAGACTTCTGGACATTGTCTTTAGTCAAAGTATTCTCTTAAATGACAAGCAACACCCAACTGTTGATGAAGTCACAGATATCGGTCATAATATTAGAACTAAAAACCTAATGAAAGACTTCTGGACGTTGTCTTTAGTCAAAGTATTCTCTTAAATGACAAACGACACCTAACTGTTCATTAAGTCAGAGATATCGGTCATATTAGAACTTAAACCTTTATGCAAGACTTTTAGACGTTGGCATTACTCAAAGTATTCTCTAAAACGACAGACGACACCCAACTGTTCATGAAGTCACAGATATAGGTCTTGATATTAGAACTGAAACCTTAATGCAAAACTTCTGGACGTTGTCTTTACTCAAAGTGTTCTTTAAACCGACCGACGACACCCAACTATTCATAAAGTCACAGATATCTGTCATAATATTAGAACTAAAACCTTAATGCAAGACTTCTGGACATTGTTTTTAGTCAAAGTATTCTCTAAAACAACAAACAACACCCAACTGCTGATGAAGTCACAGATATCGGTCATAATATTAGAACTGAAACCTTGATGCAAGACTTCTGGACATTGCCTTTTGTCAAAGTATTCTCTAAAACGACAAACGACACCCATTTGTTCAAGAAGTTACAGATATAGGTCATGATATTAAAACTGAAACCCTAATGCAAGACTTCTGGAAGTTGTTTTTACTAAAAGTACTCTCTAAAACGACAGACGACACACAACTGTTGATAAAGTCACAGATATCGATCACAATATTAGAACTGGAACCTTAATGCAACACTTCTGGACGTTGTCTTTAGTCAAAGTATTCTTTAAAATGACAGACGACACTCAACTGTTCATGAAGTCACAGATATCAGTCATATTATTAGAATTGAAACCTTATTGAGAGACTTCTGGACGTTGCCTTTACTCATATTATTCTCTAAAACCACAGACTCCACCCAACAATTAATGAAGTCACAGATTGGATTGGATTGAATAAACTTTTATTAATGAAGTCACAGATGTCGGTCATAATATTAGCACTGCAACCTTAATGCAAGACTTCTACACGTTGTCTTTACTCAAAGTATTCTCTAAAACGACAGACGACACCCAACTGTTCATGAAGTCAAAGATATAGGTCATGATATTAGAACTGAAACCTTAAGGCAAGACATCTAGACGTTGTCTTTACTCAAAGTATTCTTTAAACCGACCGACGACACCCTACTATTCATAAAGTCACAGATATCGGTCATAATATTAGAACTGAAACCTTGACGCAAGACTTCTGGACATTGTCATTAGTCAAAGTATTCTCTAAAACGACAAACAACACCCAGCTGTTCATGAAGTTACAGATATAGGTCATGATATTAAAACTGAAACCCTAAAGCAAGACTTCTGGAAGTTGTTTTTACTCAAAGTACTCTCTAAAACGACAGACGACACACAACTGTTGATGAAGTCACAGATATCGATCATAATATTACAACTGGAACCTTAATGCAACAATTCTGGACGTTGTCTTCAGACAAAGTATTCTTTAAAACGACAGACGACACTCAACTGTTCATGAAGTCACAGATATCAGTCATAATATCAGAATTGAAACCTTATTGAGAGACTTCTGGACGTTGTCTTTACTCAAAGTATTCTCTAAAACCACAGACTCCACCCAACAATTAATGAAGTCACAGATTGGATTGGATTAGATAAACTTTTATTAATGAAGTCACAGATGTCGGTCATAATATTAGAACTAAAACCTTAATGCAAGACTTCAGGACATTGTCTTTAGTCAAAGTATTCTCTAAAACGACAAACAACACCCAACTGTTGATGAAGTCAAAGATATCGGTCTTATTAGAACTGAAACCTTTATGCAAGACTTTTAGACGTTGGCATTACTCAAAGTATTCTCTAAAACGACAGACGACACACAACTGTTCATGAAGTCACAGATATAGGTCATAATAGTGGAACTGAACCCTGTATGGAAGACTTCTGCACATTGTCTTTAGTCAAAGTATTCTCTAAATTGACAAACAACACCCAACTGTTGATGAAGTCACAGATATCGGTCATAATATTAGAACTGAAAACCTAATGAAAGACTTCTGGACGTTGTCTTTAGTCAAAGTATTCTCTTAAACGACAAACGACACCTAACTGTTCATTAGGTCAGAGATATCGGTCATATTAGAACTGAAACCTTTATGCAAGACTTTTAGACGTTGGCATTACTCAAAGTATTCTCTAAAACGACAGACGACACCCAACTGTTCATGAAGTCACAGATATAGGTCTTGATATTAGAACTGAAACCTTAAATCAAGACTTCTGGACGTTGTCTTTACTCAAAGTGTTCTTTAAACCGACCGACGACACCCAACTATTCATAAAGTCACAGATATAGGTCATGATATTAAAACTGAAACCCTAATGCAAGACTTCTGGAAGTTGTTTTTACTCAAAGTACTCTCTAAAACGACAGACGACACACAACTGTTGATGAAGTCACAGATATCGATCATAATATTACAACTGGAACCTTAATGCAACACTTCTGGACGTTGTCTTTAGACAAAGTATTCTTTAAAATGACAGACGACACTCAACTGTTCATGAAGTCACAGATATCAGTCATATTATAAGAATTGAAACCTTATTGAGAGACTTCTGGACGTTGTCTTTACTCAAAGTATTCTCTAAAACCACAGAGTCCACCCAACAATTAATGAAGTCACAGATTGGATTGGATTAGATAAACTTTTATTAATGAAGTCACAGATGTCGGTCATATTATTAGATATAAAACCTTAATGCAAGACTTCAGGACATTGTCTTTAGTCAAAGTATTCTCTAAAACGACAAACAACACCCAACTGTTGATGAAGTCACAGATATCGGTCATAATATTAGAACTGAAACCTTGATGCAAGACTTCTGGACGTTGTCTTTAGTCAAAGTATTCTCTAAAACGACAAACTACAGCCAACTGTTCATGAAGTCACAGATATCAGTCATAATATAAAAACTGGAACCTTAATGCAAGACTTCTGGACGTTGTCTTTAGTCAAAGTATTCTCTAAAACAACAGACGACAATCTGCTGTTCATGAAGTCACAGATATCGGTCATAATATTAGCACTGCAACCTTAATGCAAGACTTCTAGACGTTGTCTTTACTCAAAGTATTCTCTAAAACGACAGACGACACCCAACTGTTCATGAAGTCACAGATATAGGTCATGATATTAGAACTGAAATCTTAAGGCAAGACATCTAGACATTGTCTTTACTCAAAGTATTCTCTAAAACCACAGACTCCACCCAACAATTAATGAAGTCACAGATTGGATTGGATTAGATAAACTTTTAATAATGAAGTCACAGATGTCGGTCATAATATTAGAACTAAAACCTTAATGCAAGACTTCAGGACATTGTCTTTAGTCAAAGTATTCTCTAAAACGACAAACAACACCCAACTGTTGATGAAGGCACAGATATCGGTCATATTAGAACTGAAACCTTTATGCAAGACTTTTAGACGTTGGCATTACTCAAAGTATTCTCTAAAACGACAGAGGACACACAACTGTTCATGAAGTCACAGATATAGGTCATAATAGTGGAACTGAACCCTGTATGGAAGACTTCTGGACATTGTCTTTAGTCAAAGTATTCTCTAAAATGACAAACAACACCCAACTGTTGATGAAGTCACAGATATCGGTCATAATATTAGAACTGAAAACCTAATGAAAGTTTTCTGGACGTTGTCTTTAGTCAAAGTATTCTCTTAAAGGACAAACGACACCTAACTGTTCATTAAGTCAGAGATATCGGTCATATTAGAACTGAAACCTTTATGCAAGACTTTTAGACGTTGGCATTACTCAAAGTATTCTCTAAAACGACAGACGACACCCAACTGTTCATGAAGTCACAGATATAGGTCTTGATATTAGAACTGAAACCTTAATGCAAGACTTCTGGACGTTGTCTTTACTCAAAGTGTTCTTTAAACCGACCGAGGACACCCAACTGTTCATAAAGTCACAGATATCAGTCATAATACTAGAACTAAAACCTTAATGCAAGACTTCTGGACATTGTTTTTAGTCAAAGTATTCTCTAAAACAACAAACAACACCGAACTGCTGATGAAGTCACAAATATCGGTCATAATATTAGAACTGAAACCTTAATGCAAGACTTCTGGACATTGTCTTTAGTCAAAGTATTCTCTAAAACGACAAACGACACCCATTTGTTCATGAAGTTACAGATATAGGTCTTGATATTAAAACTGAAACCCTAATGCAAGACTTCTGGAAGTTGTTTTTACTCAAAGTACTCTCTAAAACGACAGACGACACACAACTGTTGATGAAGTCACAGATATCGATCACAATATTAGAACTGGAACCTTAATGCAACACTTCAGGACGTTGTCTTTAGTCAAAGTATTCTTTAAAACGACAGACGACACTCAACTGTTCATGAAGTCAGAGATATCAGTCATATTATTAGAATTGAAACCTTATTGAGAGACTTCTGGACGTTGACTTTACTCATAGTATTCTCTAAAACCACAGACCCCACCCAACAATTAATGAAGTCACAGGTTGGATTGGATTAGATAAACTTTTATTAATGAAGTCACAGATGTCGGTCATAATATTAGAACTAAAACCTTAACGCAAGACTTCAGGACATTGTCTTTAGTCAAAGTATTCTCTAAAACGACAAACAGCACCCAACTATTCATGAAGTTACAGATATCTGTCTTAATATTAGAACTGAAACCTTAATGGAAGACTTCTGGACATTGTCTTTAGTCAAAGTATTCTCTAAAACGACAGACGACACCCAACTGTTCATGAAGTCACAGATATCGGTCATATAATTGAACTGAAGCTTTAATGCCAGACTTCTGGACGTTGCCTTTACTCAAAGTATTCTCTAAAACGACCGACGACACACAACTCTTGATGAAGTCACAGATATCGATCATAATATTAGAACTGAAACCTTAATGCAAGACTTCTGGACGTTGTCTTTAGTCAAAGTATTCTTTAAAACGACAGACGACACTCAACTGTTCATGAAGTCACAGATATCAGTCATATTATTAGAACTAAAACCTTAATGCAAGACTTCTGGACGTTGTCTTTAGTCAAAGTATCCTCTCAAACGACAAACGAAACCCAACTAATCATGAAGTCACAGATGTCGGTCATAATATTAGAAGTGAATCCTTAATGAAAGACTTCTGGATATTGTCTTTAGTCAAAGTATTCTCTAAAACGACAAACGACACCCAACTGTTCATGAAGTCACAGACATCGGTGATAATATTAGCACTGAAACCTTAATGCAAGACTTCTAGACGTTGTCTTTACTCAAAGTATTCTCTAAAACGACAGACGACAACCAACTGTTCATGAAGTCACAGATATAGGTCATTATATTAGAACTGAAACCTTAATGCAAGACTCCTGGACGTTGTCTTTAGTCAAAGTATCCTCTAAAATGACAGACGACACCCAACTGTTCATGAAGTCTTAGATATTGGTCATATAATTGAACTGAAGCTTTAATGCCAGACTTCTGGACGTTGCCTTTACTCAAAGTATTCTCTAAAACGACCGACGACACACAACTCTTGATGAAGTCACAGATATCGATCATAATATTAGAACTGAAACCTTAATGCAAGACTTCTGGACGTTGTATTTACTTAAAGTATTCTATAAAATGACAAACGACACCCACCTTTTTATAAAGTCACAGATATCGGTCATAATAGTGAAACTGAACCCTGTATGAAAGACTTCTGGACATTGTCTTTAGTCAAGGTATTCTATAAAACGACAGACGACACTTAACTGTTCATGAAGTCACAGTTATGAGTCATAATATTAGAACTGAAACCTTATTGCAAGACTTCTGGACGTTGTTTTTAGTCAAAGTGTTCTCTCAAATGACAAACGACAGCCAACTGTTCATGAAGTCACAGATATCGGTCATATTAGAATTGAAACCTTACTGCAAGACTTCTGGACGTTGTCTTTACTCAAAGTATTCTATAAAACGACAAACGTTACTCAACTGTTTATAAAGTCAGAGATATAGGTCATAATATTGGAAATAAACCCTGTATGGAAGACGTCTGGACATTGTCTTTAGTCAAAGTATTCTCTAAAATGACAGACGACACCCAACTGTTCATGAGGTCTTAGATATTGGTCATGCTAGAACTGAAACCTTAATGCAAGACTTCTGGAGGTTGTCTTTAGTCAAGGTATTCTCAAAAACGACACACGACAGCCATTGGTTCATGAAGTCACAGATATCGATCATATTATAAGAACTGGAACCTTAATGCAACACTTCTGGACGTTGTCTTTAGTCAGGTAATTTTCTAAAACGACAGACGACACCCAACTGTCCATGAAGTCACAGATATGGGTCTTGATATTAGAACTGAAACTTTAACGCAAGACTTCTGGACGTTGTCTTTAGTCAAAGTATTCTCTAAAACGACAAACGACACCCAACTGTTGATGAAGTGACAGATATCGGTCATATTATTAGAACTGAAACCTTGATGCAACACTTCTGGACATTGTCTTTGCTCAAAGTATTCTCTAAAACCACAGACAACACCCAACTGTTCATGAAGTCACAGATATAGGTCATGATATTAGAACTGAAACCTTAATGCAAGACTTCTGGACGTTGTCTTTACTTAAAGTATTCTATAAAACGACAAACGACACCCACCTTTTTATAAAGTCACAGATATCGGTCATAATAGTAGAACTGAAGCCTTAATGCAAGACTTCTGGACGTTGTCATTAGTCAAAGTATTCTCTAAAACGACAGACGACACACAACTGTTGTTGAAGTCACAAATACCGATCATAATATTAGAACTGAAACCTAATGCAAGACTTCTGGACGTTGTCTTTAGTCAATGTATTCTCTAAAACGACAGATCACACTCAACTGTTCATGAAGTCACAGATATCAGTCATAATATAAAAACTGGAACCTTAATGCAAGACTTCTTGACGTTGTCTTTACTCAAAGTATTCTCTAAAATGACAGACGACACCCAACTGTTCATGAAGTCACAGATATAGGTCAGGATATTAGAACTGAAACCTTAAGGCAAGACATCTAGACGTTGTCTTTACTCAAAGTATTCCCTAAAACGACAGACGACGCCCAACTGTTCATGAAGTCACAGATATAGGTCATGATATTACAACAGAAACCTTAATGCAAGACTTCTGGACGTTGTATTTACTTAAAGTATTCTATAAAACGACAAACGACACCCACCTTTTTGCAAAGTCGCAAATATCGGTCATAATAGTGGAACTGAACCCTGTATGGAAGACTTCTCGACATCGTCTTTAGTCAAAGTATTCTCTAAAATGACAAACAACACCCAACTGTTGATGAAGTCACAGATATCGGTCATAATATTAGAACTGAAAACCTAATCAAAGACTTCTGGACGTTGTCTTTTGTCAAAGTATTCTCTTAAACGACAAACGACACCTAACTGTTCATTAAGTCAGAGATATCGGTCATATTAGAACTGAAACCTTAATGCAAGACTTCTACACGTTGTCTTTACTCAAAGTATTCTCTAAAACGACAAACGACAAGCAACTGTTCATGAAGTCACAGATATAGGTCATTATATTAGAACTGAAACCTTAATGCAAGACTCCTGGACGTTGTCTTTACTCAAAGTATTCTCTAAAATCAAAGACTCCACCCAACAATTCATGAAGTCACAGACGTCGGTCATAATATTAGAACTCAAACCTTGATGCAAAACTTCTGGACGTTGTCTTTAGTCAAAGTATTCTCTAAAACGACAGACGACACTCAACTGTTCAAGAAGTCACAGTTATGAGTCATAATATTAGAACTGAAACCTTAATGCAAGACTTCTGAACGTTGTCTTTAGTCAAAGTGTTCTCTCAAACGACAAACGACAGCCAACTGTTCATGAAGTCACAGATATTGGTCATATTAAAACTGAAACCTTAATGCAAGACTTCTGGACGTTGTCTTTACTCAAAGTATTCTATAAAACGACAAACGTTACTCAACTGTTTATAAAGTCAGAGATATCGGTCGTAATATTGGAAATAAACCCTGTATGGAAGACTTATGGACATTGTCTTTAGTCAAAGTATTCTCTAAAATGACAGACGACACCCAACTGTTCATGAAGTCTTAGATATTGGTCATGCTAGAACTGAAACCTTAATGCAAGACTTCTGAAGGTTGTCTTCAGTCAAGGTATTCTCAAAAACGACAGACGACACCCAATTGTTCATGAAGTCACAGATATCGATCATAATATAAGAACTGGAACCTTAATGCAAGGCTTCTCGACGTTGTCTTCAGTCAAAGTATTCTCTAAAACAACAGACGACACTCAACTGTTCATGAAGTCACAGATATCAGTCATAATATAAAAACTGGAATCTTAATGCAAGACTTCTGGACGTTGTCTTTAGTCAACGTCTTTAGTCAAGTATTCTCTAAAACGACAGACGACACCCAACTGTTCATGAAGTCACAGATATAGGTCATGATATTAGAAATGAAACCTTAATGCAAGACTTCTGGACGTTGTCTTTAGTCAAAGTATTCTCTAAAACGACAAGCGACACCCAACTGTTGATGAAGTCACAGATATCGGTCATATTATTAGAACTGAAACCTTGATGCAACACTTCTGGACATTGTCTTTAGTCAAAGTATCCTCTAAAACGACAAACGACACCAAACTGTTGATGAAGTCACAGATATAGGTCATAATATTAGAACTCAAACCTTGATGCAAGACTTCTGGACGTTGTCTTTAGTCAAAGTATTCTCTAAAACGACAGACGACACTCAAATGTTCATGAAGTCACAGTTATGAGTCATAATATTAGAAGTGAAACCTTAATGCAAGACTTCTGGACGTTGTTTTTAGTCAAAGTGTTCTCTCAAACGACAAACAACAGCCAACTGTTGATGAAGTCACACATATCGGTCATATTAGAATTGAAACCTTAATGCAAGACTTCTGGACGTTGTGTTTACTCAAAGTATTCTATAAAACGACAAACGTTACTCAACTGTTTATAAAGTCAGAGATATTGGTCATAATATTGGAAATAAACCCTGTGTGAAAGACTTCTGGACATTGTCCTTAGTAAAAGTATTCTCTAAAATGACAGACGACACCCAACTGTTCATGAAGTCTTAGATATTGGTCATGCTAGAACAGAAACCTTAATGCAAGAGTTCTGGAGGTTGTCTTTAGTCAAGGTATTCTCAAAAACGACAGACGACACCCAATGGTTCATGAAGTCACAGATATCGATCATATTATAAGAACTGGAACCTTAATGCAAGACTTCTGGACGTTGTCTTTAGTCAATGTATTCTCTAAAACGACAGATCACACTCAACTGTTCATGAAGTCGCAGATATCAGTCATAATATAAAAACTGGAACCTTAATGCAAGAATTCTTGACGTTGTCTTTAGTCAAAGTATTCTCTAAAACAACAGACGACACTCTGCTGTTCATGAAGTCAGAGATATCGGTCATAATATTAGCACTGCAACCTTAATGCAAGACTTCTAGACGTTGTCTTTACTCAAAGTATTCTCTAAAATGACAGACGACACCCAACTGTTCATGAAGTCACAGATATAGGTCATGATATTAGAACTGAAACCTTAAGGCAAGACATCTAGACGTTGACTTTACTCATAGTATTCTCTAAAACCACAGACTCCACCCAACAATTAATGAAGGCACAGATTGGATTGGATTGGATAAACTTTTATTAATGAAGTCACAGATGTCGGTCATAATATTAGAACTGAAACCTTAATGCAAGGCTTCAGGACATTGTCTTTAGTCAAAGTATTCTCTAAAACGACAAACAACACCCAACTGTTGATGAATTCACAGATATCGGTCATAATATTAGAACTGAAACCTTGATGCAAGACTTCTGGACGTTGTCTTTAGTCAAAGTATTCTCTAAAACGACAAACTACAGCCAACTATTCATGAAGTCACAGATATCAGTCATAATTTAAAAACTGGAACCTTAATGCAAGACTTCTGGACGTTGTCTTTAGTCAAAGTATTCTCTAAAACAACAGACGACAATCTGCTGTTCATGAAGTCACAGATATCGGTCATAATATTAGCACTGCAACCTTAATGCAAGACTTCTAGACGTTGTCTTTACTCAAAGTATTCTCTAAAACGACAGACGACACCCAACTGTTCATGAAGTCACAGATTTAGGTCATGATATTAGAACTGAAACCTTAAGGCAAGACATCTAGACGTTGTCTTTACTCAAAGTATTCTCTAAAACGACAGACGACACCCAACTGTTCATGAAATCACAGATATAGGTCATGATATTAGAACAGAAACCTTAATGCAAGACTTCTGGACGTTGTATTTACTTAAAGTATTCTATAAAACGACAAACGACACCCACCTTTTTATAAAGTCACAGATATCGGTCATAATAGTGAAACTGAACCCTGTATGAAAGACTTCTGGACATTGTCTTTAGTCAAAGTATTCTCTAAAATGACAAACAACACCCAACTGTTGATGAAGTCACAGATATCGGTCATATTATTAGAACTGAAAACCTAATGAAAGACTACTGGACGTTGTCTTTAGTCAAAGTATTCTCTTAAACGACAAACGACACCTAACTGTTCATTAAGTC
Organism: Rhipicephalus microplus; assembly: GCF_043290135.1. Taxonomy (NCBI): domain Eukaryota; kingdom Metazoa; phylum Arthropoda; class Arachnida; order Ixodida; family Ixodidae; genus Rhipicephalus; species Rhipicephalus microplus. Next base: position 31,402,086 of record NW_027464585.1, read on the forward strand.
AGAGATATCGGTCATATTAGAACTGAAACCTTTATGCAAGACTTTTACACGTTGGCATTACTCAAAGTATTCTCTAAAACGACAGACGACACCCAACTGATCATGAAGTCACAGATATAGGTCATGATATTAGAACTAAAACCTTATTGCAAGACTTCTGGACGTTGTCTTTACTCAAAGTACTCTCTAAAACGACAAACTACAGCCAACTGTTCATGAAGTCACAGATATCAGTCATAATATTAGAACTGATTCCTTAATGAAAGAATTCTGGACGTTGTCTTTAGTCAAAGTATTCTCTAAAACGACAAACGACACCCAACAGTTCATAAAGTCAGAGATATCGGTCATATTAGAACTGAAACCTTAATGCAAGACTTCTGGTCATGTAGGTCATGATATTAGAACTGAAACCTATGGCAAGACTTCTGCAGGTTGTCTTTAGTCAAAGTATTCTCTAAAACGACAGACGACATCCAACTGTTCATAAAATCACAGATACCGGTCATAATAATTAAACTGAACCTTGCATAGAAGATTTCTAGACATTGTCTTTAGTCAAAGTATTCTCTAAAATGACAGACGACACCCAACTGTTCATGAAGTCACAGATATCGGTCATATTAGAACTGAAACCTTAATGCAAGACTTCTGGACATTGTTTTTACTCAAAGTACTCTCTGAAACGACAGACGACACACAACTGTTGATGAAGTCACAGATATCGATCATAATATTACAACTGGAACCTTAATACAACACTTCTGGACATTGTCATTAGACAAAGTATTCTTTAAAACGACAGACGGCACTCAACTGTTCATGAAGTCACAGATATCAGTCATATTATCAGAATTGAAACCTTACTGAGAGACTTCTGGACGTTGTCTTTACTCAAAGTATTCTCTCAAACCACAGACCCCACCCAACAATTAATGAAGTCACAGGTTGGATTGGATTAGATAAACTTTTATTAAAGAAGTCACAGATGTCGGTCATAATATTAGAACTAAAACCTTAACGCAAGACTTCAGGACATTGTCTTTAGTCAAAGTATTCTCTAAAACGACAAACAACACCCAACTGTTGATGAAGTCACAGATATCGGTCATAATATTGGAACTGAAACCTTGATGCAAGACTTCTGGATGTTGTCTTTAGTCAAAGTATACTCTAAAACGACAAACTACAGCCTACTGTTCATGAAGTCACAGATATCAGTCATATTATTAGAACTGATTCCTTAATGAAAGACATCTGGACGTTGTCTTTAGTCAAAGTTTTCTTTAAAATGACAAATCACACTCAACTGTTGATGAAGTCACAGATATCGGTCATATTATTAGAACTGAAACATTAATGCAAGACTTCTGGACATTGTCTTTAGTCAAAGTATTCTCTCAAATGACAAACGACAGCCAACTGTTCACGAAGTCACAGATATCAGTCATAATATTAGAACTGATTCCTTAATGAAAGACTTCTGGACATTGTCTTTAGTCAAAGTGTTCTTTAAACGACAAACGACACCCAACTGCTCATGAAGTCAAAGATATCGGTCATGATATTAGAACTGAAACTTAGTGCAAGACTTCTGGAGGTTGTCTTTAGTCAAAGTATTCTCTAAAATGACAGACGACACCCAACTGTTCGTGAAGTCACAGATATAGGTCATGATATTAGAACTGATACCTTAATGCAAGACTGCTGGACGTTGTCTTTGCTCAAAGAATTCTTTAAAACGACAGATGACACCCAACTATTCATGAAGTTACAGATATCTGTCTTAATATTAGAACTGAAACCTTAATGGAAGACTTCTGGATATTGTCTTTAGTCAAAGTATTCTCTAAAACGACAAACGACACCCAACTGTTCATGAAGTCACAGACATCGGTGATAATATTAGCACTGAAACCTTAATGCAAGACTTCTAGACGTTGTCTTTACTCAAAGTATTCTCTAAAACGACAGACGACAACCAACTGTTCATGAAGTCACAGATATAGGTCATTATATTAGAACTGAAACCTTAATGCAAGACTCCTGGACGTTGTCTTTACTCAAAGTATTCTCTAAAATCAAAGACTCCACCCAACAATTCATGAAGTCACAGACGTCAGTCATAATATTAGAACTGAAACCTCAATGCAAGACTTCAGGACATTGTCTTTTGTCAAAGTATTCTCTAAAACGACAAACGACACCAAACTGTTGATGAAGTCACAGATATTGGTCATAATATTAGAACTCAAACCTTGATGCAAGACTTCTGGACGTTGTCTTTAGTCAAAGTATTCTCTAAAATGACAGACGACACCCAACTGTTCATGAAGTCTTAGATATTGGTCATGCTAGAACTGAAACCTTAATGCAAGACTTCTGGAGGTTGTCTTTAGTCAAGGTATTCTCAAAAACGACAGACGACACCAAATTGTTCATGAAGTCACAGATATCGATCATATTATAAGAACTGGAACCTTAATGCAAGACTTCTCGACGTTGTCTTTAGTCAAAGTATTCTCTAAAACAACAGACGACACTCAACTGTTCATGAAGTCACAGATATCAGTCATAATATAAAAACTGGAATCTTAATGCAAGACTTCTGGACGTTGTGTTTAGTCAAAGTATTCTCTAAAACGACAGACGACACCCAACTGTTCATGAAGTCACAGATATAGGTCATGATATTAGAACTGAAACCTTAATGCAAGACTTCTGGATGTTGTCTTTAGTCAAAGTATTCTCTAAAACGACAAACGTTACTCAACTGTTTATAAAGTCAGAGATATCGGTCATAATATTGGAAATAAACCCTGTATGGAAGACTTCTGGACATTGTCTTTAGTCAAAGTATTCTCTAAAATGACAGACGACACCCAACTGTTCATGAAGTCTTAAATATTGGTCATGCTAAAACTGAAACCTTATTGCAAGACTTCTGGAGGTTGTCTTTGGTCAAGGTATTCTCAAAAACGACAGATGACACCCAATGGTTCATGAAGTCACAGATATCAGTCATAATATAAAAACTGGAACCTTAATGCAAGACTTCTGGACGTTGTCTTTAGTCAAAGTATTCTCTGAAACAACAGACGACACTCTGCTGTTCATGAAGTCACAGATATCGGTCATAATATTAGCACTGCAACCTTAATGCAAGACTTCTAGACGTTCTCTTTACTCAAAGTATTCTCTAAAATGACAGACGACACCCAACTGTTCATGAAGTCACAGATATAGGTCATGATATTAGAACTGAAACCTTAAAGCAAGACATCTAGACGTTGTCTTTACTCAAAGTATTCTCTAAAACGACAGACGACACCCAACTGTTCATGAAGTCACAGATATAGGTCATGATATTAGAACAGAAACCTTAATGTAAGAATTCTGGTCGTTGTCTTTGCTCAAAGAATTCTTTAAAACGACAGATGACACCCAACTATTCATGAAGTTACATATATCCGTCTTATTATTAGAACTGAAACCTTAATGGAAGACTTCTGGACATTGTCTTTAGTCAAATTATTCTCTAAAACGACAGACGACACCCAACTGTTCAGGAAGTCACAGATATCGGTCATATATTTGAACTGAAGCTTTATTGCCAGACTTCTGGACGTTGCCTTTAGTCAAAGTATTCTCTAAAACGACCGACGACACACAACTAATCATGAAGTCACAGATATTGGTCATAATATTAGAAGTGAATCCTTAAGGAAAGACTTCTGGATTTTGTCTTTAGTCAAAGTATTCTCTAAAACGACAAACGACACTCAACTGTTCATGAAGTCACAGACATCGGTCATAATATTAGCACTGAAACCTTAATGCAAGACTTCTAGACGTTGTCTTTACTCGAAGTATTCTCTAAAATGACAGACGACGACCAACTGTTCATGAAGTCAGAGATATAGGTCATTATATTGGAACTGAAACCTTAATGCAAGACTCCTGGACGTTGTCTTTACTCAAAGTATTCTCTAAAATCAAAGATTACACCCAACAATTCATGAAGTCACAGACGTCGGTCATAGTATTAGAACTTAAACCTCAATGCAAGACTTCAGGACATTGTCTTTAGTCAAAGTATTCTCTAAAACGACAAACGACACGAAACTGTTGATGAAGTCACAGATATCGGTCATAATATTAGAACTCAAACCTTGATGCAAGACTTCTGGACGTTGCCTTTAGTCAAAGTATTCTCTAAAACAACAGACGACACTCAACTGTTCATGAAGCCACAGATATCAGTCAAAATATAAAAACTGGAATCTTAATGCAAGACTTCTGGACGTTGTCTTTAGTCAAAGTATTCTCTAAAACGACAAACGACACCCAACTGTTGATGAAGTCACAGATATCGGTCATATTATTAGAACTGAAACCTTGATTCAACACTTCTGGACATTGTCTTTAGTCAAAGTATCCTCTAAAACGACAAACGACACCAAACTGTTGATGAAGTCACAGATATCGGTCATAATATTAGAACTCTAACCTTATTGCAAGACTTCTGGACGTTGTCTTTAGTCAAAGTATTCTCTAAAACGACAGACGACACTCAACTGTTCATGGAGTCACAGTTATGAGTCATAATATTAGAACTGGAACCTTAATGCAAGACTTCTGGACGTTGTTTTTAGTCAAAGTGTTCTCTCAAACGAAAAACGACAGCCAACTGTTCATGAAGTCACAGTTATCGGTCATATTAGAATTGAAACCTTAATGCAAGACTTCTGGACGTTGTCTTTCCTCAAAGTATTCTATAAAACGACAAACGTTACCTAACTGTTTATAAAGTCAGAGATATCGGTCATAATATTGGAAATAAACCCTGTATGGAAGACTTCTGGACATTGTCTTTAGTCAAAGTATTCTCTAAAAAGACAGACGACACCGAACTGCTCATGAAGTCCTACATATTGGTCATGCTAGAACTGAAACCTTATTGCAAGACTTCTGGAGGTTGTCTTTAGTCAAGGTATTCTCAAAAACGACAGATGACACCCTATGGTTGATGAAGTCACAGATATCAGTCATAATATAAAAACTGGAACCTTAATGCAAGACTTCTGGACGTTGTCTTTAGTCAAAGTATTCTCTGAAACAACAGACGACACTCTGCTGTTCATGAAGTCACAGATATCGGTCATAATATTAGCACTGCAACATTAATGCAAGACTTCTAGACGTTGTCTTTACTCAAAGTATTCTCTAAAATGACAGACGACACCCAACTGTTCATGAAGTCACAGATATAGGTCATGATATTAGAACTGAAACCTTAAGGCAAGACATCTAGACGTTGTCTTTACTCAAAGTATTCTCTAAAACGACAGACGACACCCAACTGTTCATGAAGTCACAGATATAGGTCATGATATTAGAACAGAAACCTTAATGTAAGATTTCTGGTCGTTGTCTTTGCTCAAAGAATTCTTTAAAACGACAGATGACACCCAACTATTCATAAAGTTACAGATATCCGTCTTATTATTAGAACTGAAACCTCAATGGAAGACTTCTGGACATTGTCTTTAGTCAAATTATTCTCTAAAACGACAGACGACACCCAACTGTTCAGGAAATCACAGATATCGGTCATATATTTGAACTGAAGCTTTAATGCCAGACTTCTGGACGTTGCCTTTAGTCAAAGTATTCTCTAAAACGACCGACGACACACAACTAATCATGAAGTCACAGATATTGGTCATAATATTACAAGTGAATCCTTAAGGAAAGACTTCTGGATTTTGTCTTTAGTCAAAGTATTCTCTAAAACGACAAACGACACTCAACTGTTCATGAAGTCACAGACATCGGTCATATTATTAGCACTGAAACCTTAATGCAAGACTTCTAGACGTTGTCTTTACTCAAAGTATTCTCTAAAATGACAGACGACGACCAACTGTTCATGAAGTCACAGATATAGGTCATTATATTGGAACTGAAACCTTAATGCAAGACTCCTGGACGTTGTATTTACTCAAAGTATTCTCTAAAATCAAAGATTACACCCAACAATTCATGAAGTCACAGACGTCGGTCATAGTATTAGAACTTAAACCTCAATGCAAGACTTCAGGACATTGTCTTTAGTCAAAGTATTCTCTAAAACGACAAACGACACGAAACTGTTGATGAAGTCACAGATATCGGTCATAATATTAGAACTCAAACCTTGATGCAAGACTTCTGGACGTTGCCTTTAGTCAAAGTATTCTCTAAAACAACAGACGACACTCAACTGTTCATGAAGTCACAGATATCAGTCAAAATATAAAAACTGGAATCTTAATGCAAGACTTCTGGACGTTGTCTTTAGTCAAAGTATCCTCTAAAACGACAAACGACACCAAACTGTTGATGAAGTCACAGATATCGGTCATAATATTAGAACTCTACCCTAATGCAAGACTTCTGGACGTTGTCTTTAGTCAAAGTATTCTCTAAAACGACAGACGACACTCAACTGTTCATGGAGTCACAGTTATGAGTCATAATATTAGAACTGGAACCTTAATGCAAGACTTCTGGACGTTGTTTTTAGTCAAAGTGTTCTCTCAAACGACAAACGACAGCCAACTGTTCATGAAGTCACAGTTATCGGTGATATTAGAATTGAAACCTTAATGCAAGACTTCTGGACGTTGTCTTTCCTCAAAGTATTCTATAAAACGACAAACGTTACCTAACTGTTTATAAAGTCAGAGATATCGGTCATAATATTGGAAATAAACCCTGTATGGAAGACTTCTGGACATTGTCTTTAGTCAAAGTATTCTCTAAAAAGACAGACGACACCCAACTGTTCATGAAGTCCTACATATTGGTCATGCTAGAACTGAAACCTTATTGCAAGACTTCTGGAGGTTGTCTTTAGTCAAGGTATTCTCAAAAACGACAGATGACACCCTATGGTTCATGAAGTCACAGATATCAGTCATAATATAAAAACTGGAACCTTAATGCAAGACTTCTGGACGTTGTCTTTAGTCAAAGTATTCTCTGAAACAACAGACGACACTCTGCTGTTCATGAAGTCACAGATATCGGTCATAATATTAGCACTGCAACATTATTGCAAGACTTCTAGACGTTGTCTTTACTCAAAGTATTCTCTAAAATGACAGACGACACCCAACTGTTCATGAAGTCACAGATATAGGTCATGATTTTAGAACTGAAACCTTAAGGCAAGACATCTAGACGTTGTCTTTACTCAAAGTATTCTCTAAAACGACAGACGACACCCAACTGTTCATGAAGTCACAGATATAGGTCATGATATTAGAACAGAAACCTTAATGTAAGATTTCTGGTCGTTGTCTTTGCTCAAAGAATTCTTTAAAACGACAGATGACACCCAACTATTCATGAAGTTACAGATATCCGTCTTATTATTAGAACTGAAACCTTAATGGAAGACTTCTGGACATTGTCTTTAGTCAAATTATTCTCTAAAACGACAGACGACACCCAACTGTTCAGGAAGTCACAGATATCGGTCATATATTTGAACTGAAGCTTTAATGCCAGACTTTTGGACGTTGCCTTTAGTCAAAGTATTCTCTAAAACGACCGACGACACACAACTAATCATGAAGTCACAGATATTGGTCATAATATTAGAAGTGAATCCTTAAGGAAAGACTTCTGGATTTTGTCTTTAGTCAAAGTATTCTCTAAAACGACAAACGACACTCAACTGTTCATGAAGTCACAGACATCGGTCATAATATTAGCACTGAAACCTTAATGCAAGACTTTTAGACGTTGTCTTTACTCAAAGTATTCTCTAAAATGACAGACGACGACCAACTGTTCATGAAGTCACAGATATAGGTCATTATATTGGAACTGAAACCTTAATGCAAGACTCCTGGACGTTGTATTTATTCAAAGTATTCTCTAAAATCAAAGATTACACCTAACAATTCATGAAGTCACAGACGTCGGTCATAGTATTAGAACTTAAACCTCAATGCAAGACTTCAGGACATTGTCTTTAGTCAAAGTATTCTCTAAAACGACAAACGACACGAAACTGTTGATGAAGTCACAGATATCGGTCATAATATTAGAACTCAAACCTTGATGCAAGACTTCTGGACGTTGCCTTTAGTCAAAGTATTCTCTAAAACAACAGACGACACTCAACTGTTCATGAAGTCACAGATATCAGTCAAAATATAAAAACTGGAATCTTAATGCAAGATTCTGAACGTTGTCTTTAGTCAAAGTATTCTCTAAAACGACAAACGACACCCAACTGTTGATGAAGTCACAGATATCGGTCATATTATTAGAACTGAAACCTTGATTCAACACTTCTGGACATTGTCTTTAGTCAAAGTATCCTCTAAAACGACAAACGACACCAAACTGTTGATGAAGTCACAGATATCGGTCATAATATTAGAACTCTAACCTTAATGCAAGACTTCTGGACGTTGTCTTTAGTCAAAATATTCTCTAAAACGACAGACGACACTCAACTGTTCATGGAGTCACAGTTATGAGTCATAATATTAGAACTGGAACCTTAATGCAAGACTTCTGGACGTTGTTTTAGTCAAAGTGTTCTCTCAAATGACAAACGACAGCCAACTGTTCATGAAGTCACAGTTATCGGTCATATTAGAATTGAAACCTTAATGCAAGACTTCTGGACGTTGTCTTTCCTCAAAGTATTCTATAAAACGACAAACGTTACCTAACTGTTTATAAAGTCAGAGATATCGGTCATAATATTGGAAATAAACCCTGTATGGAAGACTTCTGGACATTGTGTTTAGTCAAAGTATTCTCTAAAAAGACAGACGACACCCAACTGTTCATGAAGTCCTACATATTGGTCATGCTAGAACTGAAACCTTATTGCAAAAATTCTGGAGGTTGTCTTTAGTCAAGGTATTCTCAAAAACGACAGATGACACCCTATGGTTCATGAAGTCACAGATATCAGTCATAATATAAAAACTGGAACCTTAATGCAAGACTTCTGGACGTTGTCTTTAGTCAAAGTATTCTCTGAAACAACAGACGACACTCTGCTGTTCATGAAGTCACAGATATCGGTCATAATATTAGCACTGCAACATTAATGCAAGACTTCTAGACGTTGTCTTTACTCAAAGTATTCTCTAAAATGACAGACGACACCCAACTGTTCATGAAGTCACAGATATAGGTCATGATATTAGAACTGAAACCTTAAGGCAAGACATCTAGACGTTGTCTTTACTCAAAGTATTCTCTAAAACGACAGACGACACCCAACTGTTCATGAAGTCACAGATATAGGTCATGATATTAGAACAGAAACCTTAATGTAAGATTTCTGGTCGTTGTCTTTGCTCAAAGAATTCTTTAAAACGACAAACGACACCCAACTGTTCATGAAGTCACAGACATCGGTCATAATATTGGCACTGAAACCTTAATGCAAGACTTCTAGACGTTGGCTTTACTCAAAGTATTCTCTAAAATGACAGACGACAACCAACTGTTCATGAAGTCTCAGATATAGGTCATTATATTAGAACTGAAACCTTAATGCAAGACTCCTGGACGTTGTCTTTACTCAAAGTATTCTCTAAAATCAAAGATAACACCCAACAATTCATGAAGTCACAGATGTCGGTCATAATATTAGAACTTAAACCTCAATGCAAGACTTCAGGACATTGTCTTTAGTCAAAGTATTCTCTAAAACGACAAACGACACCAAACTGTTGATGAAGTCACAGATATCGGTCATAATATTAGAACTCAAACCTTGATGCAAGACTTCTGGACGTTGTCTTTAGTCAAAGTGTTCTCTCAAACGACCACTGTTCATGAAGTCACAGATATCGGTCATATTAGAATTGAAACCTTAATGCAAGACTTCTGGACGTTGTCACTACTCAAATTATTCTATAAAACGACAAACGTTACTCAACTGTTTATAAAGTCAGAGATATCGGTCATAATATTGGAAATAAACCCTGTATGGAAGACTTCTGGACATTGATTTACTCAAAGTATTCTCTAAAATGACAGACGACACCCAACTGTTCATGAAGTCTTAGATATTGGTCATGCTAGAACTGAAACCTTAATGCAAGACTTCTGGAGGGTGTCTTTAGTCAAGGTATTCTCAAAAACGACAGATGACACCCAATGGTTCATGAAGTCACAGATATCGATCATATTATAAGAACTGGAACCTTATGCAAGACTTCTGGACGTTGTCATTAGTCAAAGTATTCTCTAAAACGACAGACGACACACAACTATTGATGAAGTCACAAATACCGATGATAATATTAGAACTGGAACCTTAATGCAAGACTTCTGGACGTTGTCTTTAGTAAAAGTATTCTCTAAAACGACAGATCACACTCAACTGTTCATAAAGTCACAGATATCAGTCATAATATAAAAACTGGAACCTTAATGCAAGACTTCTGGACGTTGTCTTTAGTCAAAGTATTCTCTAAAACAACAGACGACACTCTGCTGTTCATGAAGTCACAGATATCGGTCATAATATTAGCACTGCAACCTTAATGCAAGACTTCTAGACGTTGTCTTTACTCAAAGTATACTCTAAAATGACAGACGACACCCAACTGTTCATGAAGTCACAGATATAGGTCATGATATTTGAACTGAAACCTTAAGGCAAGACATCTAGACGTTGTCTTTACTCAAAGTATTCTCTAAAACGACAGACGACACCCAACTGTTCATAAAGTCACAGATATAGGTCATGATATTAGAACAGAAATCCTAATGCAAGACTTCTGGATGTTGTATTTACCTAAAGTATTCTATAAAACGACAAACGACACCCACCTTTTTATAAAGTCACAGATATCGGTCATAATAGTGGAACTGAACCCTGTATGGAAGACTTCTGGACATTGTCTTTAGTCAAAGTATTCTCTTAAATGACAAGCAACACCCAACTGTTGATGAAGTCACAGATATCGGTCATAATATTAGAACTAAAAACCTAATGAAAGACTTCTGGACGTTGTCTTTAGTCAAAGTATTCTCTTAAATGACAAACGACACCTAACTGTTCATTAAGTCAGAGATATCGGTCATATTAGAACTTAAACCTTTATGCAAGACTTTTAGACGTTGGCATTACTCAAAGTATTCTCTAAAACGACAGACGACACCCAACTGTTCATGAAGTCACAGATATAGGTCTTGATATTAGAACTGAAACCTTAATGCAAAACTTCTGGACGTTGTCTTTACTCAAAGTGTTCTTTAAACCGACCGACGACACCCAACTATTCATAAAGTCACAGATATCTGTCATAATATTAGAACTAAAACCTTAATGCAAGACTTCTGGACATTGTTTTTAGTCAAAGTATTCTCTAAAACAACAAACAACACCCAACTGCTGATGAAGTCACAGATATCGGTCATAATATTAGAACTGAAACCTTGATGCAAGACTTCTGGACATTGCCTTTTGTCAAAGTATTCTCTAAAACGACAAACGACACCCATTTGTTCAAGAAGTTACAGATATAGGTCATGATATTAAAACTGAAACCCTAAAGCAAGACTTCTGGAAGTTGTTTTTACTCAAAGTACTCTCTAAAACGACAGACGACACACAACTGTTGATGAAGTCACAGATATCGATCATAATATTACAACTGGAACCTTAATGCAACAATTCTGGACGTTGTCTTCAGACAAAGTATTCTTTAAAACGACAGACGACACTCAACTGTTCATGAAGTCACAGATATCAGTCATAATATCAGAATTGAAACCTTATTGAGAGACTTCTGGACGTTGTCTTTACTCAAAGTATTCTCTAAAACCACAGACTCCACCCAACAATTAATGAAGTCACAGATTGGATTGGATTAGATAAACTTTTATTAATGAAGTCACAGATGTCGGTCATAATATTAGAACTAAAACCTTAATGCAAGACTTCAGGACATTGTCTTTAGTCAAAGTATTCTCTAAAACGACAAACAACACCCAACTGTTGATGAAGTCAAAGATATCGGTCTTATTAGAACTGAAACCTTTATGCAAGACTTTTAGACGTTGGCATTACTCAAAGTATTCTCTAAAACGACAGACGACACACAACTGTTCATGAAGTCACAGATATAGGTCATAATAGTGGAACTGAACCCTGTATGGAAGACTTCTGCACATTGTCTTTAGTCAAAGTATTCTCTAAATTGACAAACAACACCCAACTGTTGATGAAGTCACAGATATCGGTCATAATATTAGAACTGAAAACCTAATGAAAGACTTCTGGACGTTGTCTTTAGTCAAAGTATTCTCTTAAACGACAAACGACACCTAACTGTTCATTAGGTCAGAGATATCGGTCATATTAGAACTGAAACCTTTATGCAAGACTTTTAGACGTTGGCATTACTCAAAGTATTCTCTAAAACGACAGACGACACCCAACTGTTCATGAAGTCACAGATATAGGTCTTGATATTAGAACTGAAACCTTAAATCAAGACTTCTGGACGTTGTCTTTACTCAAAGTGTTCTTTAAACCGACCGACGACACCCAACTATTCATAAAGTCACAGATATAGGTCATGATATTAAAACTGAAACCCTAATGCAAGACTTCTGGAAGTTGTTTTTACTCAAAGTACTCTCTAAAACGACAGACGACACACAACTGTTGATGAAGTCACAGATATCGATCATAATATTACAACTGGAACCTTAATGCAACACTTCTGGACGTTGTCTTTAGACAAAGTATTCTTTAAAATGACAGACGACACTCAACTGTTCATGAAGTCACAGATATCAGTCATATTATAAGAATTGAAACCTTATTGAGAGACTTCTGGACGTTGTCTTTACTCAAAGTATTCTCTAAAACCACAGAGTCCACCCAACAATTAATGAAGTCACAGATTGGATTGGATTAGATAAACTTTTATTAATGAAGTCACAGATGTCGGTCATATTATTAGATATAAAACCTTAATGCAAGACTTCAGGACATTGTCTTTAGTCAAAGTATTCTCTAAAACGACAAACAACACCCAACTGTTGATGAAGTCACAGATATCGGTCATAATATTAGAACTGAAACCTTGATGCAAGACTTCTGGACGTTGTCTTTAGTCAAAGTATTCTCTAAAACGACAAACTACAGCCAACTGTTCATGAAGTCACAGATATCAGTCATAATATAAAAACTGGAACCTTAATGCAAGACTTCTGGACGTTGTCTTTAGTCAAAGTATTCTCTAAAACAACAGACGACAATCTGCTGTTCATGAAGTCACAGATATCGGTCATAATATTAGCACTGCAACCTTAATGCAAGACTTCTAGACGTTGTCTTTACTCAAAGTATTCTCTAAAACGACAGACGACACCCAACTGTTCATGAAGTCACAGATATAGGTCATGATATTAGAACTGAAATCTTAAGGCAAGACATCTAGACATTGTCTTTACTCAAAGTATTCTCTAAAACCACAGACTCCACCCAACAATTAATGAAGTCACAGATTGGATTGGATTAGATAAACTTTTAATAATGAAGTCACAGATGTCGGTCATAATATTAGAACTAAAACCTTAATGCAAGACTTCAGGACATTGTCTTTAGTCAAAGTATTCTCTAAAACGACAAACAACACCCAACTGTTGATGAAGGCACAGATATCGGTCATATTAGAACTGAAACCTTTATGCAAGACTTTTAGACGTTGGCATTACTCAAAGTATTCTCTAAAACGACAGAGGACACACAACTGTTCATGAAGTCACAGATATAGGTCATAATAGTGGAACTGAACCCTGTATGGAAGACTTCTGGACATTGTCTTTAGTCAAAGTATTCTCTAAAATGACAAACAACACCCAACTGTTGATGAAGTCACAGATATCGGTCATAATATTAGAACTGAAAACCTAATGAAAGTTTTCTGGACGTTGTCTTTAGTCAAAGTATTCTCTTAAAGGACAAACGACACCTAACTGTTCATTAAGTCAGAGATATCGGTCATATTAGAACTGAAACCTTTATGCAAGACTTTTAGACGTTGGCATTACTCAAAGTATTCTCTAAAACGACAGACGACACCCAACTGTTCATGAAGTCACAGATATAGGTCTTGATATTAGAACTGAAACCTTAATGCAAGACTTCTGGACGTTGTCTTTACTCAAAGTGTTCTTTAAACCGACCGAGGACACCCAACTGCTCATAAAGTCACAGATATCAGTCATAATACTAGAACTAAAACCTTAATGCAAGACTTCTGGACATTGTTTTTAGTCAAAGTATTCTCTAAAACAACAAACAACACCGAACTGCTGATGAAGTCACAAATATCGGTCATAATATTAGAACTGAAACCTTAATGCAAGACTTCTGGACATTGTCTTTAGTCAAAGTATTCTCTAAAACGACAAACGACACCCATTTGTTCATGAAGTTACAGATATAGGTCTTGATATTAAAACTGAAACCCTAATGCAAGACTTCTGGAAGTTGTTTTTACTCAAAGTACTCTCTAAAACGACAGACGACACACAACTGTTGATGAAGTCACAGATATCGATCACAATATTAGAACTGGAACCTTAATGCAACACTTCAGGACGTTGTCTTTAGTCAAAGTATTCTTTAAAACGACAGACGACACTCAACTGTTCATGAAGTCAGAGATATCAGTCATATTATTAGAATTGAAACCTTATTGAGAGACTTCTGGACGTTGACTTTACTCATAGTATTCTCTAAAACCACAGACCCCACCCAACAATTAATGAAGTCACAGGTTGGATTGGATTAGATAAACTTTTATTAATGAAGTCACAGATGTCGGTCATAATATTAGAACTAAAACCTTAACGCAAGACTTCAGGACATTGTCTTTAGTCAAAGTATTCTCTAAAACGACAAACAGCACCCAACTATTCATGAAGTTACAGATATCTGTCTTAATATTAGAACTGAAACCTTAATGGAAGACTTCTGGACATTGTCTTTAGTCAAAGTATTCTCTAAAACGACAGACGACACCCAACTGTTCATGAAGTCACAGATATCGGTCATATAATTGAACTGAAGCTTTAATGCCAGACTTCTGGACGTTGCCTTTACTCAAAGTATTCTCTAAAACGACCGACGACACACAACTCTTGATGAAGTCACAGATATCGATCATAATATTAGAACTGAAACCTTAATGCAAGACTTCTGGACGTTGTCTTTAGTCAAAGTATTCTTTAAAACGACAGACGACACTCAACTGTTCATGAAGTCACAGATATCAGTCATATTATTAGAACTAAAACCTTAATGCAAGACTTCTGGACGTTGTCTTTAGTCAAAGTATCCTCTCAAACGACAAACGAAACCCAACTAATCATGAAGTCACAGATGTCGGTCATAATATTAGAAGTGAATCCTTAATGAAAGACTTCTGGATATTGTCTTTAGTCAAAGTATTCTCTAAAACGACAAACGACACCCAACTGTTCATGAAGTCACAGACATCGGTGATAATATTAGCACTGAAACCTTAATGCAAGACTTCTAGACGTTGTCTTTACTCAAAGTATTCTCTAAAACGACAGACGACAACCAACTGTTCATGAAGTCACAGATATAGGTCATTATATTAGAACTGAAACCTTAATGCAAGACTCCTGGACGTTGTCTTTAGTCAAAGTATCCTCTAAAATGACAGACGACACCCAACTGTTCATGAAGTCTTAGATATTGGTCATATAATTGAACTGAAGCTTTAATGCCAGACTTCTGGACGTTGCCTTTACTCAAAGTATTCTCTAAAACGACCGACGACACACAACTCTTGATGAAGTCACAGATATCGATCATAATATTAGAACTGAAACCTTAATGCAAGACTTCTGGACGTTGTATTTACTTAAAGTATTCTATAAAATGACAAACGACACCCACCTTTTTATAAAGTCACAGATATCGGTCATAATAGTGAAACTGAACCCTGTATGAAAGACTTCTGGACATTGTCTTTAGTCAAGGTATTCTATAAAACGACAGACGACACTTAACTGTTCATGAAGTCACAGTTATGAGTCATAATATTAGAACTGAAACCTTATTGCAAGACTTCTGGACGTTGTTTTTAGTCAAAGTGTTCTCTCAAATGACAAACGACAGCCAACTGTTCATGAAGTCACAGATATCGGTCATATTAGAATTGAAACCTTACTGCAAGACTTCTGGACGTTGTCTTTACTCAAAGTATTCTATAAAACGACAAACGTTACTCAACTGTTTATAAAGTCAGAGATATTGGTCATAATATTGGAAATAAACCCTGTATGGAAGACGTCTGGACATTGTCTTTAGTCAAAGTATTCTCTAAAATGACAGACGACACCCAACTGTTCATGAGGTCTTAGATATTGGTCATGCTAGAACTGAAACCTTAATGCAAGACTTCTGGAGGTTGTCTTTAGTCAAGGTATTCTCAAAAACGACACACGACAGCCATTGGTTCATGAAGTCACAGATATCGATCATATTATAAGAACTGGAACCTTAATGCAACACTTCTGGACGTTGTCTTTAGTCAGGTAATTTTCTAAAACGACAGACGACACCCAACTGTCCATGAAGTCACAGATATGGGTCTTGATATTAGAACTGAAACTTTAACGCAAGACTTCTGGACGTTGTCTTTAGTCAAAGTATTCTCTAAAACGACAAACGACACCCAACTGTTGATGAAGTGACAGATATCGGTCATATTATTAGAACTGAAACCTTGATGCAACACTTCTGGACATTGTCTTTGCTCAAAGTATTCTCTAAAACCACAGACAACACCCAACTGTTCATGAAGTCACAGATATAGGTCATGATATTAGAACTGAAACCTTAATGCAAGACTTCTGGACGTTGTCTTTACTTAAAGTATTCTATAAAACGACAAACGACACCCACCTTTTTATAAAGTCACAGATATCGGTCATAATAGTAGAACTGAAGCCTTAATGCAAGACTTCTGGACGTTGTCATTAGTCAAAGTATTCTCTAAAACGACAGACGACACACAACTGTTGTTGAAGTCACAAATACCGATCATAATATTAGAACTGAAACCTAATGCAAGACTTCTGGACGTTGTCTTTAGTCAATGTATTCTCTAAAACGACAGATCACACTCAACTGTTCATGAAGTCACAGATATCAGTCATAATATAAAAACTGGAACCTTAATGCAAGACTTCTTGACGTTGTCTTTACTCAAAGTATTCTCTAAAATGACAGACGACACCCAACTGTTCATGAAGTCACAGATATAGGTCAGGATATTAGAACTGAAACCTTAAGGCAAGACATCTAGACGTTGTCTTTACTCAAAGTATTCCCTAAAACGACAGACGACGCCCAACTGTTCATGAAGTCACAGATATAGGTCATGATATTACAACAGAAACCTTAATGCAAGACTTCTGGACGTTGTATTTACTTAAAGTATTCTATAAAACGACAAACGACACCCACCTTTTTGCAAAGTCGCAAATATCGGTCATAATAGTGGAACTGAACCCTGTATGGAAGACTTCTCGACATCGTCTTTAGTCAAAGTATTCTCTAAAATGACAAACAACACCCAACTGTTGATGAAGTCACAGATATCGGTCATAATATTAGAACTGAAAACCTAATCAAAGACTTCTGGACGTTGTCTTTTGTCAAAGTATTCTCTTAAACGACAAACGACACCTAACTGTTCATTAAGTCAGAGATATCGGTCATATTAGAACTGAAACCTTAATGCAAGACTTCTACACGTTGTCTTTACTCAAAGTATTCTCTAAAACGACAAACGACAAGCAACTGTTCATGAAGTCACAGATATAGGTCATTATATTAGAACTGAAACCTTAATGCAAGACTCCTGGACGTTGTCTTTACTCAAAGTATTCTCTAAAATCAAAGACTCCACCCAACAATTCATGAAGTCACAGACGTCGGTCATAATATTAGAACTCAAACCTTGATGCAAAACTTCTGGACGTTGTCTTTAGTCAAAGTATTCTCTAAAACGACAGACGACACTCAACTGTTCAAGAAGTCACAGTTATGAGTCATAATATTAGAACTGAAACCTTAATGCAAGACTTCTGAACGTTGTCTTTAGTCAAAGTGTTCTCTCAAACGACAAACGACAGCCAACTGTTCATGAAGTCACAGATATCGGTCATATTAAAACTGAAACCTTAATGCAAGACTTCTGGACGTTGTCTTTACTCAAAGTATTCTATAAAACGACAAACGTTACTCAACTGTTTATAAAGTCAGAGATATCGGTCGTAATATTGGAAATAAACCCTGTATGGAAGACTTATGGACATTGTCTTTAGTCAAAGTATTCTCTAAAATGACAGACGACACCCAACTGTTCATGAAGTCTTAGATATTGGTCATGCTAGAACTGAAACCTTAATGCAAGACTTCTGAAGGTTGTCTTCAGTCAAGGTATTCTCAAAAACGACAGACGACACCCAATTGTTCATGAAGTCACAGATATCGATCATAATATAAGAACTGGAACCTTAATGCAAGGCTTCTCGACGTTGTCTTCAGTCAAAGTATTCTCTAAAACAACAGACGACACTCAACTGTTCATGAAGTCACAGATATCAGTCATAATATAAAAACTGGAATCTTAATGCAAGACTTCTGGACGTTGTCTTTAGTCAACGTCTTTAGTCAAGTATTCTCTAAAACGACAGACGACACCCAACTGTTCATGAAGTCACAGATATAGGTCAAGATATTAGAAATGAAACCTTAATGCAAGACTTCTGGACGTTGTCTTTAGTCAAAGTATTCTCTAAAACGACAAGCGACACCCAACTGTTGATGAAGTCACAGATATCGGTCATATTATTAGAACTGAAACCTTGATGCAACACTTCTGGACATTGTCTTTAGTCAAAGTATCCTCTAAAACGACAAACGACACCAAACTGTTGATGAAGTCACAGATATAGGTCATAATATTAGAACTCAAACCTTGATGCAAGACTTCTGGACGTTGTCTTTAGTCAAAGTATTCTCTAAAACGACAGACGACACTCAAATGTTCATGAAGTCACAGTTATGAGTCATAATATTAGAACTGAAACCTTAATGCAAGACTTCTGGACGTTGTTTTTAGTCAAAGTGTTCTCTCAAACGACAAACGACAGCCAACTGTTGATGAAGTCACACATATCGGTCATATTAGAATTGAAACCTTAATGCAAGACTTCTGGACGTTGTGTTTACTCAAAGTATTCTATAAAACGACAAACGTTACTCAACTGTTTATAAAGTCAGAGATATTGGTCATAATATTGGAAATAAACCCTGTGTGAAAGACTTCTGGACATTGTCCTTAGTAAAAGTATTCTCTAAAATGACAGACGACACCCAACTGTTCATGAAGTCTTAGATATTGGTCATGCTAGAACAGAAACCTTAATGCAAGAGTTCTGGAGGTTGTCTTTAGTCAAGGTATTCTCAAAAACGACAGACGACACCCAATGGTTCATGAAGTCACAGATATCGATCATATTATAAGAACTGGAACCTTAATGCAAGACTTCTGGACGTTGTCTTTAGTCAATGTATTCTCTAAAACGACAGATCACACTCAACTGTTCATGAAGTCGCAGATATCAGTCATAATATAAAAACTGGAACCTTAATGCAAGAATTCTTGACGTTGTCTTTAGTCAAAGTATTCTCTAAAACAACAGACGACACTCTGCTGTTCATGAAGTCAGAGATATCGGTCATAATATTAGCACTGCAACCTTAATGCAAGACTTCTAGACGTTGTCTTTACTCAAAGTATTCTCTAAAATGACAGACGACACCCAACTGTTCATGAAGTCACAGATATAGGTCATGATATTAGAACTGAAACCTTAAGGCAAGACATCTAGACGTTGACTTTACTCATAGTATTCTCTAAAACCACAGACTCCACCCAACAATTATTGAAGGCACAGATTGGATTGGATTGGATAAACTTTTATTAATGAAGTCACAGATGTCGGTCATAATATTAGAACTGAAACCTTAATGCAAGGCTTCAGGACATTGTCTTTAGTCAAAGTATTCTCTAAAACGACAAACAACACCCAACTGTTGATGAATTCACAGATATCGGTCATAATATTAGAACTGAAACCTTGATGCAAGACTTCTGGACGTTGTCTTTAGTCAAAGTATTCTCTAAAACGACAAACTACAGCCAACTATTCATGAAGTCACAGATATCAGTCATAATTTAAAAACTGGAACCTTAATGCAAGACTTCTGGACGTTGTCTTTAGTCAAAGTATTCTCTAAAACAACAGACGACAATCTGCTGTTCATGAAGTCACAGATATCGGTCATAATATTAGCACTGCAACCTTAATGCAAGACTTCTAGACGTTGTCTTTACTCAAAGTATTCTCTAAAACGACAGACGACTCCCAACTGTTCATGAAGTCACAGATTTAGGTCATGATATTAGAACTGAAACCTTAAGGCAAGACATCTAGACGTTGTCTTTACTCAAAGTATTCTCTAAAACGACAGACGACACCCAACTGTTCATGAAATCACAGATATAGGTCATGATATTAGAACAGAAACCTTAATGCAAGACTTCTGGACGTTGTATTTACTTAAAGTATTCTATAAAACGACAAACGACACCCACCTTTTTATAAAGTCACAGATATCGGTCATAATAGTGAAACTGAACCCTGTATGAAAGACTTCTGGACATTGTCTTTAGTCAAAGTATTCTCTAAAATGACAAACAACACCCAACTGTTGATGAAGTCACAGATATCGGTCATATTATTAGAACTGAAAACCTAATGAAAGACTACTGGACGTTGTCTTTAGTCAAAGTATTCTCTTAAACGACAAACGACACCTAACTGTTCATTAAGTCAGAGATATCGGTCATATTAGAACTGAAACCTTTATGCAAGACTTTTACACGTTGGCATTACTCAAAGTATTCTCTAAAACGACAGACGACACCCAACTGATCATGAAGTCACAGATATAGGTCATGATATTAGAACTAAAACCTTATTGCAAGACTTCTGGACGTTGTCTTTACTCAAAGTACTCTCTAAAACGACAAACTACAGCCAACTGTTCATGAAGTCACAGATATCAGTCATAATATTAGAACTGATTCCTTAATGAAAGAATTCTGGACGTTGTCTTTAGTCAAAGTATTCTCTAAAACGACAAACGACACCCAACAGTTCATAAAGTCAGAGATATCGGTCATATTAGAACTGAAACCTTAATGCAAGACTTCTGGTCATGTAGGTCATGATATTAGAACTGAAACCTATGGCAAGACTTCTGCAGGTTGTCTTTAGTCAAAGTATTCTCTAAAACGACAGACGACATCCAACTGTTCATAAAATCACAGATACCGGTCATAATAATTAAACTGAACCTTGCATAGAAGATTTCTAGACATTGTCTTTAGTCAAAGTATTCTCTAAAATGACAGACGACACCCAACTGTTCATGAAGTCACAGATATCGGTCATATTAGAACTGAAACCTTAATGCAAGACTTCTGGACATTGTTTTTACTCAAAGTACTCTCTGAAACGACAGACGACACACAACTGTTGATGAAGTCACAGATATCGATCATAATATTACAACTGGAACCTTAATACAACACTTCTGGACATTGTCATTAGACAAAGTATTCTTTAAAACGACAGACGGCACTCAACTGTTCATGAAGTCACAGATATCAGTCATATTATCAGAATTGAAACCTTACTGAGAGACTTCTGGACGTTGTCTTTACTCAAAGTATTCTCTCAAACCACAGACCCCACCCAACAATTAATGAAGTCACAGGTTGGATTGGATTAGATAAACTTTTATTAAAGAAGTCACAGATGTCGGTCATAATATTAGAACTAAAACCTTAACGCAAGACTTCAGGACATTGTCTTTAGTCAAAGTATTCTCTAAAACGACAAACAACACCCAACTGTTGATGAAGTCACAGATATCGGTCATAATATTGGAACTGAAACCTTGATGCAAGACTTCTGGATGTTGTCTTTAGTCAAAGTATACTCTAAAACGACAAACTACAGCCTACTGTTCATGAAGTCACAGATATCAGTCATATTATTAGAACTGATTCCTTAATGAAAGACATCTGGACGTTGTCTTTAGTCAAAGTTTTCTTTAAAATGACAAATCACACTCAACTGTTGATGAAGTCACAGATATCGGTCATATTATTAGAACTGAAACATTAATGCAAGACTTCTGGACATTGTCTTTAGTCAAAGTATTCTCTCAAATGACAAACGACAGCCAACTGTTCACGAAGTCACAGATATCAGTCATAATATTAGAACTGATTCCTTAATGAAAGACTTCTGGACATTGTCTTTAGTCAAAGTGTTCTTTAAACGACAAACGACACCCAACTGCTCATGAAGTCAAAGATATCGGTCATGATATTAGAACTGAAACTTAGTGCAAGACTTCTGGAGGTTGTCTTTAGTCAAAGTATTCTCTAAAATGACAGACGACACCCAACTGTTCGTGAAGTCACAGATATAGGTCATGATATTAGAACTGATACCTTAATGCAAGACTGCTGGACGTTGTCTTTGCTCAAAGAATTCTTTAAAACGACAGATGACACCCAACTATTCATGAAGTTACAGATATCTGTCTTAATATTAGAACTGAAACCTTAATGGAAGACTTCTGGATATTGTCTTTAGTCAAAGTATTCTCTAAAACGACAAACGACACCCAACTGTTCATGAAGTCACAGACATCGGTGATAATATTAGCACTGAAACCTTAATGCAAGACTTCTAGACGTTGTCTTTACTCAAAGTATTCTCTAAAACGACAGACGACAACCAACTGTTCATGAAGTCACAGATATAGGTCATTATATTAGAACTGAAACCTTAATGCAAGACTCCTGGACGTTGTCTTTACTCAAAGTATTCTCTAAAATCAAAGACTCCACCCAACAATTCATGAAGTCACAGACGTCAGTCATAATATTAGAACTGAAACCTCAATGCAAGACTTCAGGACATTGTCTTTTGTCAAAGTATTCTCTAAAACGACAAACGACACCAAACTGTTGATGAAGTCACAGATATTGGTCATAATATTAGAACTCAAACCTTGATGCAAGACTTCTGGACGTTGTCTTTAGTCAAAGTATTCTCTAAAATGACAGACGACACCCAACTGTTCATGAAGTCTTAGATATTGGTCATGCTAGAACTGAAACCTTAATGCAAGACTTCTGGAGGTTGTCTTTAGTCAAGGTATTCTCAAAAACGACAGACGACACCAAATTGTTCATGAAGTCACAGATATCGATCATATTATAAGAACTGGAACCTTAATGCAAGACTTCTCGACGTTGTCTTTAGTCAAAGTATTCTCTAAAACAACAGACGACACTCAACTGTTCATGAAGTCACAGATATCAGTCATAATATAAAAACTGGAATCTTAATGCAAGACTTCTGGACGTTGTGTTTAGTCAAAGTATTCTCTAAAACGACAGACGACACCCAACTGTTCATGAAGTCACAGATATAGGTCATGATATTAGAACTGAAACCTTAATGCAAGACTTCTGGATGTTGTCTTTAGTCAAAGTATTCTCTAAAACGACAAACGACGCCCAACTGTTGATGAAGTCACAGATATCGGTCATAATATTAGAACTGAAACCTCTATGCAACACTTCTGGACATTGTCTTTAGTCAAAGTATCCTCTAAAACGACAAATGACACCTAACTGTTGATGAAGTCACAGATATCGGTCATAATATTAGAGCTCTAACCTTGATGCAAGACTTCTGGACGTTGTCTTTAGTCAAAGTATCCTCTAAAATGACAGAGGACACCCAACTGTTCATGAAGTCTTAGATATTGGTCATGCTAGAACTGAAACCTTAATGCAAGACTTCTGGACGTTGTATTTACTTAAAGTATTCTATAAAACGAAAAACGACACCCACCTTTTTATAAAGTCACAGATATCGGTCATAATAGTGAAACTGAACCCTGTATGAAAGACTTCTGGACATGGTCTTTAGTCAAGGTATTCTATAAAACGACAGACGACACTTAACTGTTCATGAAGTCACAGTTATGAGTCATAATATTAGAACTGAAACCTTATTGCAAGACTTCTGGACGTTGTTTTTAGTCAAAGTGTTCTCTCAAACGACAAACGACAGCCAACTGTTCATGAAGTCACAGATATCGGTCATATTAGAATTGAAACCTTACTGCAAGACTTCTGGACGTTGTCTTTACTCAAAGTATTCTATAAAACGACAAACGTTACTCAACTGTTTATAAAGTCAGAGATATTGGTCATAATATTGGAAATAAACCCTGTATGGAAGACGTCTGGACATTGTCTTTAGTCAAAGTATTCTCTAAAATGACAGACGACACCCAACTGTTCATGAGGTCTTAGATATTGGTCATGCTAGAACTGAAACCTTAATGCAAGACTTCTGGAGGTTGTCTTTAGTCAAGGTATTCTCAAAAACGACACACGACAGCCATTGGTTCATGAAGTCACAGATATCGATCATATTATAAGAACTGGAACCTTAATGCAACACTTCTGGACGTTGTCTTTAGTCAGGTAATTTTCTAAAACGACAGACGACACCCAACTGTCCATGAAGTCACAGATATGGGTCTTGATATTAGAACTGAAACTTCAATGCAAGACTTCTGGACGTTGTCTTTAGTCAAAGTATTCTCTAAAATGACAAACGACACCCAACTGTTGATGAAGTGACAGATATCGGTCATATTATTAGAACTGAAACCTTGATGCAACACTTCTGGACATTGTCTTTGCTCAAAGTATTCTCTAAAACCACAGACAACACCCAACAGTTCATGAAGTCACAGATATAGGTCATGATATTAGAACTGAAACCTTAATGCAAGACTTCTGGACGTTGTCTTTACTTAAAGTATTCTATAAAACGACAAACGACACCCACCTTTTTATAAAGTCACAGATATCGGTCATAATAGTAGAACTGAACCCTGTATGAAAGACTTCTGGACATTGTCTTTAGTCAAAGTATTCTCTAAAATGACAGACGACGCCCAACTGTTCATGAAGTCACAGATATTGGTCATACTAGAACTGAAACCCTAATGCAAGACTTCTGGAGGTTGTCTTTAGTCAAAGTATTCTCTAAAACGACAGACGACATTCAACTGTTCATGAAGTCACAGATATCGGTCATATTAATAGAACTGAAGCCTTAATGCAAGACTTCTGGACGTTGTCATTAGTCAAAGTATTCTCTAAAACGACAGACGACACACAACTGTTGTTGAAGTCACAAATACCGATCGTAATATTAGAACTGGAACCTAATGCAAGACTTCTGGACGTTGTCTTTAGTCAATGTATTCTCTAAAACGACAGATCACACTCAACTGTTCATGAAGTCACAGATATCAGTCATAATATAAAAACTGGAACCTTAATGCAAGACTTCTGGACGTTGTCTTTACTCAAAGTATTCTCTAAAATGACAGACGACACCCAACTGTTCATGAAGTCACAGATATAGGTCATGATATTAGAACTGAAACCTTAAGGCAAGACATCTAGACGTTGTCTTTACTCAAAGTATTCCCTAAAACGACAGACGACGCCCAACTGTTCATGAAGTCACAGATATAGGTCATGATATTACAACAGAAACCTTAATGCAAGACTTCTGGACGTTGTATTTACTTAAAGTATTCTATAAAACGACAAACGACACCCACCTTTTTGTAAAGTCGCAAATATCGGTCATAATAGTGGAACTGAACCCTGTACGGAAGACTTCTCGACATCGTCTTTAGTCAAAGTATTCTCTAAAATGACAAACAACACCCAACTGTTGATGAAGTCACAGATATCGGTCATAATATTAGAACTGAAAACCTAATCAAAGACTTCTGGACGTTGTCTTTTGTCAAAGTATTCTCTTAAACGACAAACGACACCTAACTGTTCATTAAGTCAGAGATATCGGTCATATTAGAACGGAAACCTTAATGCAAGACTTCTACACGTTGTCTTTACTCAAAGTATTCTCTAAAACGACAAACGACAAGCAACTGTTCATGAAGTCACAGATATAGGTCATTATATTAGAACTGAAACCTTAATGCAAGACTCCTGGACGTTGTCTTTACTCAAAGTATTCTCTAAAATCAAAGACTCCACCCAACAATTCATGAAGTCACAGACGTCGGTCATAATATTAGAACTCAAACCTTGATGCAAAACTTCTGGACATTGTCTTTAGTCAAAGTATTCTCTAAAACGACAGACGACACTCAAGTGTTCATGAAGTCACAGTTATGAGTCATAATATTAGAACTGAAACCTTAATGCAAGACTTCTGAACGTTGTCGTTAGTCAAAGTGTTCTCTCAAACGACAAACGACAGCCAACTGTTCATGAAGTCACAGATATCGGTCATATTAGAACTGAAACCTTAATGCAAGACTTCTGGACGTTGTCTTTACTCAAAGTATTCTATAAAACGACAAACGTTACTCAACTGTTTATAAAGTCAGAGATATCGGTCGTAATATTGGAAATAAACCCTGTATGGAAGACTTCTGGACATTGTCTTTAGTCAAAGTATTCTCTAAAATGACAAACGACACCCAACTGTTCATGAAGTCTTAGATATTGGTCATGCTAGAACTGAAACCTTAATGCAAGACTTCTGAAGGTTGTCTTCAGTCAAGGTATTCTCAAAAACGACAGACGACACCCAATTGTTCATGAAGTCACAGATATCGATCATAATATAAGAACTGGAACTTTAATGCAAGGCTTCTCGACGTTGTCTTCAGTCAAAGTATTCTCTAAAACAACAGACGACACTCAACTGTTCATGAAGTCACAGATATCAGTCATAATATAAAAACTGGAATCTTAATGCAAGACTTCTGGACGTTGTCTTTAGTCAACGTCTTTAGTCAAGTATTCTCTAAAACGACAGACGACACCCAACTGTTCATGAAGTCACAGATATAGGTCATGATATTAGAAATGAAACCTTAATGCAAGACTTCTGGACGTTGTCTTTAGTCAAAGTATTCTCTAAAAGGACAAACGACACCCAACTGTTGATGAAGTCACAGATATCGGTCATATTATTAGAACTGAAACCTTGATGCAACACTTCTGGACATTGTCTTTAGTCAAAGTATCCTCTAAAACGACAAACGACACCAAACTGTTGATGAAGTCACAGATATAGGTCATAATATTAGAACTCAAACCTTGATGCAAGACTTCTGGACGTTGTCTTTAGTCAAAGTATTCTCTAAAACGACAGACGACACTCAAATGTTCATGAAGTCACAGTTATGAGTCATAATATTAGAACTGAAACCTTAATGCAAGACTTCTGGACGTTGTTTTTAGTCAAAGTGTTCTCTCAAACGACAAACGACAGCCAACTGTTGATGAAGTCACATATATCGGTCATATTAGAATTGAAACCTTAATGCAAGACTTCTGGACGTTGTCTTTACTCAAAGTATTCTATAAAACGACAAACGTTACTCAACTGTTTATAAAGTCAGAGATATTGGTCATAATATTGGAAATAAACCCTGTGTGAAAGACTTCTGGACATTGTCCTTAGTAAAAGTATTCTCTAAAATGACAGACGACACCCAACTGTTCATGAAGTCTTAGATATTGGTCATGCTAGAACAGAAACCTTAATGCAAGAGTTCTGGAGGTTGTCTTTAGTCAAGGTATTCTCAAAAACGACAGACGACACCCAATGGTTCATGAAGTCACAGATATCGATCATATTATAAGAACTGGAACCTTAATGCAAGACTTCTGGACGTTGTCTTTAGTCAATGTATTCTCTAAAACGACAGATCACACTCAACTGTTCATGAAGTCGCAGATATCAGTCATAATATAAAAACTGGAACCTTAATGCAAGATTTCTTGACGTTGTCTTTAGTCAAAGTATTCTCTAAAACAACAGACGACACTCTGCTGTTCATGAAGTCAGAGATATCGGTCATAATATTAGCACTGCAACCTTAATGCAAGACTTCTAGACGTTGTCTTTACTCAAAGTATTCTCTAAAATGACAGACGACACCCAACTGTTCATGAAGTCACAGATATAGGTCATGATATTAGAACTGAAACCTTAAGGCAAGACATCTAGACGTTGACTTTACTCATAGTATTCTCTAAAACCACAGACTCCACCCAACAATTAATGAAGGCACAGATTGGATTGGATTGGATAAACTTTTATTAATGAAGTCACAGATGTCGGTCATAATATTAGAACTGAAACCTTAATGCAAGGCTTCAGGACATTGTCTTTAGTCAAAGTATTCTCTAAAACGACAAACAACACCCAACTGTTGATGAATTCACAGATATCGGTCATAATATTAGAACTGAAACCTTGATGCAAGACTTCTGGACGTTGTCTTTAGTCAAAGTATTCTCTAAAACGACAAACTACAGCCAACTATTCATGAAGTCACAGATATCAGTCATAATTTAAAAACTGGAACCTTAATGCAAGACTTCTGGACGTTGTCTTTAGTCAAAGTATTCTCTAAAACAACAGACGACAATCTGCTGTTCATGAAGTCACAGATATCGGTCATAATATTAGCACTGCAACCTTAATGCAAGACTTCTAGACGTTGTCTTTACTCAAAGTATTCTCTAAAACGACAGACGACACCCAACTGTTCATGAAGTCACAGATTTAGGTCATGATATTAGAACTGAAACCTTAAGGCAAGACATCTAGACGTTGTCTTTACTCAAAGTATTCTCTAAAACGACAGACGACACCCAACTGTTCATGAAATCACAGATATAGGTCATGATATTAGAACAGAAACCTTAATGCAAGACTTCTGGACGTTGTATTTACTTAAAGTATTCTATAAAACGACAAACGACACCCACCTTTTTATAAAGTCACAGATATCGGTCATAATAGTGAAACTGAACCCTGTATGAAAGACTTCTGGACATTGTCTTTAGTCAAAGTATTCTCTAAAATGACAAACAACACCCAACTGTTGATGAAGTCACAGATATCGGTCATATTATTAGAACTGAAAACCTAATGAAAGACTACTGGACGTTGTCTTTAGTCAAAGTATTCTCTTAAACGACAAACGACACCTAACTGTTCATTAAGTCACAGATATCGGTCATAATAGAACTGAAACCTTTATGCAAGACTTTTACACGTTGGCATTACTCAAAGTATTCTCTAAAACGACAGACGACACCCAACTGATCATGAAGTCACAGATATAGGTCATGATATTAGAACTAAAACCTTATTGCAAGACTTCTGGACGTTGTCTTTACTCAAAGTACTCTCTAAAACGACAAACTACAGCCAACTGTTCATGAAGTCACAGATATCAGTCGTAATATTAGAACTGATTCCTTAATGAAAGAATTCTGGACGTTGTCTTTAGTCAAAGTATTCTCTAAAACGACAAACGACACCCAACAGTTCATGAAGTCAGAGATATCGGTCATATTAGAACTGAAACCTTAATGCAAGACTTCTGGACGTTGTCTTTAGTCAAAGTATTCTCTAAAACGACAAACAACACCCAACTGTTCATGAAGTCACAGATGTAGGTCATGATATTAGAACTGAAACCTATGGCAAGACTTCTGCAGGTTGTCTTTAGTCAAAGTATTCTCTAAAACGACAGACGACATCCAACTGTTCATAAAATCACAGATACCGGTCATAATAATTAAACTGAACCTTGCATAGAAGATTTCTAGACATTGTCTTTAGTCAAAGTATTCTCTAAAATGACAGACGACACCCAACTGTTCATGAAGTCACAGATATCGGTCATATTAGAACTGAAACCTTAATGCAAGACTTCTGGACATTGTTTTTACTCAAAGTAGTCTCTAAAACGACAGACGACACACAACTGTTGATGAAGTCACAGATATCGATCATAATATTACAACTGGAACCTTAATGCAACACTTCTGGACATTGTCATTAGACAAAGTATTCTTTAAAACGACAGACGGCACTCAACTGTTCATGAAGTCACAGATATCAGTCATATTATCAGAATTGAAACCTTACTGAGAGACTTCTGGACGTTGTCTTTACTCAAAGTATTCTCTCAAACCACAGACCCCACCCAACAATTAATGAAGTCACAGGTTGGATTGGATTAGATAAACTTTTATTAAAGAAGTCACAGATGTCGGTCATAATATTAGAACTAAAACCTTAACGCAAGACTTCAGGACATTGTCTTTAGTCAATGTATTCTCTAAAACGACAAACAACACCCAACTGTTGATGAAGTCACAGATATCGGTCATAATATTGGAACTGAAACCTTGATGCAAGACTTCTGGATGTTGTCTTTAGTCAAAGTATACTCTAAAA
This sequence comes from Rhipicephalus microplus, assembly GCF_043290135.1. Taxonomy (NCBI): domain Eukaryota; kingdom Metazoa; phylum Arthropoda; class Arachnida; order Ixodida; family Ixodidae; genus Rhipicephalus; species Rhipicephalus microplus. The sequence goes on from NW_027464585.1 coordinate 31,432,677, forward strand.
CGACAAACTACAGCCTACTGTTCATGAAGTCACAGATATCAGTCATATTATTAGAACTGATTCCTTAATGAAAGACATCTGGACGTTGTCTTTAGTCAAAGTTTTCTTTAAAATGACAAATCACACTCAACTGTTGATGAAGTCACAGATATCGGTCATATTATTAGAACTGAAACATTAATGCAAGACTTCTGGACATTGTCTTTAGTCAAAGTATTCTCTCAAATGACAAACGACAGCCAACTGTTCACGAAGTCACAGATATCAGTCATAATATTAGAACTGATTCCTTAATGAAAGACTTCTGGACATTGTCTTTAGTCAAAGTGTTCTTTAAACGACAAACGACACCCAACTGCTCATGAAGTCAAAGATATCGGTCATGATATTAGAACTGAAACTTAGTGCAAGACTTCTGGAGGTTGTCTTTAGTCAAAGTATTCTCTAAAATGACAGACGACACCCAACTGTTCGTGAAGTCACAGATATAGGTCATGATATTAGAACTGATACCTTAATGCAAGACTGCTGGACGTTGTCTTTGCTCAAAGAATTCTTTAAAACGACAGATGACACCCAACTATTCATGAAGTTACAGATATCTGTCTTAATATTAGAACTGAAACCTTAATGGAAGACTTCTGGATATTGTCTTTAGTCAAAGTATTCTCTAAAACGACAAACGACACCCAAGTGTTCATGAAGTCACAGACATCGGTGATAATATTAGCACTGAAACCTTAATGCAAGACTTCTAGACGTTGTCTTTACTCAAAGTATTCTCTAAAACGACAGACGACAACCAACTGTTCATGAAGTCACAGATATAGGTCATTATATTAGAACTGAAACCTTAATGCAAGACTCCTGGACGTTGTCTTTACTCAAAGTATTCTCTAAAATCAAAGACTCCACCCAACAATTCATGAAGTCACAGACGTCAGTCATAATATTAGAACTGAAACCTCAATGCAAGACTTCAGGACATTGTCTTTTGTCAAAGTATTCTCTAAAACGACAAACGACACCAAACTGTTGATGAAGTCACAGATATTGGTCATAATATTAGAACTCAAACCTTGATGCAAGACTTCTGGACGTTGTCTTTAGTCAAAGTATTCTCTAAAATGACAGACGACACCCAACTGTTCATGAAGTCTTAGATATTGGTCATGCTAGAACTGAAACCTTAATGCAAGACTTCTGGAGGTTGTCTTTAGTCAAGGTATTCTCAAAAACGACAGACGACACCAAATTGTTCATGAAGTCACAGATATCGATCATATTATAAGAACTGGAACCTTAATGCAAGACTTCTGGACGTTGTCTTTAGTCAATGTATTCTCTAAAACGACAGATCACACTCAACTGTTCATGAAGTCACAGATATCAGTCATAATATAAAAACTGGAACCTTAATGCAAGACTTCTGGACGTTGTCTTTACTCAAAGTATTCTCTAAAACGACAGACGACACCCAACTGTTCATGAAGTCACAGATATAGGTCATGATATTAGAACTGAAACCTTAATGCAAGACTTCTGGATGTTGTCTTTAGTCAAAGTATTCTCTAAAACGACAAACGACGCCCAACTGTTGATGAAGTCACAGATATCGGTCATATTATTAGAACTGAAACCTCTATGCAACACTTCTGGACATTGTCTTTAGTCAAAGTATCCTCTAAAACGACAAATGACACCAAACTGTTGATGAAGTCACAGATATCGGTCATAATATTAGAGCTCTAACCTTGATGCAAGACTTCTGGACGTTGTCTTTAGTCAAAGTATCCTCTAAAATGACAGAGGACACCCAACTGTTCATGAAGTCTTAGATATTGGTCATGCTAGAACTGAAACCTTAATGCAAGACTTCTGGACGTTGTATTTACTTAAAGTATTCTATAAAACGACAAACGACACCCACCTTTTTATAAAGTCACAGATATCGGTCATAATAGTGAAACTGAACCCTGTATGAAAGACTTCTGGACATTGTCTTTAGTCAAGGTATTCTATAAAACGACAGACGACACTTAACTGTTCATGAAGTCACAGTTATGAGTCATAATATTAGAACTGAAACCTTATTGCAAGACTTCTGGACGTTGTTTTTAGTCAAAGTGTTCTCTCAAACGACAAACGACAGCCAACTGTTCATGAAGTCACAGATATCGGTCATATTAGAACTGAAACCTTAATGCAAGACTTCTGGACGTTGTCTTTACTCAAAGTATTCTATAAAACGACAAACGTTACTCAACTGTTTATAAAGTCAGAGATATCGGTCGTAATATTGGAAATAAACCCTGTATGGAAGACTTCTGGACATTGTCTTTAGTCAAAGTATTCTCTAAAATGACAGACGACACCCAACTGTTCATGAAGTCTTAGATATTGGTCATGCTAGAACTGAAACCTTAATGCAAGACTTCTGAAGGTTGTCTTCAGTCAAGGTATTCTCAAAAACGACAGACGACACCCAATTGTTCATGAAGTCACAGATATCGATCATAATATAAGAACTGGAACCTTAATGCAAGGCTTCTCGACGTTGTCTTCAGTCAAAGTATTCTCTAAAACAACAGACGACACTCAACTGTTCATGAAGTCACAGATATCAGTCATAATATAAAAACTGGAATCTTAATGCAAGACTTCTGGACGTTGTCTTTAGTCAACGTCTTTAGTCAAGTATTCTCTAAAACGACAGACGAGACCCAACTGTTCATGAAGTCACAGATATAGGTCATGATATTAGAAATGAAACCTTAATGCAAGACTTCTGGACGTTGTCTTTAGTCAAAGTATTCTCTAAAACGACAAACGACACCCAACTGTTGATGAAGTCACAGATATCGGTCATATTATTAGAACTGAAACCTTGATGCAACACTTCTGGACATTGTCTTTAGTCAAAGTATCCTCTAAAACGACAAACGACACCAAACTGTTGATGAAGTCACAGATATAGGTCATAATATTAGAACTCAAACCTTGATGCAAGACTTCTGGACGTTGTCTTTAGTCAAAGTATTCTCTAAAACGACAGACGACACTCAAATGTTCATGAAGTCACAGTTATGAGTCATAATATTAGAACTGAAACCTTAATGCAAGACTTCTGGACGTTGTTTTTAGTCAAAGTGTTCTCTCAAACGACAAACGACAGCCAACTGTTGATGAAGTCACATATATCGGTCATATTAGAATTGAAACCTTAATGCAAGACTTCTGGACGTTGTCTTTACTCAAAGTATTCTATAAAACGACAAACGTTACTCAACTGTTTATAAAGTCAGAGATATTGGTCATAATATTGGAAATAAACCCTGTGTGAAAGACTTCTGGACATTGTCCTTAGTAAAAGTATTCTCTAAAATGACAGACGACACCCAACTGTTCATGAAGTCTTAGATATTGGTCATGCTAGAACAGAAACCTTAATGCAAGAGTTCTGGAGGTTGTCTTTAGTCAAGGTATTCTCAAAAACGACAGACGACACTCTGCTGTTCATGAAGTCAGAGATATCGGTCATAATATTAGCACTGCAACCTTAATGCAAGACTTCTAGACGTTGTCTTTACTCAAAGTATTCTCTAAAATGACAGACGACACCCAACTGTTCATGAAGTCACAGATATAGGTCATAATATTAGAACTGAAACCTTAAGGCAAGACATCTAGACGTTGACTTTACTCATAGTATTCTCTAAAACCACAGACTCCACCCAACAATTAATGAAGGCACAGATTGGATTGGATTGGATAAACTTTTATTAATGAAGTCACAGATGTCGGTCATAATATTAGAACTGAAACCTTAATGCAAGGCTTCAGGACATTGTCTTTAGTCAAAGTATTCTCTAAAACGACAAACAACACCCAACTGTTGATGAATTCACAGATATCGGTCATAATATAAGAACTGAAACCTTGATGCAAGACTTCTGGACGTTGTCTTTAGTCAAAGTATTCTCTAAAACGACAAACTACAGCCAACTATTCATGAAGTCACAGATATCAGTCATAATTTAAAAACTGGAACCTTAATGCAAGACTTCTGGACGTTGTCTTTAGTCAAAGTATTCTCTAAAACAACAGACGACAATCTGCTGTTCATGAAGTCACAGATATCGGTCATAATATTAGCACTGCAACCTTAATGCAAGACTTCTAGACGTTGGCTTTACTCAAAGTATTCTCTAAAACGACAGACGACACCCAACTGTTCATGAAGTCACAGATTTAGGTCATGATATTAGAACTGAAACCTTAAGGCAAGACATCTAGACGTTGTGTTTACTCAAAGTATTCTCTAAAACGACAGACGACACCCAACTGTTCATGAAATCACAGATATAGGTCATGATATTAGAACAGAAACCTTAATGCAAGACTTCTGGACGTTGTATTTACTTAAAGTATTCTATAAAACGACAAACGACACCCACCTTTTTATAAAGTCACAGATATCGGTCATAATAGTGAAACTGAACCCTGTATGAAAGACTTCTGGACATTGTCTTTAGTCAAAGTATTCTCTAAAATGACAAACAACACCCAACTGTTGATGAAGTCACAGATATCGGTCATATTATTAGAACTGAAAACCTAATGAAAGACTACTGGACGTTGTCTTTAGTCAAAGTATTCTCTTAAACGACAAACGACACCTAACTGTTCATTAAGTCAGAGATATCGGTCATATTAGAACTGAAACCTTTATGCAAGACTTTTACACGTTGGCATTACTCAAAGTATTCTCTAAAACGACAGACGACACCCAACTGATCATGAAGTCACAGATATAGGTCATGATATTAGAACTAAAACCTTATTGCAAGACTTCTCGACGTTGTCTTTACTCAAAGCGTTCTTTAAACCGACCGACGACACCCAACTATTCATAAAGTCACAGATATCGGTCATAATATTAGAAATAAAACCTTAATGCAAGACTTCTGGACATTGTTTTTACTCAAAGTACTCTCTAAAACGACAGACGACACACAACTGTTGATGAAGTCACAGATATCGATCATAATATTACAACTGGAACCTTAATGCAACACTTCTGGACATTGTCATTAGACAAAGTATTCTTTAAAACGACAGACGGCACTCAACTGTTCATGAAGTCACAGATATCAGTCATATTATCAGAATTGAAACCTTACTGAGAGACTTCTGGACGTTGTCTTTACTCAAAGTATTCTCTCAAACCACAGACCCCACCCAACAATTAATGAAGTCACAGGTTGGATTGGATTAGATAAACTTTTATTAAAGAAGTCACAGATGTCGGTCATAATATTAGAACTAAAACCTTAACGCAAGACTTCAGGACATTGTCTTTAGTCAAAGTATTCTCTAAAACGACAAACAACACCCAACTGTTGATGAAGTCACAGATATCGGTCATAATATTGGAACTGAAAACTTGATGCAAGACTTCTGGATGTTGTCTTTAGTCAAAGTATACTCTAAAACGACAAACTACAGCCTACTGTTCATGAAGTCACAGATATCAGTCATATTATTAGAACTGATTCCTTAATGAAAGACATCTGGACGTTGTCTTTAGTCAAAGTTTTCTTTAAAATGACAAATCACACTCAACTGTTGATGAAGTCACAGATATCGGTCATATTATTAGAACTGAAACATTATTGCAAGACTTCTGGACATTGTCTTTAGTCAAAGTATTCTCTCAAATGACAAACGACAGCCAACTGTTCACGAAGTCACAGATATCAGTCATAATATTAGAACTGATTCCTTAATGAAAGACTTCTGGACATTGTCTTTAGTCAAAGTGTTCTCTAAAACGACAAACGACACCCAACTGCTCATGAAGTCAAAGATATCGGTCATGATATTAGAACTGAAACTTAGTGCAAGACTTCTGGAGGTTGTCTTTAGTCAAAGTATTCTCTAAAATGACAGACGACACCCAACTGTTCGTGAAGTCACAGATATAGGTCATGATATTAGAACTGGTACCTTAATGCAAGACTGCTGGACGTTGTCTTTGCTCAAAGAATTCTTTAAAACGACAGATGACACCCAACTATTCATGAAGTTACAGATATCTGTCTTAATATTAGAACTGAAACCTTAATGGAAGACTTCTGGATATTGTCTTTAGTCAAAGTATTCTCTAAAACGACAAACGACACCCAACTGTTCATGAAGTCACAGACATCAGTGATAATATTAGCACTGAAACCTTAATGCAAGACTTCTAGACGTTGTCTTTACTCAAAGTATTCTCTAAAACGACAGACGACAACCAACTGTTCATGAAGTCACAGACGTCAGTCATAATATTAGAACTGAAACCTCAATGCAAGACTTCAGGACATTGTCTTTTGTCAAAGTATTCTCTAAAACGACAAACGACACTAAACTGTTAATGAAGTCACAGATATTGGTCATAATATTAGAACTCAAACCTTGATGCAAGACTTCTGGACGTTGTCTTTAGTCAAAGTATTCTCTAAAATGACAGACGACACCCAACTGTTCATGAAGTCTTAGATATTGGTCATGCTAGAACTGAAACCTTAATGCAAGACTTCTGGAGGTTGTCTTTAGTCAAGGCATTCTCAAAAACGACAGACCACACCAAATTGTTCATGAAGTCACAGATATCGATCATATTATAAGAACTGGAACCTTAATGCAAGACTTCTCGACGTTGTCTTTAGTCAAAGTATTCTCTAAAACAACAGACGACACTCAACTGTTCATGAAGTCACAGATATCAGTCATAATATAAAAACTGGAATCTTAATGCAAGACTTCTGGACGTTGTGTTTAGTCAAAGTATTCTCTAAAACGACAGACGACACCCAACTGTTCATGAAGTCACAGATATAGGTCATGATATTAGAACTGAAACCTTAATGCAAGACTTCTGGATGTTGTCTTTAGTCAAAGTATTCTCTAAAACGACAAACGACGCCCAACTGTTGATGAAGTCACAGATATCGGTCATATTATTAGAACTGAAACCTCTATGCAACACTTCTGGACATTGTCTTTAGTCAAAGTATCCTCTAAAACGACAAATGACACCATACTGTTGATGAAGTCACAGATATCGGTCATAATATTAGAGCTCTAACCTTGATGCAAGACTTCTGGACGTTGTCTTTAGTCAAAGTATCCTCTAAAATGACAGACGACACCCAACTGTTCATGAAGTCTTAGATATTGGTCATGCTAGAACTGAAACCTTAATGCAAGACTTCTGGACGTTGTATTTACTTAAAGTATTCTATAAAACGACAAACGACACCCACCTTTTTATAAAGTCACAGATATCGGTCATAATAGTGAAACTGAACCCTGTATGAAAGATTTCTGGACATTGTCTTTAGTCAAGGTATTCTATAAAATGACAGACGACACTTAACTGTTCATGAAGTCACAGTTATGAGTCATAATATTAGAACTGAAACCTTATTGCAAGACTTCTGGACGTTGTTTTTAGTCAAAGTGTTCTCTCAAACGACAAACGACAGCCAACTGTTCATGAAGTCACAGATATCGGTCATATTAGAATTGAAACCTTACTGCAAGACTTCTGGACGTTGTCTTTACTCAAAGTATTCTATAAAACGACAAACGTTACTCAACTGTTTATAAAGTCGGAGATATTGGTCATAATATTGGAAATAAACCCTGTATGGAAGACGTCTGGACATTGTCTTTAGTCAAAGTATTCTCTAAAATGACAGACGACACCCAACTGTTCATGAGGTCTTAGATATTGGTCATGCTAGAACTGAAACCTTAATGCAAGACTTCTGGAGGTTGTCTTTAGTCAAGGTATTCTAAAAACGACACACGACAGCCATTGGTTCATGAAGTCACAGATATCGATCATATTATAAGAACTGGAACCTTAATGCAACACTTCTGGACGTTGTCTTTAGTCAGGTAATTTTCTAAAACGACAGACGACACCCAACTGTCCATGAAGTCACAGATATGGGTCTTGATATTAGAACTGAAACTTTAATGCAAGACTTCTGGACGTTGTCTTTAGTCAAAGTGTTCTCTAAAACGACAAACGACACCCAACTGTTGATGAAGTGACAGATATCGGTCATATTATTAGAACTGAAACCTTGATGCAACACTTCTGGACATTGTCTTTGCTCAAAGTATTCTCTAAAACCACAGACAACACCCAACAGTTCATGAAGTCACAGATATAGGTCATGATATTAGAACTGAAACCTTAATGCAAGACTTCTGGACGTTGTCTTTACACAAAGTATTCTATAAAACGACAAACGACACCCACCTTTTTATAAAGTCACGGATATCGGTCATAATAGTAGAACTGAACCCTGTATGGAAGACTTCTGGACATTGTCTTTAGTCAAAGTATTCTCTAAAATGACAGACGACGCCCAACTGTTCATGAAGTCACAGATATTGGTCATACTAGAACTGAAACCCTAATGCAAGACTTCTGGAGGTTGTCTTTATTCAAAGTATTCTCTAAAACGACAGACGACATTCAACTGTTCATGAAGTCACAGATATCGGTCATATTAATAGAACTGAAGCCTTAATGCAAGACTTCTGGACGTTGTCATTAGTCAAAGTATTCTCTAAAACGACAGACGACACACAACTGTTGTTGAAGTCACAAATACCGATCATAATATTAGAACTGGAACCTAATGCAAGACTTCTGGACGTTGTCTTTAGTCAATGTATTCTCTAAAACGACAGATCACACTCAACTGTTCATGAAGTCACAGATATCAGTCATAATATAAAAACTGGAACCTTAATGCAAGACTTCTGGACGTTGTCTTTACTCAAAGTATTCTCTAAAATGACAGACGACACCCAACTGTTCATGAAGTCACAGATATAGGTCATGATATTAGAACTGAAACCTTAAGGCAAGACATCTAGACGTTGTCTTTACTCAAAGTATTCCCTAAAACGACAGACGACGCCCAACTGTTCATGAAGTCACAGATATAGGTCATGATATTACAACAGAAACCTTAATGCAAGACTTCTGGACGTTGTATTTACCTAAAGTATTCTATAAAACGACAAACGACACCCACCTTTTTGTAAAGTCGCAAATATCGGTCATAATAGTGGAACTTAACCCTGTATGGAAGACTTCTCGACATCGTCTTTAGTCAAAGTATTCTCTAAAATGACAAACAACACCTAACTGTTGATGAAGTCACAGATATCGGTCATAATATTAGAACTGAAAACCTAATTAAAGACTTCTGGACGTTGTCTTTTGTCAAAGTATTCTCCTAAACGACAAACGACACCTAACTGTTCATTAAGTCAGAGATATCGGTCATATTAGAACTGAAACCTTAATGCAAGACTTCTACACGTTGTCTTTACTCAAAGTATTCTCTAAAACGACAGACGACACTCAACTGTTCATGAAGTCACAGTTATGAGTCATAATATTAGAACTGAAACCTTAATGCAAGACTTCTGAACGTTGTCTTTAGTCAAAGTGTTCTCTCAAACGACAAACGACAGCCAACTGTTCATGAAGTCACAGATATCGGTCATATTAGAACTGAAACCTTAATGCAAGACTTCTGGACGTTGTCTTTACTCAAAGTATTCTATAAAACGACAAACGTTACTCAACTGTTTATAAAGTCAGAGATATCGGTCATAATATTGGAAATAAACCCTGTATGGAAGACTTCTGGACATTGTCTTTAGTCAAAGTATTCTCTAAAATGACAGACGACGCCCAACTGTTCATGAAGTCTTAGATATTGGTCATGCTAGAACTGAAACCTTAATGCAAGACTTCTGAAGGTTGTCTTCAGTCAAGGTATTCTCAAAAACGACAGACGACACCCAATTGTTCATGAAGTCACAGATATCGATCATAATATAAGAACTGGAACCTTAATGCAAGGCTTCTCGACGTTGTCTTCAGTCAAAGTATTCTCTAAAACAACAGACGACACTCAACTGTTCATGAAGTCACAGATATCAGTCATAATATAAAAACTGGAATCTTAATGCAAGACTTCTGGACGTTGTCTTTAGTCAACGTCTTTAGTCAAGTATTCTCTAAAACGACAGACGACACCCAACTGTTCATGAAGTCACAGATATAGGTCATGATATTAGAAATGAAACCTTAATGCAAGACTTCTGGACGTTGTCTTTAGTCAAAGTATTCTCTAAAAGGACAAACGACACCCAACTGTTGATGAAGTCACAGATATCGGTCATATTATTAGAACTGAAACCTTGATGCAACACTTCTGGACATTGTCTTTAGTCAAAGTATCCTCTAAAACGACAAACGACACCAAACTGTTGATGAAGTCACAGATATAGGTCATAATATTAGAACTCAAACCTTGATGCAAGACTTCTAGACGTTGTCTTTAGTCAAAGTATTCTCTAAAACGACAGACGACACTCAAATGTTCATGAAGTCACAGTTATGAGTCATAATATTAGAACTGAAACCTTAATGCAAGACTTCTGGACGTTGTTTTTAGTCAAAGTGTTCTCTGAAACGACAAACGACAGCCAACTGTTGATGAAGTCACATATATCGGTCATATTAGAATTGAAACCTTAATGCAAGACTTCTGGACGTTGTCTTTACTCAAAGTATTCTATAAAACGACAAACGTTACTCAACTGTTTATAAAGTCAGAGATATTGGTCATAATATTGGAAATAAACCCTGTGTGAAAGACTTCTGGACATTGTCCTTAGTAAAAGTATTCTCTAAAATGACAGACGACACCCAACTGTTCATGAAGTCTTAGATATTGGTCATGCTAGAACAGAAACCTTAATGCAAGAGTTCTGGAGGTTGTCTTTAGTCAAGGTATTCTCAAAAACGACAGACGACACCCAATGGTTCATGAAGTCACAGATATCGATCATATTATAAGAACTGGAACCTTAATGCAAGACTTCTGGACGTTGTCTTTAGTCAATGTATTCTCTAAAACGACAGATCACACTCAACTGTTCATGAAGTCGCAGATATCAGTCATAATATAAAAACTGGAACCTTAATGCAAGATTTCTTGACGTTGTCTTTAGTCAAAGTATTCTCTAAAACAACAGACGACACTCTGCTGTTCATGAAGTCAGAGATATCGGTTATAATATTAGCACTGCAACCTTAATGCAAGACTTCTAGACGTTGTCTTTACTCAAAGTATTCTCTAAAATGACAGACGACACCCAACTGTTCATGAAGTCACAGATATAGGTCATGATATTAGAACTGAAACCTTAAGGCAAGACATCTAGACGTTGACTTTACTCATAGTATTCTCTAAAACCACAGACTCCACCCAACAATTAATGAAGGCACAGATTGGATTGGATTGGATAAACTTTTATTAATGAAGTCACAGATGTCGGTCATAATATTAGAACTGAAACCTTAATGCAAGGCTTCAGGACATTGTCTTTAGTCAAAGTATTCTCTAAAACGACAAACTACAGCCAACTATTCATGAAGTCACAGATTTAGGTCATGATATTAGAACTGAAACCTTAAGGCAAGACATCTAGACGTTGTCTTTACTCAAAGTATTCTCTAAAACGACAGACGACACCCAACTGTTCATGAAATCACAGATATAGGTCATGATATTAGAACAGAAACCTTAATGCAAGACTTCTGGACGTTGTATTTACTTAAAGTATTCTATAAAACGACAAACGACACCCACCTTTTTATAAAGTCACAGATATCGGTCATAATAGTGAAACTGAACCCTGTATGAAAGACTTCTGGACATTGTCTTTAGTCAAAGTATTCTCTAAAATGACAAACAACACCCAACTGTTGATGAAGTCACAGATATCGGTCATATTATTAGAACTGAAAACCTAATGAAAGACTACTGGACGTTGTCTTTAGTCAAAGTATTCTCTTAAACGACAAACGACACCTAACTGTTCATTAAGTCAGAGATATCGGTCATATTAGAACTGAAACCTTTATGCAAGACTTTTACACGTTGGCATTACTCAAAGTATTCTCTAAAACGACAGACGACACCCAACTGATCATGAAGTCACAGATATAGGTCATGATATTAGAACTAAAACCTTATTGCAAGACTTCTGGACGTTGTCTTTACTCAAAGCGTTCTTTAAACCGACCGACGACACCCAACTATTCATAAAGTCACAGATATCGGTCATAATATTAGAAATAAAACCTTAATGCAAGACTTCTGGACATTGTTTTTACTCAAAGTACTCTCTAAAACGACAGACGACACACAACTGTTGATGAAGTCACAGATATCGATCATAATATTACAACTGGAACCTTAATGCAACACTTCTGGACATTGTCATTAGACAAAGTATTCTTTAAAACGACAGACGGCACTCAACTGTTCATGAAGTCACAGATATCAGTCATATTATCAGAATTGAAACCTTACTGAGAGACTTCTGGACGTTGTCTTTACTCAAAGTATTCTCTCAAACCACAGACCCCACCCAACAATTAATGAAGTCACAGATTGGATTGGATTAGATAAACTTTTATTAATGAAGTCACAGATGTCGGTCATATTATTAGAACTAAAACCTTAACGCAAGACTTCAGGACATTGTCTTTAGTCTAAGTATTCTCTAAAACGACAAACAACACCCAACTGTTCATGAAGTCACAGATATCAGTCATAATATTAGAACTGATTCCTTAATGAAAGACTTCTGGACGTTGTCTTTAGTCAAAGTATTCTCTAAAACGACAAACGACACCCAACAGTTCATGAAGTCAGAGATATCGGTCATATTAGAACTGAAACCTTAATGCAAGACTTCTGGACGTTGTCTTTAGTCAAAGTATTCTCTCAAACGACAAACGACAGCCAACTGTTCACGAAGTCACAGATATCAGTCATAATATTAGAACTGATTCCTTAATGAAAGACTTCTGGACGTTGTCTTTAGTCAAAGTATTCTCTAAAACGACAAACGACACCCAACTGCTCATGAATTCAAAGCTATCGGTCATGATATTAGAACCGAAACCTAGTGCAAGACTTCTGGAGGTTGTCTTTAGTCAAAGTATTCTCTAAAATGACAGACGACACCCAACTGTTCGTGAAGTCACAGATATAGGTCATGATATTAGAACTGATACCTTAATGCTAGACTGCTGGACGTTGTCTTTGCTCAAAGAATTCTTTAAAACTACAGATGACACCCAACTATTCATGAAGAGACAGATATCTGTCTTAACATTAGAACTGAAACCTTAATGGAAGACTTCTGGACATTGTCTTTAGTCAAAGTATTCTCTAAAACGACAGACGACACCCAACTGTTCATGAAGTCACAGATATCGGTCATATAATTGAACTGAAGCTTTAATGCCAGACTTCTGGACGTTGCCTTTAGTTAAAGTATTCTCTAAAACGACCGACGACACACAACTCTTGATGAAGTCACAGATATCGATCATAATATTAGAACTGGAACCTTAATGCAAGACTTCTGGACGTTGTCTTTAGTCAAAGTATTCTTTAAAACGACAGACGACACTCAACTGTTCATGAAGTCACAGATATCAGTCATATTATTAGAACTAAAACCTTAATGCAAGACTTCTGGACGTTGTCTTTAGTCAAAGTATCCTCTCAAACGACAAACGAAACCCAACTAATCATGAAGTCACAGATATCGGCCATAATATTAGAAGTGAATCCTTAATGAAAGACTTCTGGATATTGTCTTTAGTCAAAGTATTCTCTAAAACGACAAACGACACCCAACTGTTCATGAAGTCACAGACATCGGTCATAATATTAGCACTGAAACCTTAATGCAAGACTTCTAGACGTTGTCTTTACTCAAAGTGTTCTCTAAAACGACAGACGACAACCAACTGTTCATGAAGTCACAGATATAGGTCATTATATTAGAACTGAAACCTTAATGCAAGACTCCTGGACGTTGTCTTTACTCAAACTATTCTCTAAAATTAAAGACTCCACCCAACAATTCATGAAGTCACAGACGTCGGTCATATTATTAGAACTGATACCTCAATGCAGGACTTCAGGACATTGTCTTTAGTCAAAGTATTCTCTAAAACGACAAACGACACCAAACTGTTGACGAAGTCACAGATATTGGTCATAATATTAGAACTCAAACCTTGATGCAAGACTTCTGGACGTTGTCTTTAGTCAAAGTATTCTCTAAAACGACAGACGACACTCAACTGTTCATGAAGTCACAGTTATGAGTCATAATATTAGAACTGAAACCTTAATGCAAGACTTCTGGACGTTGTCTTTAGTCAAAGTATTCTCTAAAACAACAGACGACAATCTGCTGTTCATGAAGTCACAGATATCGGTCATAATATTAGCACTGCAACCTTAATGCAAGACTTCTAGACGTTGTCTTTACTCAAAGTATTCTCTAAAACGACAGACGACACCCAACTGTTCATGAAGTCACAGATTTAGGTCATGATATTAGAACTGAAACCTTAAGGCAAGACATCTAGACGTTGTGTTTACTCAAAGTATTCTCTAAAACGACAGACGACACCCAACTGTTCATGAAATCACAGATATAGGTCATGATATTAGAACAGAAACCTTAATGCAAGACTTCCGGACGTTGTATTTACTTAAAGTATTCTATAAAACGACAAACGACACCCACCTTTTTATAAAGTCACAGATATCGGTCATAATAGTGAAACTGAACCCTGTATGCAAGACTTCTGGACATTGTCTTTAGTCAAAGTATTCTCTAAAATGACAAACAACACCCAACTGTTGATGAAGTCACAGATATCGGTCCTATTATTAGAACTGAAAACCTAATGAAAGACTACTGGACGTTGTCTTTAGTCAAAGTATTCTCTTAAACGACAAACGACACCTAACTGTTCATTAAGTCAGAGATATCGGTCATATTAGAACTGAAACCTTTATGCAAGACTTTTACACGTTGGCATTACTCAAAGTATTCTCTAAAACGACAGACGACACCCAACTGATCATGAAGTCACAGATATAGGTCATGATATTAGAACTAAAACCTTATTGCAAGACTTCTCGACGTTGTCTTTACTCAAAGCGTTCTTTAAACCGACCGACGACACCCAACTATTCATAAAGTCACAGATATCGGTCATAATATTAGAAATAAAACCTTAATGCAAGACTTCTGGACATTGTTTTTA
The DNA here is from genome assembly GCF_043290135.1 of Rhipicephalus microplus. Lineage (NCBI taxonomy): Eukaryota > Metazoa > Arthropoda > Arachnida > Ixodida > Ixodidae > Rhipicephalus > Rhipicephalus microplus. The sequence goes on from NW_027464585.1 coordinate 31,447,921, forward strand.
CTCAAAGTACTCTCTAAAACGACAGACGACACACAACTGTTGATGAAGTCACAGATATCGATCATAATATTACAACTGGAACCTTAATGCAACACTTCTGGACATTGTCATTAGACAAAGTATTCTTTAAAACGACAGACGGCACTCAACTGTTCATGAAGTCACAGATATCAGTCATATTATCAGAATTGAAACCTTACTGAGAGACTTCTGGACGTTGTCTTTACTCAAAGTATTCTCTCAAACCACAGACCCCACCCAACAATTAATGAAGTCACAGGTTGGATTGGATTAGATAAACTTTTATTAAAGAAGTCACAGATGTCGGTCATAATATTAGAACTAAAACCTTAACGCAAGACTTCAGGACATTGTCTTTAGTCAAAGTATTCTCTAAAACGACAAACAACACCCAACTGTTGATGAAGTCACAGATATCGGTCATAATATTGGAACTGAAACCTTGATGCAAGACTTCTGGATGTTGTCTTTAGTCAAAGTATACTCTAAAACGACAAACTACAGCCTACTGTTCATGAAGTCACAGATATCAGTCATATTATTAGAACTGATTCCTTAATGAAAGACATCTGGACGTTGTCTTTAGTCAAAGTTTTCTTTAAAATGACAAATCACACTCAACTGTTGATGAAGTCACAGATATCGGTCATATTATTAAAACTGAAACATTATTGCAAGACTTCTGGACATTGTCTTTAGTCAAAGTATTCTCTCAAATGACAAACGACAGCCAACTGTTCACGAAGTCACAGATATCAGTCATAATATTAGAACTGATTCCTTAATGAAAGACTTCTGGACATTGTCTTTAGTCAAAGTGTTCTCTAAAACGACAAACGACACCCAACTGCTCATGAAGTCAAAGATATCGGTCATGATATTAGAACTGAAACTTAGTGCAAGACTTCTGGAGGTTGTCTTTAGTCCAAGTATTCTCTAAAATGACAGACGACACCCAACTGTTCGTGAAGTCACAGATATAGGTCATGATATTAGAACTGATACCTTAATGCAAGACTGCTGGACGTTGTCTTTGCTCAAAGAATTCTTTAAAACGACAGATGACACCCAACTATTCATGAAGTTACAGATATCTGTCTTAATATTAGAACTGAAACCTTAATGGAAGACTTCTGGATATTGTCTTTAGTCAAAGTATTCTCTAAAACGACAAACGACACCCAACTGTTCATGAAGTCACAGACATCGGTGATAATATTAGCACTGAAACCTTAATGCAAGACTTCTAGACGTTGTCTTTACTCAAAGTATTCTCTAAAACGACAGACGACAACCAACTGTTCATGAAGTCACAGATATAGGTCATTATATTAGAACTGAAACCTTAATGCAAGACTCCTGGACGTTGTCTTTACTCAAAGTATTCTCTAAAATCAAAGACTCCACCCAACAATTCATGAAGTCACAGACGTCAGTCATAATATTAGAACTGAAACCTCAATGCAAGACTTCAGGACATTGTCTTTTGTCAAAGTATTCTCTAAAACGACAAACGACACCAAACTGTTAATGAAGTCACAGATATTGGTCATAATATTAGAACTCAAACCTTGATGCAAGACTTCTGGACGTTGTCTTTAGTCAAAGTATTCTCTAAAATGACAGACGACACCCAACTGTTCATGAAGTCTTAGATATTGGTCATGCTAGAACTGAAACCTTAATGCAAGACTTCTGGAGGTTGTCTTTAGTCAAGGTATTCTCAAAAACGACAGACCACACCAAATTGTTCATGAAGTCACAGATATCGATCATATTATAAGAACTGGAACCTTAATGCAAGACTTCTCGACGTTGTCTTTAGTCAAAGTATTCTCTAAAACAACAGACGACACTCAACTGTTCATGAAGTCACAGATATCAGTCATAATATAAAAACTGGAATCCTAATGCAAGACTTCTGGACGTTGTGTTTAGTCAAAGTATTCTCTAAAACGACAGACGATACCCAACTGTTCATGAAGTCACAGATATAGGTCATGATATTAGAACTGAAACCCTAATGCAAGACTTCTGGATGTTGTCTTTAGTCAAAGTATTCTCTAAAACGACAAACGACGCCCAACTGTTGATGAAGTCACAGATATCGGTCATATTATTAGAACTGAAACCTCTATGCAACACTTCTGGACATTGTCTTTAGTCAAAGTATCCTCTAAAACGACAAATGACACCAAACTGTTGATGAAGTCACAGATATCGGTCATAATATTAGAGCTCTAACCTTGATGCAAGACTTCTGGACGTTGTCTTTAGTCAAAGTATCCTCTAAAATGACAGACGACACCCAACTGTTCATGAAGTCTTAGATATTGGTCATGCTAGAACTGAAACCTTAATGCAAGACTTCTGGACGTTGTATTTACTTAAAGTATTCTATAAAACGACAAACGACACCCACCTTTTTATAAAGTCACAGATATCGGTCATAATAGTGAAACTGAACCCTGTATGAAAGACTTCTGGACATTGTCTTTAGTCAAGGTATTCTATAAAACGACAGACGACACTTAACTGTTCATGAAGTCACAGTTATGAGTCATAATATTAGAACTGAAACCTTATTGCAAGACTTCTGGACGTTGTTTTTAGTCAAAGTGTTCTCTCAAACGACAAACGACAGCCAACTGTTCATGAAGTCACAGATATCGGTCATATTAGAATTGAAACCTTACTGCAAGACTTCTGGACGTTGTCTTTACTCAAAGTATTCTATAAAACGACAAACGTTACTCAACTGTTTATAAAGTCAGAGATATTGGTCATAATATTGGAAATAAACCCTGTATGGAAGACGTCTGGACATTGTCTTTAGTCAAAGTATTCTCTAAAATGACAGACGACACCCAACTGTTCATGAGGTCTTAGATATTGGTCATGCTAGAACTGAAACCTTAATGCAAGACTTCTGGAGGTTGTCTTTAGTCAAGGTATTCTAAAAACGACACACGACAGCCATTGGTTCATGAAGTCACAGATATCGATCATATTATAAGAACTGGAACCTTAATGCAACACTTCTGGACGTTGTCTTTAGTCAGGTAATTTTCTAAAACGACAGACGACACCCAACTGTCCATGAAGTCACAGATATGGGTCTTGATATTAGAACTGAAACTTTAATGCAAGACTTCTGGACGTTGTCTTTAGTCAAAGTGTTCTCTAAAACGACAAACGACACCCAACTGTTGATGAAGTGACAGATATCGGTCATATTATTAGAACTGAAACCTTGATGCAACACTTCTGGACATTGTCTTTGCTCAAAGTATTCTCTAAAACCACAGACAACACCCAACAGTTCATGAAGTCACAGATATAGGTCATGATATTAGAACTGAAACCTTAATGCAAGACTTCTGGACGTTGTCTTTACACAAAGTATTCTATAAAACGACAAACGACACCCACCTTTTTATAAAGTCACAGATATCGGTCATAATAGTAGAACTGAACCCTGTATGGAAGACTTCTGGACATTGTCTTTAGTCAAAGTATTCTCTAAAATGACAGACGACGCCAAACTGTTCATGAAGTCACAGATATTGGTCATACTAGAACTGAAACCCTAATGCAAGACTTCTGGAGGTTGTCTTTAGTCAAAGTATTCTCTAAAACGACAGACGACATTCAACTGTTCATGAAGTCACAGATATCGGTCATATTAATAGAACTGAAGCCTTAATGCAAGACTTCTGGACGTTGTCATTAGTCAAAGTATTCTCTAAAACGACAGACGACACACAACTGTTGTTGAAGTCACAAATACCGATCATAATATTAGAACTGGAACCTAATGCAAGACTTCTGGACGTTGTCTTTAGTCAATGTATTCTCTAAAACGACAGATCACACTCAACTGTTCATGAAGTCACAGATATCAGTCATAATATAAAAACTGGAACCTTAATGCAAGACTTCTGGACGTTGTCTTTACTCAAAGTATTCTCTAAAATGACAGACGACACCCAACTGTTCATGAAGTCACAGATATAGGTCATGATATTAGAACTGAAACCTTAAGGCAAGACATCTAGACGTTGTCTTTACTCAAAGTATTCCCTAAAACGACAGACGACGCCCAACTGTTCATGAAGTCACAGATATAGGTCATGATATTACAACAGAAACCTTAATGCAAGACTTCTGGACGTTGTATTTACCTAAAGTATTCTATAAAACGACAAACGACACCCACCTTTTTGTAAAGTCGCAAATATCGGTCATAATAGTGGAACTGAACCCTGTATGGAAGACTTCTCGACATCGTCTTTAGTCAAAGTATTCTCTAAAATGACAAACAACACCTAACTGTTGATGAAGTCACAGATATCGGTCATAATATTAGAACTGAAAACCTAATCAAAGACTTCTGGACGTTGTCTTTTGTCAAAGTATTCTCCTAAACGACAAACGACACCTAACTGTTCATTAAGTCAGAGATATCGGTCATATTAGAACTGAAACCTTAATGCAAGACTTCTGTACGTTGTCTTTACTCAAAGTATTCTCTAAAACGACAGACGACACTCAACTGTTCATGAAGTCACAGTTATGAGTCATAATATTAGAACTGAAACCTTAATGCAAGACTTCTGAACGTTGTCTTTAGTCAAAGTGTTCTCTCAAACGACAAACGACAGCCAACTGTTCATGAAGTCACAGATATCGGTCATATTAGAACTGAAACCTTAATGCAAGACTTCTGGACGTTGTCTTTACTCAAAGTATTCTATAAAACGACAAACGTTACTCAACTGTTTATAAAGTCAGAGATATCGGTCATAATATTGGAAATAAACCCTGTATGGAAGACTTCTGGACATTGTCTTTAGTCAAAGTATTCTCTAAAATGACAGACGACACCCAACTGTTCATGAAGTCTTAGATATTGGTCATGCTAGAACTGAAACCTTAATGCAAGACTTCTGAAGGTTGTCTTCAGTCAAGGTATTCTCAAAAACGACAGACGACACCCAATTGTTCATGAAGTCACAGATATCGATCATAATATAAGAACTTGAACCTTAATGCAAGGCTTCTCGACGTTGTCTTCAGTCAAAGTATTCTCTAAAACAACAGACGACACTCAACTGTTCATGAAGTCACAGATATCAGTCATAATATAAAAACTGGAATCTTAATGCAAGACTTCTGGACGTTGTCTTTAGTCAACGTCTTTAGTCAAGTATTCTCTAAAACGACAGACGACACCCAACTGTTCATGAAGTCACAGATATAGGTCATGATATTAGAAATGAAACCTTAATGCAAGACTTCTGGACGTTGTCTTTAGTCAAAGTATTCTCTAAAAGGACAAACGACACCCAACTGTTGATGAAGTCACAGATATCGGTCATATTATTAGAACTGAAACCTTGATGCAACACTTCTGGACATTGTCTTTAGTCAAAGTATCCTCTAAAACGACAAACGACACCAAACTGTTGATGAAGTCACAGATATAGGTCATAATATTAGAACTCAAACCTTGATGCAAGACTTCTAGACGTTGTCTTTAGTCAAAGTATTCTCTAAAACGACAGACGACACTCAAATGTTCATGAAGTCACAGTTATGAGTCATAATATTAGAACTGAAACCTTAATGCAAGACTTCTGGACGTTGTTTTTAGTCAAAGTGTTCTCTCAAACGACAAACGACAGCCAACTGTTGATGAAGTCACATATATCGGTCATATTAGAATTGAAACCTTAATGCAAGACTTCTGGACGTTGTCTTTACTCAAAGTATTCTATAAAACGACAAACGTTACTCAACTGTTTATAAAGTCAGAGATATTGGTCATAATATTGGAAATAAACCCTGTGTGAAAGACTTCTGGACATTGTCCTTAGTAAAAGTATTCTCTAAAATTACAGACGACACCCAACTGTTCATGAAGTCTTAGATATTGGTCATGCTAGAACAGAAACCTTAATGCAAGAGTTCTGGAGGTTGTCTTTAGTCAAGGTATTCTCAAAAACGACAGACGACACCCAATGGTTCATGAAGTCACAGATATCGATCATATTATAACAACTGGAACCTTAATGCAAGACTTCTGGACGTTGTCTTTAGTCAATGTATTCTCTAAAACGACAGATCACACTCAACTGTTCATGAAGTCGCAGATATCAGTCATAATATAAAAACTGGAACCTTAATGCAAGATTTCTTGACGTTGTCTTTAGTCAAAGTATTCTCTAAAACAACAGACGACACTCTGCTGTTCATGAAGTCAGAGATATCGGTCATAATATTAGCACTGCAACCTTAATGCAAGACTTCTAGACGTTGTCTTTACTCAAAGTATTCTCTAAAATGACAGACGACACCCAACTGTTCATGAAGTCACAGATATAGGTCATGATATTAGAACTGAAACCTTAAGGCAAGACATCTAGACGTTGACTTTACTCATAGTATTCTCTAAAACCACAGACTCCACCCAACAATTAATGAAGGCACAGATTGGATTGGATTGGATAAACTTTTATTAATGAAGTCACAGATGTCGGTCATAATATTAGAACTGAAACCTTAATGCAAGGCTTCAGGACATTGTCTTTAGTCAAAGTATTCTCTAAAACGACAAACAACACCCAACTGTTGATGAATTCACAGATATGGGTCATAATATTAGAACTGAAACCTTGATGCAAGACTTCTGGACGTTGTCTTTAGTCAAAGTATTCTCTAAAACGACAAACTACAGCCAACTATTCATGAAGTCACAGATATCAGTCATAATTTAAAAACTGGAACCTTAATGCAAGACTTCTGGACGTTGTCTTTAGTCAAAGTATTCTCTAAAACAACAGACGACAATCTGCTGTTCATGAAGTCACAGATATCGGTCATAATATTAGCACTGCAACCTTAATGCAAGACTTCTAGACGTTGTCTTTACTCAAAGTATTCTCTAAAACGACAGACGACACCCAACTGTTCATGAAGTCACAGATTTAGGTCATGATATTAGAACTGAAACCTTAAGGCAAGACATCTAGACGTTGTCTTTACTCAAAGTATTCTCTAAAACGACAGACGACACCCAACTGTTCATGAAATCACAGATATAGGTCATGATATTAGAACAAAAACCTTAATGCAAGACTTCTGGACGTTGTATTTACTTAAAGTATTCTATAAAACGACAAACGACACCCACCTTTTTATAAAGTCACAGATATCGGTCATAATAGTGAAACTGAACCCTGTATGAAAGACTTCTGGACATTGTCTTTAGTCAAAGTATTCTCTAAAATGACAAACAACACCCAACTGTTGATGAAGTCACAGTTATGAGTCATAATATTAGAACTGAAACCTTAATGCAAGACTTCTGGACGTTGTCTTTAGTCAAAGTATTCTCTAAAACAACAGACGACAATCTGCTGTTCATGAAGTCACAGATATCGGTCATAATATTAGCACTGCAACCTTAATGCAAGACTTCTAGACGTTGTCTTTACTCAAAGTATTCTCTAAAACGACAGACGACACCCAACTGTTCATGAAGTCACAGATTTAGGTCATGATATTAGAACTGAAACCTTAAGGCAAGACATCTAGACGTTGTGTTTACTCAAAGTATTCTCTAAAACGACAGACGACACCCAACTGTTCATGAAATCACAGATATAGGTCATGATATTAGAACAGAAACCTTAATGCAAGACTTCCGGACGTTGTATTTACTTAAAGTATTCTATAAAACGACAAACGACACCCACCTTTTTATAAAGTCACAGATATCGGTCATAATAGTGAAACTGAACCCTGTATGCAAGACTTCTGGACATTGTCTTTAGTCAAAGTATTCTCTAAAATGACAAACAACACCCAACTGTTGATGAAGTCACAGATATCGGTCCTATTATTAGAACTGAAAACCTAATGAAAGACTACTGGACGTTGTCTTTAGTCAAAGTATTCTCTTAAACGACAAACGACACCTAACTGTTCATTAAGTCAGAGATATCGGTCATATTAGAACTGAAACCTTTATGCAAGACTTTTACACGTTGGCATTACTCAAAGTATTCTCTAAAACGACAGACGACACCCAACTGATCATGAAGTCACAGATATAGGTCATGATATTAGAACTAAAACCTTATTGCAAGACTTCTCGACGTTGTCTTTACTCAAAGCGTTCTTTAAACCGACCGACGACACCCAACTATTCATAAAGTCACAGATATCGGTCATAATATTAGAAATAAAACCTTAATGCAAGACTTCTGGACATTGTTTTTACTCAAAGTACTCTCTAAAACGACAGGCGACACACAACTGTTGATGAAGTCACAGATATCGATCATAATATTACAACTGGAACCTTAATGCAACACTTCTGGACATTGTCATTAGACAAAGTATTCTTTAAAACGACAGACGGCACTCAACTGTTCATGAAGTCACAGATATCAGTCATATTATCAGAATTGAAACCTTACTGAGAGACTTCTGGACGTTGTCTTTACTCAAAGTATTCTCTCAAACCACAGACCCCACCCAACAATTAATGAAGTCACAGGTTGGATTGGATTAGATAAACTTTTATTAAAGAAGTCACAGATGTCGGTCATAATATTAGAACTAAAACCTTAACGCAAGACTTCAGGACATTGTCTTTAGTCAAAGTATTCTCTAAAACGACAAACAACACCCAACTGTTGATGAAGTCACAGATATCGGTCATAATATTGGAACTGAAACCTTGATGCAAGACTTCTGGATGTTGTCTTTAGTCAAAGTATACTCTAAAACGACAAACTACAGCCTACTGTTCATGAAGTCACAGATATCAGTCATATTATTAGAACTGATTCCTTAATGAATGACATCTGGACGTTGTCTTTAGTCAAAGTTTTCTTTAAAATGACAAATCACACTCAACTGTTGATGAAGTCACAGATATCGGTCATATTATTAAAACTGAAACATTATTGCAAGACTTCTGGACATTGTCTTTAGTCAAAGTATTCTCTCAAATGACAAACGACAGCCAACTGTTCACGAAGTCACAGATATCAGTCATAATATTAGAACTGATTCCTTAATGAAAGACTTCTGGACATTGTCTTTAGTCAAAGTGTTCTCTAAAACGACAAACGACACCCAACTGCTCATGAAGTCAAAGATATCGGTCATGATATTAGAACTGAAACTTAGTGCAAGACTTCTGGAGGTTGTCTTTAGTCCAAGTATTCTCTAAAATGACAGACGACACCCAACTGTTCGTGAAGTCACAGATATAGGTCATGATATTAGAACTGATACCTTAATGCAAGACTGCTGGACGTTGTCTTTGCTCAAAGAATTCTTTAAAACGACAGATGACACCCAACTATTCATGAAGTTACAGATATCTGTCTTAATATTAGAACTGAAACCTTAATGGAAGACTTCTGGATATTGTCTTTAGTCAAAGTATTCTCTAAAACGACAAACGACACCCAACTGTTCATGAAGTCACAGACATCGGTGATAATATTAGCACTGAAACCTTAATGCAAGACTCCTGGACGTTGTCTTTACTCAAAGTATTCTCTAAAATCAAAGACTCCACCCAACAATTCATGAAGTCACAGACGTCAGTCATAATATTAGAACTGAAACCTCAATGCAAGACTTCAGGACATTGTCTTTTGTCAAAGTATTCTCTAAAACGACAAACGACACCAAACTGTTAATGAAGTCACAGATATTGGTCATAATATTAGAACTCAAACCTTGATGCAAGACTTCTGGACGTTGTCTTTAGTCAAAGTATTCTCTAAAATGACAGACGACACCCAACTGTTCATGAAGTCTTAGATATTGGTCATGCTAGAACTGAAACCTTAATGCAAGACTTCTGGAGGTTGTCTTTAGTCAAGGTATTCTCAAAAACGACAGACCACACCAAATTGTTCATGAAGTCACAGATATCGATCATATTATAAGAACTGGAACCTTAATGCAAGACTTCTCGACGTTGTCTTTAGTCAAAGTATTCTCTAAAACAACAGACGACACTCAACTGTTCATGAAGTCACAGATATCAGTCATAATATAAAAACTGGAATCCTAATGCAAGACTTCTGGACGTTGTGTTTAGTCAAAGTATTCTCTAAAACGACAGACGATACCCAACTGTTCATGAAGTCACAGATATAGGTCATGATATTAGAACTGAAACCTTAATGCAAGACTTCTGGATGTTGTCTTTAGTCAAAGTATTCTCTAAAACGACAAACGACGCCCAACTGTTGATGAAGTCACAGATATCGGTCATATTATTAGAACTGAAACCTCTATGCAACACTTCTGGACATTGTCTTTAGTCAAAGTATCCTCTAAAACGACAAATGACACCAAACTGTTGATGAAGTCACAGATATCGGTCATAATATTAGAGCTCTAACCTTGATGCAAGACTTCTGGACGTTGTCTTTAGCCAAAGTATCCTCTAAAATGACAGACGACACCCAACTGTTCATGAAGTCTTAGATATTGGTCATGCTAGAACTGAAACCTTAATGCAAGACTTCTGGACGTTGTATTTACTTAAAGTATTCTATAAAACGACAAACGACACCCACCTTTTTATAAAGTCACAGATATCGGTCATAATAGTGAAACTGAACCCTGTATGAAAGACTTCTGGACATTGTCTTTAGTCAAGGTATTCTATAAAACGACAGACGACACTTAACTGTTCATGAAGTCACAGTTATGAGTCATAATATTAGAACTGAAACCTTATTGCAAGACTTCTGGACGTTGTTTGTAGTCAAAGTGTTCTCTCAAACGACAAACGACAGCCAACTGTTCATGAAGTCACAGATATCGGTCATATTAGAATTGAAACCTTACTGCAAGACTTCTGGACGTTGTCTTTACTCAAAGTATTCTATAAAACGACAAACGTTACTCAACTGTTTATAAAGTCAGAGATATTGGTCATAATATTGGAAATAAACCCTGTATGGAAGACGTCTGGACATTGTCTTTAGTCAAAGTATTCTCTAAAATGACAGACGACACCCAACTGTTCATGAGGTCTTAGATATTGGTCATGCTAGAACTGAAACCTTAATGCAAGACTTCTGGAGGTTGTCTTTAGTCAAGGTATTCTAAAAACGACACACGACAGCCATTGGTTCATGAAGTCACAGATATCGATCATATTATAAGAACTGGAACCTTAATGCAACACTTCTGGACGTTGTCTTTAGTCAGGTAATTTTCTAAAACGACAGACGACACCCAACTGTCCATGAAGTCACAGATATGGGTCTTGATATTAGAACTGAAACTTTAATGCAAGACTTCTGGACGTTGTCTTTAGTCAAAGTGTTCTCTAAAACGACAAACGACACCCAACTGTTGATGAAGTGACAGATATCGGTCATATTATTAGAACTGAAACCTTGATGCAACACTTCTGGACATTGTCTTTGCTCAAAGTATTCTCTAAAACCACAGACAACACCCAACAGTTCATGAAGTCACAGATATAGGTCATGATATTAGAACTGAAACCTTAATGCAAGACTTCTGGACGTTGTCTTTACACAAAGTATTCTATAAAACGACAAACGACACCCACCTTTTTATAAAGTCACAGATATCGGTCATAATAGTAGAACTGAACCCTGTATGGAAGACTTCTGGACATTGTCTTTAGTCAAAGTATTCTCTAAAATGACAGACGACGCCAAACTGTTCATGAAGTCACAGATATTGGTCATACTAGAACTGAAACCCTAATGCAAGACTTCTGGAGATTGTCTTTAGTCAAAGTATTCTCTAAAACGACAGACGACATTCAACTGTTCATGAAGTCACAGATATCGGTCATATTAATAGAACTGAAGCCTTAATGCAAGACTTCTGGACGTTGTCATTAGTCAAAGTATTCTCTAAAACGACAGACGACACACAACTGTTGTTGAAGTCACAAATACCGATCATAATATTAGAACTGGAACCTAATGCAAGACTTCTGGACGTTGTCTTTAGTCAATGTATTCTCTAAAACGACAGATCACACTCAACTGTTCATGAAGTCACAGATATCAGTCATAATATAAAAACTGGAACCTTAATGCGAGACTTCTGGACGTTGTCTTTACTCAAAGTATTCTCTAAAATGACAGACGACACCCAACTGTTCATGAAGTCACAGATATAGGTCATGATATTAGAACTGAAACCTTAAGGCAAGACATCTAGACGTTGTCTTTACTCAAAGTATTCCCTAAAACGACAGACGACGCCCAACTGTTCATGAAGTCACAGATATAGGTCATGATATTACAACAGAAACCTTAATGCAAGACTTCTGGACGTTGTATTTACCTAAAGTATTCTATAAAACGACAAACGACACCCACCTTTTTGTAAAGTCGCAAATATCGGTCATAATAGTGGAACTGAACCCTGTATGGAAGACTTCTCGACATCGTCTTTAGTCAAAGTATTCTCTAAAATGACAAACAACACCTAACTGTTGATGAAGTCACAGATATCGGTCATAATATTAGAACTGAAAACCTAATCAAAGACTTCTGGACGTTGTCTTTTGTCAAAGTATTCTCCTAAACGACAAACGACACCTAACTGTTCATTAAGTCAGAGATATCGGTCATATTAGAACTGAAACCTTAATGCAAGACTTCTGCACGTTGTCTTTACTCAAAGTATTCTCTAAAACGACAGACGACACTCAACTGTTCATGAAGTCACAGTTATGAGTCATAATATTAGAACTGAAACCTTAATGCAAGACTTCTGAACGTTGTCTTTAGTCAAAGTGTTCTCTCAAACGACAAACGACAGCCAACTGTTCATGAAGTCACAGATATCGGTCATATTAGAACTGAAACCTTAATGCAAGACTTCTGGACGTTGTCTTTACTCAAAGTATTCTATAAAACGACAAACGTTACTCAACTGTTTATAAAGTCAGAGATATCGGTCATAATATTGGAAATAAACCCTGTATGGAAGACTTCTGGACATTGTCTTTAGTCAAAGTATTCTCTAAAATGACAGACGACACCCAACTGTTCATGAAGTCTTAGATATTGGTCATGCTAGAACTGAAACCTTAATGCAAGACTTCTGAAGGTTGTCTTCAGTCAAGGTATTCTCAAAAACGACAGACGACACCCAATTGTTCATGAAGTCACAGATATCGATCATAATATAAGAACTGGAACCTTAATGCAAGGCTTCTCGACATTGTCTTCAGTCAAAGTATTCTCTAAAACAACAGACGACACTCAACTGTTCATGAAGTCACAGATATCAGTCATAATATAAAAACTGGAATCTTAATGCAAGACTTCTGGACGTTGTCTTTAGTCAACGTCTTTAGTCAAGTATTCTCTAAAACGACAGACGACACCCAACTGTTCATGAAGTCACAGATATAGGTCATGATATTAGAAATGAAACCTTAATGCAAGACTTCTGGACGTTGTCTTTAGTCAAAGTATTCTCTAAAAGGACAAACGACACCCAACTGTTGATGAAGTCACAGATATCGGTCATATTATTAGAACTGAAACCTTGATGCAACACTTCTGGACATTGTCTTTAGTCAAAGTATCCTCTAAAACGACAAACGACACCAAACTGTTGATGAAGTCACAGATATAGGTCATAATATTAGAACTCAAACCTTGATGCAAGACTTCTAGACGTTGTCTTTAGTCAAAGTATTCTCTAAAACGACAGACGACACTCAAATGTTCATGAAGTCACAGTTATGAGTCATAATATTAGAACTGAAACCTTAATGCAAGACTTCTGGACGTTGTTTTTAGTCAAAGTGTTCTCTCTAACGACAAACGACAGCCAACTGTTGATGAAGTCACATATATCGGTCATATTAGAATTGAAACCTTAATGCAAGACTTCTGGACGTTGTCTTTACTCAAAGTATTCTATAAAACGACAAACGTTACTCAACTGTTTATAAAGTCAGAGATATTGGTCATAATATTGGAAATAAACCCTGTGTGAAAGACTTCTGGACATTGTCCTTAGTAAAAGTATTCTCTAAAATTACAGACGACACCCAACTGTTCATGAAGTCTTAGATATTGGTCATGCTAGAACAGAAACCTTAATGCAAGAGTTCTGGAGGTTGTCTTTAGTCAAGGTATTCTCAAAAACGACAGACGACACCCAATGGTTCATGAAGTCACAGATATCGATCATATTATAACAACTGGAACCTTAATGCAAGACTTCTGGACGTTGTCTTTAGTCAATGTATTCTCTAAAACGACAGATCACACTCAACTGTTCATGAAGTCGCAGATATCAGTCATAATATAAAAACTGGAACCTTAATGCAAGATTTCTTGACGTTGTCTTTAGTCAAAGTATTCTCTAAAACAACAGACGACACTCTGCTGTTCATGAAGTCAGAGATATCGGTCATAATATTAGCACTGCAACCTTAATGCAAGACTTCTAGACGTTCTCTTTACTCAAAGTATTCTCTAAAATGACAGACGACACCCAACTGTTCATGAAGTCACAGATATAGGTCATGATATTAGAACTGAAACCTTAAGGCAAGACATCTAGACGTTGACTTTACTCATAGTATTCTCTAAAACCACAGACTCCACCCAACAATTAATGAAGGCACAGATTGGATTGGATTGGATAAACTTTTATTAATGAAGTCACAGATGTCGGTCATAATATTAGAACTGAAACCTTAATGCAAGGCTTCAGGACATTGTCTTTAGTCAAAGTATTCTCTAAAACGACAAACAACACCCAACTGTTGATGAATTCACAGATATGGGTCATAATATTAGAACTGAAACCTTGATGCAAGACTTCTGGACGTTGTCTTTAGTCAAAGTATTCTCTAAAACGACAAACTACAGCCAACTATTCATGAAGTCACAGATATCAGTCATAATTTAAAAACTGGAACCTTAATGCAAGACTTCTGGACGTTGTCTTTAGTCAAAGTATTCTCTAAAACAACAGACGACAATCTGCTGTTCATGAAGTCACAGATATCGGTCATAATATTAGCACTGCAACCTTAATGCAAGACTTCTAGACGTTGTCTTTACTCAAAGTATTCTCTAAAACGACAGACGACACCCAACTGTTCATGAAGTCACAGATTTAGGTCATGATATTAGAACTGAAACCTTAAGGCAAGACATCTAGACGTTGTCTTTACTCAAAGTATTCTCTAAAACGACAGACGACACCCAACTGTTCATGAAATCACAGATATAGGTCATGATATTAGAACAAAAACCTTAATGCAAGACTTCTGGACGTTGTATTTACTTAAAGTATTCTATAAAACGACAAACGACACCCACCTTTTTATAAAGTCATAGATATCGGTCATAATAGTGAAACTGAACCCTGTATGAAAGACTTCTGGACATTGTCTTTAGTCAAAGTATTCTCTAAAATGACAAACAACACCCAACTGTTGATGAAGTCACAGATATCGGTCATATTATTAGAACTGAAAACCTAATGAAAGACTACTGGACGTTGTCTTTAGTCAAAGTATTCTCTTAAACGACAAACGACACCTAACTGTTCATTAAGTCAGAGATATCGGTCATATTAGAACTGAAACCTTTATGCAAGACTTTTACACGTTGGCATTACTCAAAGTATTCTCTAAAACGACAGACGACACCCAACTGATCATGAAGTCACAGATATAGGTCATGATATTAGAACTAAAACCTTATTGCAAGACTTCTGGACGTTGTCTTTACTCAAAGCGTTCTTTAAACCGACCGACGACACCCAACTATTCATAAAGTCACAGATATCGGTCATAATATTAGAAATAAAACCTTAATGCAAGACTTCTGGACATTGTTTTTACTCAAAGTACTCTCTAAAACGACAGACGACACACAACTGTTGATGAAGTCACAGATATCGATCATAATATTACAACTGGAACCTTAATGCAACACTTCTGGACATTGTCATTAGACAAAGTATTCTTTAAAACGACAGACGGCACTCAACTGTTCATGAAGTCACAGATATCAGTCATATTATCAGAATTGAAACCTTACTGAGAGACTTCTGGACGTTGTCTTTACTCAAAGTATTCTCTCAAACCACAGACCCCACCCAACAATTAATGAAGTCACAGATTGGATTGGATTAGATAAACTTTTATTAATGAAGTCACAGATGTCGGTCATAATATTAGAACTAAAACCTTAACGCAAGACTTCAGGACATTGTCTTTAGTCAAAGTATTCTCTAAAACGACAAACAACACCCAACTGTTGATGAAGTCACAGATATCGGTCATAATATTGGAACTGAAACCTTGATGCAAGACTTCTGCATATTGTCTTTAGTCTAAGTATACTCTAAAACGACAAACTACAGCCTACTGTTCATGAAGTCACAGATATCAGTCATATTATTAGAACTGATTCCTTAATGAAAGACATCTGGACGTTGTCTTTAGTCAAAGTTTTCTTTAAAATGACAAATCACACTCAACTGTTGATGAAGTCACAGATATCGGTCATATTATTAGAACTGAAACATTAATGCAAGACTTCTGGACATTGTCTTTAGTCAAAGTATTCTCTCAAATGACAAACGACAGCCAACTGTTCACGAAGTCACAGATATCAGTCATAATATTAGAACTGATTCCTTAATGAAAGACTTCTGGACATTGTCTTTAGTCAAAGTGTTCTCTAAATGACAAACGACACCCAACTGCTCATGAAGTCAAAGATATCGGTCATGATATTAGAACTGAAACTTAGTGCAAGACTTCTGGAGGTTGTCTTTAGTCAAAGTATTCTCTAAAATGACAGACGACACCCAACTGTTCGTGAAGTCACAGATATAGGTCATGATATTAGAACTGATACCTTAATGCAAGACTGCTGGACGTTGTCTTTGCTCAAAGAATTCTTTAAAACGACAGATGACACCCAACTATTCATGAAGTTACAGATATCTGTCTTAATATTAGAACTGATACCTTAATGGAAGACTTCTGGACATTGTCTTTAGTCAAAGTATTCTCTAAAACGACAGACGACACCCAACTGTTCATGAAGTCACAGATATCGGTCATATAATTGAACTGAAGCTTTAATGCCAGACTTCTGGACGTTGCCTTTACTCAAAGTATTCTCTAAAACGACCGACGACACACAACTCTTGATGAAGTCACAGATATCGATCATAATATTAGAACTGAAACCTTAATGCAAGACTTCTGGACGTTGTCTTTAGTCAAAGTATTCTTTAAAACGACAGACGACACTCAACTGTTCATGAAGTCACAGATATCAGTCATATTATTAGAACTAAAACCCTAATGCAAGACTTCTGGACGTTGTCTTTAGTCAAAGTATCCTCTCAAACGACAAACAAAACCCAACTAATCATGAAGTCACAGATGTCGGTCATAATATTAGAAGTGAATCCTTAATGAAAGACTTCTGGATATTGTCTTTAGTCAAAGTATTCTCTAAAACGACAAACGACACCCAACTGTTCATGAAGTCACAGACATCGGTGATAATATTAGCACTGAAACCTTAATGCAAGACTTCTAGACGTTGTCTTTACTCAAAGTATTCTCTAAAACGACAGACGACAACCAACTGTTCATGAAGTCACAGATATAGGTCATTATATTAGAACTGAAACCTTAATGCAAGACTCCTGGACGTTGTCTTTACTCAAAGTATTCTCTAAAATCAAAGACTCCACCCAACAATTCATGAAGTCACAGACGTCAGTCATAATATTAGAACTGAAACCTCAATGCAAGACTTCAGGACATTGTCTTTTGTCAAAGTATTCTCTAAAACGACAAACGACACCAAACTGTTGATGAAGTCACAGATATTGGTCATAATATTAGAACTCAAACCTTGATGCACGACTTCTGGACGTTGTCTTTAGTCAAAGTATTCTCTAAAATGACAGACGACACCCAACTGTTCATGAAGTCTTAGATATTGGTCATGCTAGAACTGAAACCTTAATGCAAGACTTCAGGAGGTTGTCTTTAGTCAAGGTATTCTCAAAAACGACAGACGACACCAAATTGTTCATGAAGTCACAGATATCGATCATATTATAAGAACTGGAACCTTAATGCAAGACTTCTCGACGTTGTCTTTAGTCAAAGTATTCTCTAAAACAACAGACGACACTCAACTGTTCATGAAGTCACAGATATCAGTCATAATATAAAAACTGGAATCTTAATGCAAGACTTCTGGACGTTGTGTTTAGTCAAAGTATTCTCTAAAACGACAGACGACACCCAACTGTTCATGAAGTCACAGATATAGGTCATGATATTAGAACTGAAACCTTAATGCAAGACTTCTGGATGTTGTCTTTAGTCAAAGTATTCTCTAAAACGACAAACGACGCCCAACTGTTGATGAAGTCACAGATATCGGTCATATTATTAGAACTGAAACCTCTATGCAACACTTCTGGACATTGTCTTTAGTCAAAGTATCCTCTAAAACGACAAATGACACCAAACTGTTGATGAAGTCACAGATATCGGTCATAATATTAGAGCTCTAACCTTGATGCAAGACTTCTGGACGTTGTCTTTAGTCAAAGTATCTTCTAAAACCACAGACAACACCCAACTGTTCATGAAGTCACAGATATAGGTCATGATATTAGAACTGAAACCTTAATGCAAGACTTCTGGACGTTGTCTTTAATTAAAGTATTCTATAAAACGACAAACGACACCCACCTTTTTATAAAGTCACAGATATCGGTCATAATAGTAGAACTGAACCCTGTATGGAAGACTTCTGGACATTCTCTTTAGTCAAAGTATTCTCTAAAATGACAGACGACGCCCAACTGTTCATGAAGTCACAGATATTGGTCATACTAGAACTGAAACCCTAATGCAAGACTTCTGGAGGTTGTCTTTAGTCAAAGTATTCTCTAAAACGACAGACGACATTCAACTGTTCATGAGGTCTTAGATATTGGTCATGCTAGAACTGAAACCTTAATGCAAGACTTCTGGAGGTTGTCTTTAGTCAAGGTATTCTAAAAACGACACACGACAGCCATTGGTTCATGAAGTCACAGATATCGATCATATTATAAGAACTGGAACCTTAATGCAACACTTCTGGACGTTGTCTTTAGTCAGGTAATTTTCTAAAACGACAGACGACACCCAACTGTCCATGAAGTCACAGATATGGGTCTTGATATTAGAACTGAAACTTTAATGCAAGACTTCTGGACGTTGTCTTTAGTCAAAGTGTTCTCTAAAACGACAAACGACACCCAACTGTTGATGAAGTGACAGATATCGGTCATATTATTAGAACTGAAACCTTGATGCAACACTTCTGGACATTGTCTTTGCTCAAAGTATTCTCTAAAACCACAGACAACACCCAACAGTTCATGAAGTCACAGATATAGGTCATGATATTAGAACTGAAACCTTAATGCAAGACTTCTGGACGTTGTCTTTACACAAAGTATTCTATAAAACGACAAACGACACCCACCTTTTTATAAAGTCACAGATATCGGTCATAATAGTAGAACTGAACCCTGTATGGAAGACTTCTGGACATTGTCTTTAGTCAAAGTATTCTCTAAAATGACAGACGACGCCAAACTGTTCATGAAGTCACAGATATTGGTCATACTAGAACTGAAACCCTAATGCAAGACTTCTGGAGGTTGTCTTTAGTCAAAGTATTCTCTAAAACGACAGACGACATTCAACTGTTCATGAAGTCACAGATATCGGTCATATTAATAGAACTGAAGCCTTAATGCAAGACTTCTGGACGTTGTCATTAGTCAAAGTATTCTCTAAAACGACAGACGACACACAACTGTTGTTGAAGTCACAAATACCGATCATAATATTAGAACTGGAACCTAATGCAAGACTTCTGGACGTTGTCTTTAGTCAATGTATTCTCTAAAACGACAGATCACACTCAACTGTTCATGAAGTCACAGATATCAGTCATAATATAAAAACTGGAACCTTAATGCAAGACTTCTGGACGTTGTCTTTACTCAAAGTATTCTCTAAAATGACAGACGACACCCAACTGTTCATGAAGTCACAGATATAGGTCATGATATTAGAACTGAAACCTTAAGGCAAGACATCTAGACGTTGTCTTTACTCAAAGTATTCCCTAAAACGACAGACGACGCCCAACTGTTCATGAAGTCACAGATATAGGTCATGATATTACAACAGAAACCTTAATGCAAGACTTCTGGACGTTGTATTTACCTAAAGTATTCTATAAAACGACAAACGACACCCACCTTTTTGTAAAGTCGCAAATATCGGTCATAATAGTGGAACTGAACCCTGTATGGAAGACTTCTCGACATCGTCTTTAGTCAAAGTATTCTCTAAAATGACAAACAACACCTAACTGTTGATGAAGTCACAGATATCGGTCATAATATTAGAACTGAAAACCTAATCAAAGACTTCTGGACGTTGTCTTTTGTCAAAGTATTCTCCTAAACGACAAACGACACCTAACTGTTCATTAAGTCAGAGATATCGGTCATATTAGAACTGAAACCTTAATGCAAGACTTCTGCACGTTGTCTTTACTCAAAGTATTCTCTAAAACGACAGACGACACTCAACTGTTCATGAAGTCACAGTTATGAGTCATAATATTAGAACTGAAACCTTAATGCAAGACTTCTGAACGTTGTCTTTAGTCAAAGTGTTCTCTCAAACGACAAACGACAGCCAACTGTTCATGAAGTCACAGATATCGGTCATATTAGAACTGAAACCTTAATGCAAGACTTCTGGACGTTGTCTTTACTCAAAGTATTCTATAAAACGACAAACGTTACTCAACTGTTTATAAAGTCAGAGATATCGGTCATAATATTGGAAATAAACCCTGTATGGAAGACTTCTGGACATTGTCTTTAGTCAAAGTATTCTCTAAAATGACAGACGACACCCAACTGTTCATGAAGTCTTAGATATTGGTCATGCTAGAACTGAAACCTTAATGCAAGACTTCTGAAGGTTGTCTTCAGTCAAGGTATTCTCAAAAACGACAGACGACACCCAATTGTTCATGAAGTCACAGATATCGATCATAATATAAGAACTGGAACCTTAATGCAAGGCTTCTCGACGTTGTCTTCAGTCAAAGTATTCTCTAAAACAACAGACGACACTCAACTGTTCATGAAGTCACAGATATCAGTCATAATATAAAAACTGGAATCTTAATGCAAGACTTCTGGACGTTGTCATTAGTCAACGTCTTTAGTCAAGTATTCTCTAAAACGACAGACGACACCCAACTGTTCATGAAGTCACAGATATAGGTCATGATATTAGAAATGAAACCTTAATGCAAGACTTCTGGACGTTGTCTTTAGTCAAAGTATTCTCTAAAAGGACAAACGACACCCAACTGTTGATGAAGTCACAGATATCGGTCATATTATTAGAACTGAAACCTTGATGCAACACTTCTGGACATTGTCTTTAGTCAAAGTATCCTCTAAAACGACAAACGACACCAAACTGTTGATGAAGTCACAGATATAGGTCATAATATTAGAACTCAAACCTTGATGCAAGACTTCTAGACGTTGTCTTTAGTCAAAGTATTCTCTAAAACGACAGACGACACTCAAATGTTCATGAAGTCACAGTTATGAGTCATAATATTAGAACTGAAACCTTAATGCAAGACTTCTGGACGTTGTTTTTAGTCAAAGTGTTCTCTCTAACGACAAACGACAGCCAACTGTTGATGAAGTCACATATATCGGTCATATTAGAATTGAAACCTTAATGCAAGACTTCTGGACGTTGTCTTTACTCAAAGTATTCTATAAAACGACAAACGTTACTCAACTGTTTATAAAGTCAGAGATATTGGTCATAATATTGGAAATAAACCCTGTGTGAAAGACTTCTGGACATTGTCCTTAGTAAAAGTATTCTCTAAAATTACAGACGACACCCAACTGTTCATGAAGTCTTAGATATTGGTCATGCTAGAACAGAAACCTTAATGCAAGAGTTCTGGAGGTTGTCTTTAGTCAAGGTATTCTCAAAAACGACAGACGACACCCAATGGTTCATGAAGTCACAGATATCGATCATATTATAACAACTGGAACCTTAATGCAAGACTTCTGGACGTTGTCTTTAGTCAATGTATTCTCTAAAACGACAGATCACACTCAACTGTTCATGAAGTCGCAGATATCAGTCATAATATAAAAACTGGAACCTTAATGCAAGATTTCTTGACGTTGTCTTTAGTCAAAGTATTCTCTAAAACAACAGACGACACTCTGCTGTTCATGAAGTCAGAGATATCGGTCATAATATTAGCACTGCAACCTTAATGCAAGACTTCTAGACGTTCTCTTTACTCAAAGTATTCTCTAAAATGACAGACGACACCCAACTGTTCATGAAGTCACAGATATAGGTCATGATATTAGAACTGAAACCTTAAGGCAAGACATCTAGACGTTGACTTTACTCATAGTATTCTCTAAAACCACAGACTCCACCCAACAATTAATGAAGGCACAGATATAGGTCATGATATTAGAACAAAAACCTTAATGCAAGACTTCTGGACGTTGTATTTACTTAAAGTATTCTATAAAACGACAAACGACACCCACCTTTTTATAAAGTCATAGATATCGGTCATAATAGTGAAACTGAACCCTGTATGAAAGACTTCTGGACATTGTCTTTAGTCAAAGTATTCTCTAAAATGACAAACAACACCCAACTGTTGATGAAGTCACAGATATCGGTCATATTATTAGAACTGAAAACCTAATGAAAGACTACTGGACGTTGTCTTTAGTCAAAGTATTCTCTTAAACGACAAACGACACCTAACTGTTCATTAAGTCAGAGATATCGGTCATATTAGAACTGAAACCTTTATGCAAGACTTTTACACGTTGGCATTACTCAAAGTATTCTCTAAAACGACAGACGACACCCAACTGATCATGAAGTCACAGATATAGGTCATGATATTAGAACTAAAACCTTATTGCAAGACTTCTGGACGTTGTCTTTACTCAAAGCGTTCTTTAAACCGACCGACGACACCCAACTATTCATAAAGTCACAGATATCGGTCATAATATTAGAAATAAAACCTTAATGCAAGACTTCTGGACATTGTTTTTACTCAAAGTACTCTCTAAAACGACAGACGACACACAACTGTTGATGAAGTCACAGATATCGATCATAATATTACAACTGGAACCTTAAAGCAACACTTCTGGACATTGTCATTAGACAAAGTATTCTTTAAAACGACAGACGGCACTCAACTGTTCATGAAGTCACAGATATCAGTCATATTATCAGAATTGAAACCTTACTGAGAGACTTCTGGACGTTGTCTTTACTCAAAGTATTCTCTCAAACCACAGACCCCACCCAACAATTAATGAAGTCACAGATTGGATTGGATTAGATAAACTTTTATTAATGAAGTCACAGATGTCGGTCATAATATTAGAACTAAAACCTTAACGCAAGACTTCAGGACATTGTCTTTAGTCAAAGTATTCTCTAAAACGACAAACAACACCCAACTGTTGATGAAGTCACAGATATCGGTCATAATATTGGAACTGAAACCTTGATGCAAGACTTCTGCATATTGTCTTTAGTCTAAGTATACTCTAAAACGACAAACTACAGCCTACTGTTCATGAAGTCACAGATATCAGTCATATTATTAGAACTGATTCCTTAATGAAAGACATCTGGACGTTGTCTTTAGTCAAAGTTTTCTTTAAAATGACAAATCACACTCAACTGTTGATGAAGTCACAGATATCGGTCATATTATTAGAACTGAAACATTAATGCAAGACTTCTGGACATTGTCTTTAGTCAAAGTATTCTCTCAAATGACAAACGACAGCCAACTGTTCACGAAGTCACAGATATCAGTCATAATATTAGAACTGATTCCTTAATGAAAGACTTCTGGACATTGTCTTTAGTCAAAGTGTTCTCTAAATGACAAACGACACCCAACTGCTCATGAAGTCAAAGATATCGGTCATGATATTAGAACTGAAACTTAGTGCAAGACTTCTGGAGGTTGTCTTTAGTCAAAGTATTCTCTAAAATGACAGACGACACCCAACTGTTCGTGAAGTCACAGATATAGGTCATGATATTAGAACTGATACCTTAATGCAAGACTGCTGGACGTTGTCTTTGCTCAAAGAATTCTTTAAAACGACAGATGACACCCAACTATTCATGAAGTTACAGATATCTGTCTTAATATTAGAACTGATACCTTAATGGAAGACTTCTGGACATTGTCTTTAGTCAAAGTATTCTCTAAAACGACAGACGACACCCAACTGTTCATGAAGTCACAGATATCGGTCATATAATTGAACTGAAGCTTTAATGCCAGACTTCTGGACGTTGCCTTTACTCAAAGTATTCTCTAAAACGACCGACGACACACAACTCTTGATGAAGTCACAGATATCGATCATAATATTAGAACTGAAACCTTAATGCAAGACTTCTGGACGGTGTCTTTAGTCAAAGTATTCTTTAAAACGACAGACGACACTCAACTGTTCATGAAGTCACAGATATCAGTCATATTATTAGAACTAAAACCCTAATGCAAGACTTCTGGACGTTGTCTTTAGTCAAAGTATCCTCTCAAACGACAAACAAAACCCAACTAATCATGAAGTCACAGATGTCGGTCATAATATTAGAAGTGAATCCTTAATGAAAGACTTCTGGATATTGTCTTTAGTCAAAGTATTCTCTAAAACGACAAACGACACCCAACTGTTCATGAAGTCACAGACATCGGTGATAATATTAGCACTGAAACCTTAATGCAAGACTTCTAGACGTTGTCTTTACTCAAAGTATTCTCTAAAACGACAGACGACAACCAACTGTTCATGAAGTCACAGATATAGGTCATTATATTAGAACTGAAACCTTAATGCAAGACTCCTGGACGTTGTCTTTACTCAAAGTATTCTCTAAAATCAAAGACTCCACCCAACAATTCATGAAGTCACAGACGTCAGTCATAATATTAGAACTGAAACCTCAATGCAAGACTTCAGGACATTGTCTTTTGTCAAAGTATTCTCTAAAACGACAAACGACACCAAACTGTTGATGAAGTCACAGATATTGGTCATAATATTAGAACTCAAACCTTGATGCACGACTTCTGGACGTTGTCTTTAGTCAAAGTATTCTCTAAAATGACAGACGACACCCAACTGTTCATGAAGTCTTAGATATTGGTCATGCTAGAACTGAAACCTTAATGCAAGACTTCAGGAGGTTGTCTTTAGTCAAGGTATTCTCAAAAACGACAGACGACACCAAATTGTTCATGAAGTCACAGATATCGATCATATTATAAGAACTGGAACCTTAATGCAAGACTTCTCGACGTTGTCTTTAGTCAAAGTATTCTCTAAAACAACAGACGACACTCAACTGTTCATGAAGTCACAGATATCAGTCATAATATAAAAACTGGAATCTTAATGCAAGACTTCTGGACGTTGTGTTTAGTCAAAGTATTCTCTAAAACGACAGACGACACCCAACTGTTCATGAAGTCACAGATATAGGTCATGATATTAGAACTGAAACCTTAATGCAAGACTTCTGGATGTTGTCTTTAGTCAAAGTATTCTCTAAAACGACAAACGACGCCCAACTGTTGATGAAGTCACAGATATCGGTCATATTATTAGAACTGAAACCTCTATGCAACACTTCTGGACATTGTCTTTAGTCAAAGTATCCTCTAAAACGACAAATGACACCAAACTGTTGATGAAGTCACAGATATCGGTCATAATATTAGAGCTCTAACCTTGATGCAAGACTTCTGGACGTTGTCTTTAGTCAAAGTATCTTCTAAAACCACAGACAACACCCAACTGTTCATGAAGTCACAGATATAGGTCATGATATTAGAACTGAAACCTTAATGCAAGACTTCTGGACGTTGTCTTTAATTAAAGTATTCTATAAAACGACAAACGACACCCACCTTTTTATAAAGTCACAGATATCGGTCATAATAGTAGAACTGAACCCTGTATGGAAGACTTCTGGACATTCTCTTTAGTCAAAGTATTCTCTAAAATGACAGACGACGCCCAACTGTTCATGAAGTCACAGATATTGGTCATACTAGAACTGAAACCCTAATGCAAGACTTCTGGAGGTTGTCTTTAGTCAAAGTATTCTCTAAAACGACAGACGACATTCAACTGTTCATGAAGTCACAGATATCGGTCATAATATAAAAACTGGAACCTTAATGCAAGATTTCTTGACGTTGTCTTTAGTCAAAGTATTCTCTAAAACGACAGATCACACTCAACTGTTCATGAAGTCACAGATATCAGTCATAATATAAAAACTGGAACCTTAATGCAAGACTTCTGGACGTTGTCTTTACTCAAAGTATTCTCTAAAATGACAGACGACACCCAACTGTTCATGAAGTCACAGATATAGGTCATGATATTAGAACTGAAACCTTAAGGCAAGACATCTAGACGTTGTCTTTACTCAAAGTATTCCCTAAAACGACAGACGACGCCCAACTGTTCATGAAGTCACAGATATAGGTCATGATATTACAACAGAAACCTTAATGCAAGACTTCTGGACGTTGTATTTACTTAAAGTATTCTATAAAACGACAAACGACACCCACCTTTTTGTAAAGTCGCAAATATCGGTCATATTAGTGGAACTGAACCCTGTATGGAAGACTTCTCGACATCGTCTTTAGTCAAAGTATTCTCTAAAATGACAAACAACACCCAACTGTTGATGAAGTCACAGATATCGGTCATAATATTAGAACTGAAAACCTAATGAAAGACTTCTGGACGTTGTCTTTTGTCAAAGTATTCTCTTAAACGACAAACGACACCTAACTGTTCATTAAGTCAGAGATATCGGTCATATTAGAACTGAAACCTTAATGCAAGACTTCTACACGTTGTCTTTACTCAAAGTATTCTCTAAAACGACAAACGACAAGCAACTGTTCATGAAGTCACAGATATAGGTCATTATATTAGAACTGAAACCTTAATGCAAGACTCCTGGACGTTGTCTTTACTCAAAGTATTCTCTAAAATCAAAGACTCCACCCAACAATTCATGAAGTCACAGACGTCGGTCATAATATTAGAACTCAAACCTTGATGCAAAACTTCTGGACGTTGTCTTTAGTCAAAGTATTCTCTAAAACGACAGACGACACTCAACTGTTCATGAAGTCACAGTTATGAGTCATAATATTAGAACTGAAACCTTAATGCAAGACTTCTGAACGTTGTCTTTAGTCAAAGTGTTCTCTCAAACGACAAACGACAGCCAACTGTTCATGAAGTCACAGATATCGGTCATATTAGAACTGAAACCTTAATGCAAGACTTCTGGACGTTGTCTTTACTCAAAGTATTCTATAAAACGACAAACGTTACTCAACTGTTTATAAAGTCAGAGATATCGGTCATAATATTGGAAATAAACCCTGTATGGAAGACTTCTGGACATTGTCTTTAGTCAAAGTATTCTCTAAAATGACAGACGACACCCAACTGTTCATGAAGTCTTAGATATTGGTCATGCTAGAACTGAAACCTTAATGCAAGACTTCTGAAGGTTGTCTTCAGTCAAGGTATTCTCAAAAACGACAGACGACACCCAATTGTTCATGAAGTCACAGATATCGATCATAATATAAGAACTGGAACCTTAATGCAAGGCTTCTCGATGTTGTCTTCAGTCAAAGTATTCTCTAAAACAACAGACGACACTCAACTGTTCATGAAGTCACAGATATCAGTCATAATATAAAAACTGGAATCTTAATGCAAGACTTCTGGACGTTGTCTTTAGTCAACGTCTTTAGTCAAGTATTCTCTAAAACGACAGACGACACCCAACTGTTCATGAAGTCACAGATATAGGTCATGATATTAGAAATGAAACCTTAATGCAAGACTTCTGGACGTTGTCTTTAGTCAAAGTATTCTCTAAAAGGACAAACGACACCCAACTGTTGATGAAGTCACAGATATCGGTCATATTATTAGAACTGAAACCTTGATGCAACACTTCTGGACATTGTCTTTAGTCAAAGTATCCTCTAAAACGACAAACGACACCAAACTGTTGATGAAGTCACAGATATAGGTCATAATATTAGAACTCAAACCTTGATGCAAGACTTCTAGACGTTGTCTTTAGTCAAAGT
The DNA here is from genome assembly GCF_043290135.1 of Rhipicephalus microplus. Lineage (NCBI taxonomy): Eukaryota > Metazoa > Arthropoda > Arachnida > Ixodida > Ixodidae > Rhipicephalus > Rhipicephalus microplus. Next base: position 31,476,348 of record NW_027464585.1, read on the forward strand.
ATTCTCTAAAACGACAGACGACACTCAAATGTTCATGAAGTCACAGTTATGAGTCATAATATTAGAACTGAAACCTTAATGCAAGACTTCTGGACGTTGTTTTTAGTCAAAGTGTTCTCTCAAACGACAAACGACAGCCAACTGTTGATGAAGTCACATATATCGGTCATATTAGAATTGAAACCTTAATGCAAGACTTCTGGACGTTGTCTTTACTCAAAGTATTCTATAAAACGACAAACGTTACTCAACTGTTTATAAAGTCAGAGATATTGGTCATAATATTGGAAATAAACCCTGTGTGAAAGACTTCTGGACATTGTCCTTAGTAAAAGTATTCTCTAAAATTACAGACGACACCCAACTGTTCATGAAGTCTTAGATATTGGTCATGCTAGAACAGAAACCTTAATGCAAGAGTTCTGGAGGTTGTCTTTAGTCAAGGTATTCTCAAAAACGACAGACGACACCCAATGGTTCATGAAGTCACAGATATCGATCATATTATAACAACTGGAACCTTAATGCAAGACTTCTGGACGTTGTCTTTAGTCAATGTATTCTCTAAAACGACAGATCACACTCAACTGTTCATGAAGTCGCAGATATCAGTCATAATATAAAAACTGGAACCTTAATGCAAGATTTCTTGACGTTGTCTTTAGTCAAAGTATTCTCTAAAACAACAGACGACACTCTGCTGTTCATGAAGTCAGAGATATCGGTCATAATATTAGCACTGCAACCTTAATGCAAGACTTCTAGACGTTGTCTTTACTCAAAGTATTCTCTAAAATGACAGACGACACCCAACTGTTCATGAAGTCACAGATATAGGTCATGATATTAGAACTGAAACCTTAAGGCAAGACATCTAGACGTTGACTTTACTCATAGTATTCTCTAAAACCACAGACTCCACCCAACAATTAATGAAGGCACAGATTGGATTGGATTGGATAAACTTTTATTAATGAAGTCACAGATGTCGGTCATAATATTAGAACTGAAACCTTAATGCAAGGCTTCAGGACATTGTCTTTAGTCAAAGTATTCTCTAAAACGACAAACAACACCCAACTGTTGATGAATTCACAGATATGGGTCATAATATTAGAACTGAAACCTTGATGCAAGACTTGTGGACGTTGTCTTTAGTCAAAGTATTCTCTAAAACGACAAACTACAGCCAACTATTTATGAAGTCACAGATATCAGTCATAATTTAAAAACTGGAACCTTAATGCAAGACTTCTGGACGTTGTCTTTAGTCAAAGTATTCTCTAAAACAACAGACGACAATCTGCTGTTCATGAAGTCACAGATATCGGTCATAATATTAGCACTGCAACCTTAATGCAAGACTTCTAGACGTTGTCTTTACTCAAAGTATTCTCTAAAACGACAGACGACACCCAACTGTTCATGAAGTCACAGATTTAGGTCATGATATTAGAACTGAAACCTTAAGGCAAGACATCTAGACGTTGTCTTTACTCAAAGTATTCTCTAAAACGACAGACGACACCCAACTGTTCATGAAATCACAGATATAGGTCATGATATTAGAACAAAAACCTTAATGCAAGACTTCTGGACGTTGTATTTACTTAAAGTATTCTATAAAACGACAAACGACACCCACCTTTTTATAAAGTCACAGATATCGGTCATAATAGTGAAACTGAACCCTGTATGAAAGACTTCTGGACATTGTCTTTAGTCAAAGTATTCTCTAAAATGACAAACAACACCCAACTGTTGATGAAGTCACAGATATCGGTCATATTATTAGAACTGAAAACCTAATGAAAGACTACTGGACGTTGTCTTTAGTCAAAGTATTCTCTTAAACGACAAACGACACCTAACTGTTCATTAAGTCAGAGATATCGGTCATATTAGAACTGAAACCTTTATGCAAGACTTTTACACGTTGGCATTACTCAAAGTATTCTCTAAAACGACAGACGACACCCAACTGATCATGAAGTCACAGATATAGGTCATGATATTAGAACTAAAACCTTATTGCAAGACTTCTGGACGTTGTCTTTACTCAAAGCGTTCTTTAAACCGACCGACGACACCCAACTATTCATAAAGTCACAGATATCGGTCATAATATTAGAAATAAAACCTTAATGCAAGACTTCTGGACATTGTTTTTACTCAAAGTACTCTCTAAAACGACAGACGACACACAACTGTTGATGAAGTCACAGATATCGATCATAATATTACAACTGGAACCTTAATGCAACACTTCTGGACATTGTCATTAGACAAAGTATTCTTTAAAACGACAGACGGCACTCAACTGTTCATGAAGTCACAGATATCAGTCATATTATCAGAATTGAAACCTTACTGAGAGACTTCTGGACGTTGTCTTTACTCAAAGTATTCTCTCAAACCACAGACCCCACCCAACAATTAATGAAGTCACAGATTGGATTGGATTAGATAAACTTTTATTAATGAAGTCACAGATGTCGGTCATAATATTAGAACTAAAACCTTAACGCAAGACTTCAGGACATTGTCTTTAGTCAAAGTATTCTCTAAAACGACAAACAACACCCAACTGTTGATGAAGTCACAGATATCGGTCATAATATTGGAACTGAAACCTTGATGCAAGACTTCTGCATATTGTCTTTAGTCTAAGTATACTCTAAAACGACAAACTACAGCCTACTGTTCATGAAGTCACAGATATCAGTCATATTATTAGAACTGATTCCTTAATGAAAGACATCTGGACGTTGTCTTTAGTCAAAGTTTTCTTTAAAATGACAAATCACACTCAACTGTTGATGAAGTCACAGATATCGGTCATATTATTAGAACTGAAACATTAATGCAAGACTTCTGGACATTGTCTTTAGTCAAAGTATTCTCTCAAATGACAAACGACAGCCAACTGTTCACGAAGTCACAGATATCAGTCATAATATTAGAACTGATTCCTTAATGAAAGACTTCTGGACATTGTCTTTAGTCAAAGTGTTCTCTAAATGACAAACGACACCCAACTGCTCATGAAGTCAAAGATATCGGTCATGATATTAGAACTGAAACTTAGTGCAAGACTTCTGGAGGTTGTCTTTAGTCAAAGTATTCTCTAAAATGACAGACGACACCCAACTGTTCGTGAAGTCACAGATATAGGTCATGATATTAGAACTGATACCTTAATGCAAGACTGCTGGACGTTGTCTTTGCTCAAAGAATTCTTTAAAACGACAGATGACACCCAACTATTCATGAAGTTACAGATATCTGTCTTAATATTAGAACTGATACCTTAATGGAAGACTTCTGGACATTGTCTTTAGTCAAAGTATTCTCTAAAACGACAGACGACACCCAACTGTTCATGAAGTCACAGATATCGGTCATATAATTGAACTGAAGCTTTAATGCCAGACTTCTGGACGTTGCCTTTACTCAAAGTATTCTCTAAAACGACCGACGACACACAACTCTTGATGAAGTCACAGATTTAGGTCATGATATTAGAACTGAAACCTTAAGGCAAGACATCTAGACGTTGTCTTTACTCAAAGTATTCTCTAAAACGACAGACGACACCCAACTGTTCATGAAATCACAGATATAGGTCATGATATTAGAACAAAAACCTTAATGCAAGACTTCTGGACGTTGTATTTACTTAAAGTATTCTATAAAACGACAAACGACACCCACCTTTTTATAAAGTCACAGATATCGGTCATAATAGTGAAACTGAACCCTGTATGAAAGACTTCTGGACATTGTCTTTAGTCAAAGTATTCTCTAAAATGACAAACAACACCCAACTGTTGATGAAGTCACAGATATCGGTCATATTATTAGAACTGAAAACCTAATGAAAGACTACTGGACGTTGTCTTTAGTCAAAGTATTCTCTTAAACGACAAACGACACCTAACTGTTCATTAAGTCAGAGATATCGGTCATATTAGAACTGAAACCTTTATGCAAGACTTTTACACGTTGGCATTACTCAAAGTATTCTCTAAAACGACAGACGACACCCAACTGATCATGAAGTCACAGATATAGGTCATGATATTAGAACTAAAACCTTATTGCAAGACTTCTGGACGTTGTCTTTACTCAAAGCGTTCTTTAAACCGACCGACGACACCCAACTATTCATAAAGTCACAGATATCGGTCATAATATTAGAAATAAAACCTTAATGCAAGACTTCTGGACATTGTTTTTACTCAAAGTACTCTCTAAAACGACAGACGACACACAACTGTTGATGAAGTCACAGATATCGATCATAATATTACAACTGGAACCTTAATGCAACACTTCTGGACATTGTCATTAGACAAAGTATTCTTTAAAACGACAGACGGCACTCAACTGTTCATGAAGTCACAGATATCAGTCATATTATCAGAATTGAAACCTTACTGAGAGACTTCTGGACGTTGTCTTTACTCAAAGTATTCTCTCAAACCACAGACCCCACCCAACAATTAATGAAGTCACAGATTGGATTGGATTAGATAAACTTTTATTAATGAAGTCACAGATGTCGGTCATAATATTAGAACTAAAACCTTAACGCAAGACTTCAGGACATTGTCTTTAGTCAAAGTATTCTCTAAAACGACAAACAACACCCAACTGTTGATGAAGTCACAGATATCGGTCATAATATTGGAACTGAAACCTTGATGCAAGACTTCTGCATATTGTCTTTAGTCTAAGTATACTCTAAAACGACAAACTACAGCCTACTGTTCATGAAGTCACAGATATCAGTCATATTATTAGAACTGATTCCTTAATGAAAGACATCTGGACGTTGTCTTTAGTCAAAGTTTTCTTTAAAATGACAAATCACACTCAACTGTTGATGAAGTCACAGATATCGGTCATATTATTAGAACTGAAACATTAATGCAAGACTTCTGGACATTGTCTTTAGTCAAAGTATTCTCTCAAATGACAAACGACAGCCAACTGTTCACGAAGTCACAGATATCAGTCATAATATTAGAACTGATTCCTTAATGAAAGACTTCTGGACATTGTCTTTAGTCAAAGTGTTCTCTAAATGACAAACGACACCCAACTGCTCATGAAGTCAAAGATATCGGTCATGATATTAGAACTGAAACTTAGTGCAAGACTTCTGGAGGTTGTCTTTAGTCAAAGTATTCTCTAAAATGACAGACGACACCCAACTGTTCGTGAAGTCACAGATATAGGTCATGATATTAGAACTGATACCTTAATGCAAGACTGCTGGACGTTGTCTTTGCTCAAAGAATTCTTTAAAACGACAGATGACACCCAACTATTCATGAAGTTACAGATATCTGTCTTAATATTAGAACTGATACCTTAATGGAAGACTTCTGGACATTGTCTTTAGTCAAAGTATTCTCTAAAACGACAGACGACACCCAACTGTTCATGAAGTCACAGATATCGGTCATATAATTAAACTGAAGCTTTAATGCCAGACTTCTGGACGTTGCCTTTACTCAAAGTATTCTCTAAAACGACCGACGACACACAACTCTTGATGAAGTCACAGATATCGATCATAATATTAGAACTGAAACCTTAATGCAAGACTTCTGGACGTTGTCTTTAGTCAAAGTATTCTTTAAAACGACAGACGACACTCAACTGTTCATGAAGTCACAGATATCAGTCATATTATTAGAACTAAAACCCTAATGCAAGACTTCTGGACGTTGTCTTTAGTCAAAGTATCCTCTCAAACGACAAACAAAACCCAACTAATCATGAAGTCACAGATGTCGGTCATAATATTAGAAGTGAATCCTTAATGAAAGACTTCTGGATATTGTCTTTAGTCAAAGTATTCTCTAAAACGACAAACGACACCCAACTGTTCATGAAGTCACAGACATCGGTGATAATATTAGCACTGAAACCTTAATGCAAGACTTCTAGACGTTGTCTTTACTCAAAGTATTCTCTAAAACGACAGACGACAACCAACTGTTCATGAAGTCACAGATATAGGTCATTATATTAGAACTGAAACCTTAATGCAAGACTCCTGGACGTTGTCTTTACTCAAAGTATTCTCTAAAATCAAAGACTCCACCCAACAATTCATGAAGTCACAGACGTCAGTCATAATATTAGAACTGAAACCTCAATGCAAGACTTCAGGACATTGTCTTTTGTCAAAGTATTCTCTAAAACGACAAACGACACCAAACTGTTGATGAAGTCACAGATATTGGTCATAATATTAGAACTCAAACCTTGATGCACGACTTCTGGACGTTGTCTTTAGTCAAAGTATTCTCTAAAATGACAGACGACACCCAACTGTTCATGAAGTCTTAGATATTGGTCATGCTAGAACTGAAACCTTAATGCAAGACTTCAGGAGGTTGTCTTTAGTCAAGGTATTCTCAAAAACGACAGACGACACCAAATTGTTCATGAAGTCACAAATATCGATCATATTATAAGAACTGGAACCTTAATGCAAGACTTCTCGACGTTGTCTTTAGTCAAAGTATTCTCTAAAACAACAGACGACACTCAACTGTTCATGAAGTCACAGATATCAGTCATAATATAAAAACTGGAATCTTAATGCAAGACTTCTGGACGTTGTGTTTAGTCAAAGTATTCTCTAAAACGACAGACGACACCCAACTGTTCATGAAGTCACAGATATAGGTCATGATATTAGAACTGAAACCTTAATGCAAGACTTCTGGATGTTGTCTTTAGTCAAAGTATTCTCTAAAACGACAAACGACGCCCAACTGTTGATGAAGTCACAGATATCGGTCATATTATTAGAACTGAAACCTCTATGCAACACTTCTGGACATTGTCTTTAGTCAAAGTATCCTCTAAAACGACAAATGACACCAAACTGTTGATGAAGTCACAGATATCGGTCATAATATTAGAGCTCTAACCTTGATGCAAGACTTCTGGACGTTGTCTTTAGTCAAAGTATCTTCTAAAACCACAGACAACACCCAACTGTTCATGAAGTCACAGATATAGGTCATGATATTAGAACTGAAACCTTAATGCAAGACTTCTGGACGTTGTCTTTAATTAAAGTATTCTATAAAACGACAAACGACACCCACCTTTTTATAAAGTCACAGATATCGGTCATAATAGTAGAACTGAACCCTGTATGGAAGACTTCTGGACATTCTCTTTAGTCAAAGTATTCTCTAAAATGACAGACGACGCCCAACTGTTCATGAAGTCACAGATATTGGTCATACTAGAACTGAAACCCTAATGCAAGACTTCTGGAGGTTGTCTTTAGTCAAAGTATTCTCTAAAACGACAGACGACATTCAACTGTTCATGAAGTCACAGATATCGGTCATATTAATAGAACTGAAGCCTTAATGCAAGACTTCTGGACGTTGTCATTAGTCAAAGTATTCTCTAAAACGACAGACGACACACAACTGTTGTTGAAGTCACAAATACCGATCATAATATTAGAACTGGAACCTAATGCAAGACTTCTGGACGTTGTCTTTAGTCAATGTATTCTCTAAAACGACAGATCACACTCAACTGTTCATGAAGTCACAGATATCAGTCATAATATAAAAACTGGAACCTTAATGCAAGACTTCTGGACGTTGTCTTTACTCAAAGTATTCTCTAAAATGACAGACGACACCCAACTGTTCATGAAGTCACAGATATAGGTCATGATATTAGAACTGAAACCTTAAGGCAAGACATCTAGACGTTGTCTTTACTCAAAGTATTCCCTAAAACGACAGACGACGCCCAACTGTTCATGAAGTCACAGATATAGGTCATGATATTACAACAGAAACCTTAATGCAAGACTTCTGGACGTTGTATTTACTTAAAGTATTCTATAAAACGACAAACGACACCCACCTTTTTGTAAAGTCGCAAATATCGGTCATATTAGTGGAACTGAACCCTGTATGGAAGACTTCTCGACATCGTCTTTAGTCAAAGTATTCTCTAAAATGACAAACAACACCCAACTGTTGATGAAGTCACAGATATCGGTCATAATATTAGAACTGAAAACCTAATGAAAGACTTCTGGACATTGTCTTTTGTCAAAGTATTCTCTTAAACGACAAACGACACCTAACTGTTCATTAAGTCAGAGATATCGGTCATATTAGAACTGAAACCTTAATGCAAGACTTCTACACGTTGTCTTTACTCAAAGTATTCTCTAAAACGACAAACGACAAGCAACTGTTCATGAAGTCACAGATATAGGTCATTATATTAGAACTGAAACCTTAATGCAAGACTCCTGGACGTTGTCTTTACTCAAAGTATTCTCTAAAATCAAAGACTCCACCCAACAATTCATGAAGTCACAGACGTCGGTCATAATATTAGAACTCAAACCTTGATGCAAAACTTCTGGACGTTGTCTTTAGTCAAAGTATTCTCTAAAACGACAGACGACACTCAACTGTTCATGAAGTCACAGTTATGAGTCATAATATTAGAACTGAAACCTTAATGCAAGACTTCTGAACGTTGTCTTTAGTCAAAGTGTTCTCTCAAACGACAAACGACAGCCAACTGTTCATGAAGTCACAGATATCGGTCACATTAGAACTGAAACCTTAATGCAAGACTTCTGGACGTTGTCTTTACTCAAAGTATTCTATAAAACGACAAACGTTACTCAACTGTTTATAAAGTCAGAGATATCGGTCATAATATTGGAAATAAACCCTGTATGGAAGACTTCTGGACATTGTCTTTAGTCAAAGTATTCTCTAAAATGACAGACGACACCCAACTGTTCATGAAGTCTTAGATATTGGTCATGCTAGAACTGAAACCTTAATGCAAGACTTCTGAAGGTTGTCTTCAGTCAAGGTATTCTCAAAAACGACAGACGACACCCAATTGTTCATGAAGTCACAGATATCGATCATAATATAAGAACTGGAACCTTAATGCAAGGCTTCTCGATGTTGTCTTCAGTCAAAGTATTCTCTAAAACAACAGACGACACTCAACTGTTCATGAAGTCACAGATATCAGTCATAATATAAAAACTGGAATCTTAATGCAAGACTTCTGGACGTTGTCTTTAGTCAACGTCTTTAGTCAAGTATTCTCTAAAACGACAGACGACACCCAACTGTTCATGAAGTCACAGATATAGGTCATGATATTAGAAATGAAACCTTAATGCAAGACTTCTGGACGTTGTCTTTAGTCAAAGTATTCTCTAAAAGGACAAACGACACCCAACTGTTGATGAAGTCACAGATATCGGTCATATTATTAGAACTGAAACCTTGATGCAACACTTCTGGACATTGTCTTTAGTCAAAGTATCCTCTAAAACGACAAACGACACCAAACTGTTGATGAAGTCACAGATATAGGTCATAATATTAGAACTCAAACCTTGATGCAAGACTTCTAGACGTTGTCTTTAGTCAAAGTATTCTCTAAAACGACAGACGACACTCAAATGTTCATGAAGTCACAGTTATGAGTCATAATATTAGAACTGAAACCTTAATGCAAGACTTCTGGACGTTGTTTTTAGTCAAAGTGTTCTCTCAAACGACAAACGACAGCCAACTGTTGATGAAGTCACATATATCGGTCATATTAGAATTGAAACCTTAATGCAAGACTTCTGGACGTTGTCTTTACTCAAAGTATTCTATAAAACGACAAACGTTACTCAACTGTTTATAAAGTCAGAGATATTGGTCATAATATTGGAAATAAACCCTGTGTGAAAGACTTCTGGACATTGTCCTTAGTAAAAGTATTCTCTAAAATTACAGACGACACCCAACTGTTCATGAAGTCTTAGATATTGGTCATGCTAGAACAGAAACCTTAATGCAAGAGTTCTGGAGGTTGTCTTTAGTCAAGGTATTCTCAAAAACGACAGACGACACCCAATGGTTCATGAAGTCCCAGATATCGATCATATTATAACAACTGGAACCTTAATGCAAGACTTCTGGACGTTGTCTTTAGTCAATGTATTCTCTAAAACGACAGATCACACTCAACTGTTCATGAAGTCGCAGATATCAGTCATAATATAAAAACTGGAACCTTAATGCAAGATTTCTTGACGTTGTCTTTAGTCAAAGTATTCTCTAAAACAACAGACGACACTCTGCTGTTCATGAAGTCAGAGATATCGGTCATAATATTAGCACTGCAACCTTAATGCAAGACTTCTAGACGTTGTCTTTACTCAAAGTATTCTCTAAAATGACAGACGACACCCAACTGTTCATGAAGTCACAGATATAGGTCATGATATTAGAACTGAAACCTTAAGGCAAGACATCTAGACGTTGACTTTACTCATAGTATTCTCTAAAACCACAGACTCCACCCAACAATTAATGAAGGCACAGATTGGATTGGATTGGATAAACTTTTATTAATGAAGTCACAGACGTCGGTCATATTATTAGAACTGATACCTCAATGCAGGACTTCAGGACATTGTCTTTAGTCAAAGTATTCTCTAAAACGACAAACGACACCAAACTGTTGACGAAGTCACAGATATTGGTCATAATATTAGAACTCAAACCTTGATGCAAGACTTCTGGACGTTGTCTTTAGTCAAAGTATTCTCTAAAACGACAGACGACACTCAACTGTTCATGAAGTCACAGTTATGAGTCATAATATTAGAACTGAAACCTTAATGCAAGACTTCTGGACGTTGTCTTTAGTCAAAGTATTCTCTAAAACAACAGACGACAATCTGCTGTTCATGAAGTCACAGATATCGGTCATAATATTAGCACTGCAACCTTAATGCAAGACTTCTAGACGTTGTCTTTACTCAAAGTATTCTCTAAAACGACAGACGACACCCAACTGTTCATGAAGTCACAGATTTAGGTCATGATATTAGAACTGAAACCTTAAGGCAAGACATCTAGACGTTGTGTTTACTCAAAGTATTCTCTAAAACGACAGACGACACCCAACTGTTCATGAAATCACAGATATAGGTCATGATATTAGAACAGAAACCTTAATGCAAGACTTCCGGACGTTGTATTTACTTAAAGTATTCTATAAAACGACAAACGACACCCACCTTTTTATAAAGTCACAGATATCGGTCATAATAGTGAAACTGAACCCTGTATGCAAGACTTCTGGACATTGTCTTTAGTCAAAGTATTCTCTAAAATGACAAACAACACCCAACTGTTGATGAAGTCACAGATATCGGTCATATTATTAGAACTGAAAACCTAATGAAAGACTACTGGACGTTGTCTTTAGTCAAAGTATTCTCTTAAACGACAAACGACACCTAACTGTTCATTAAGTCAGAGATATCGGTCATATTAGAACTGAAACCTTTATGCAAGACTTTTACACGTTGGCATTACTCAAAGTATTCTCTAAAACGACAGACGACACCCAACTGATCATGAAGTCACAGATATAGGTCATGATATTAGAACTAAAACCTTATTGCAAGACTTCTGGACGTTGTCTTTACTCAAAGCGTTCTTTAAACCGACCGACGACACCCAACTATTCATAAAGTCACAGATATCGGTCATAATATTAGAAATAAAACCTTAATGCAAGACTTCTGGACATTGTTTTTACTCAAAGTACTCTCTAAAACGACAGACGACACACAACTGTTGATGAAGTCACAGATATCGATCATAATATTACAACTGGAACCTTAATGCAACACTTCTGGACATTGTCATTAGACAAAGTATTCTTTAAAACGACAGACGGCACTCAACTGTTCATGAAGTCACAGATATCAGTCATATTATCAGAATTGAAACCTTACTGAGAGACTTCTGGACGTTGTCTTTACTCAAAGTATTCTCTCAAACCACAGACCCCACCCAACAATTAATGAAGTCACAGATTGGATTGGATTAGATAAACTTTTATTAATGAAGTCACAGATGTCGGTCATAATATTAGAACTAAAACCTTAACGCAAGACTTCAGGACATTGTCTTTAGTCAAAGTATTCTCTAAAACGACAAACAACACCCAACTGTTGATGAAGTCACAGATATCGGTCATAATATTGGAACTGAAACCTTGATGCAAGACTTCTGCATATTGTCTTTAGTCTAAGTATACTCTAAAACGACAAACTACAGCCTACTGTTCATGAAGTCACAGATATCAGTCATATTATTAGAACTGATTCCTTAATGAAAGACATCTGGACGTTGTCTTTAGTCAAAGTTTTCTTTAAAATGACAAATCACACTCAACTGTTGATGAAGTCACAGATATCGGTCATATTATTAGAACTGAAACATTAATGCAAGACTTCTGGACATTGTCTTTAGTCAAAGTATTCTCTCAAATGACAAACGACAGCCAACTGTTCACGAAGTCACAGATATCAGTCATAATATTAGAACTGATTCCTTAATGAAAGACTTCTGGACATTGTCTTTAGTCAAAGTGTTCTCTAAATGACAAACGACACCCAACTGCTCATGAAGTCAAAGATATCGGTCATGATATTAGAACTGAAACTTAGTGCAAGACTTCTGGAGGTTGTCTTTAGTCAAAGTATTCTCTAAAATGACAGACGACACCCAACTGTTCGTGAAGTCACAGATATAGGTCATGATATTAGAACTGATACCTTAATGCAAGACTGCTGGACGTTGTCTTTGCTCAAAGAATTCTTTAAAACGACAGATGACACCCAACTATTCATGAAGTTACAGATATCTGTCTTAATATTAGAACTGATACCTTAATGGAAGACTTCTGGACATTGTCTTTAGTCAAAGTATTCTCTAAAACGACAGACGACACCCAACTGTTCATGAAGTCACAGATATCGGTCATATAATTAAACTGAAGCTTTAATGCCAGACTTCTGGACGTTGCCTTTACTCAAAGTATTCTCTAAAACGACCGACGACACACAACTCTTGATGAAGTCACAGATATCGATCATAATATTAGAACTGAAACCTTAATGCAAGACTTCTGGACGTTGTCTTTAGTCAAAGTATTCTTTAAAACGACAGACGACACTCAACTGTTCATGAAGTCACAGATATCAGTCATATTATTAGAACTAAAACCCTAATGCAAGACTTCTGGACGTTGTCTTTAGTCAAAGTATCCTCTCAAACGACAAACAAAACCCAACTAATCATGAAGTCACAGATGTCGGTCATAATATTAGAAGTGAATCCTTAATGAAAGACTTCTGCATATTGTCTTTAGTCAAAGTATTCTCTAAAACGACAAACGACACCCAACTGTTCATGAAGTCACAGACATCGGTGATAATATTAGCACTGAAACCTTAATGCAAGACTTCTAGACGTTGTCTTTACTCAAAGTATTCTCTAAAACGACAGACGACAACCAACTGTTCATGAAGTCACAGATATAGGTCATTATATTAGAACTGAAACCTTAATGCAAGACTCCTGGACGTTGTCTTTACTCAAAGTATTCTCTAAAATCAAAGACTCCACCCAACAATTCATGAAGTCACAGACGTCAGTCATAATATTAGAACTGAAACCTCAATGCAAGACTTCAGGACATTGTCTTTTGTCAAAGTATTCTCTAAAACGACAAACGACACCAAACTGTTGATGAAGTCACAGATATTGGTCATAATATTAGAACTCAAACCTTGATGCACGACTTCTGGACGTTGTCTTTAGTCAAAGTATTCTCTAAAATGACAGACGACACCCAACTGTTCATGAAGTCTTAGATATTGGTCATGCTAGAACTGAAACCTTAATGCAAGACTTCAGGAGGTTGTCTTTAGTCAAGGTATTCTCAAAAACGACAGACGACACCAAATTGTTCATGAAGTCACAAATATCGATCATATTATAAGAACTGGAACCTTAATGCAAGACTTCTCGACGTTGTCTTTAGTCAAAGTATTCTCTAAAACAACAGACGACACTCAACTGTTCATGAAGTCACAGATATCAGTCATAATATAAAAACTGGAATCTTAATGCAAGACTTCTGGACGTTGTGTTTAGTCAAAGTATTCTCTAAAACGACAGACGACACCCAACTGTTCATGAAGTCACAGATATAGGTCATGATATTAGAACTGAAACCTTAATGCAAGACTTCTGGATGTTGTCTTTAGTCAAAGTATTCTCTAAAACGACAAACGACGCCCAACTGTTGATGAAGTCACAGATATCGGTCATATTATTAGAACTGAAACCTCTATGCAACACTTCTGGACATTGTCTTTAGTCAAAGTATCCTCTAAAACGACAAATGACACCAAACTGTTGATGAAGTCACAGATATCGGTCATAATATTAGAGCTCTAACCTTGATGCAAGACTTCTGGACGTTGTCTTTAGTCAAAGTATCTTCTAAAACCACAGACAACACCCAACTGTTCATGAAGTCACAGATATAGGTCATGATATTAGAACTGAAACCTTAATGCAAGACTTCTGGACGTTGTCTTTAATTAAAGTATTCTATAAAACGACAAACGACACCCACCTTTTTATAAAGTCACAGATATCGGTCATAATAGTAGAACTGAACCCTGTATGGAAGACTTCTGGACATTCTCTTTAGTCAAAGTATTCTCTAAAATGACAGACGACGCCCAACTGTTCATGAAGTCACAGATATTGGTCATACTAGAACTGAAACCCTAATGCAAGACTTCTGGAGGTTGTCTTTAGTCAAAGTATTCTCTAAAACGACAGACGACATTCAACTGTTCATGAAGTCACAGATATCGGTCATATTAATAGAACTGAAGCCTTAATGCAAGACTTCTGGACGTTGTCATTAGTCAAAGTATTCTCTAAAACGACAGACGACACACAACTGTTGTTGAAGTCACAAATACCGATCATAATATTAGAACTGGAACCTAATGCAAGACTTCTGGACGTTGTCTTTAGTCAATGTATTCTCTAAAACGACAGATCACACTCAACTGTTCATGAAGTCACAGATATCAGTCATAATATAAAAACTGGAACCTTAATGCAAGACTTCTGGACGTTGTCTTTACTCAAAGTATTCTCTAAAATGACAGACGACACCCAACTGTTCATGAAGTCACAGATATAGGTCATGATATTAGAACTGAAACCTTAAGGCAAGACATCTAGACGTTGTCTTTACTCAAAGTATTCCCTAAAACGACAGACGACGCCCAACTGTTCATGAAGTCACAGATATAGGTCATGATATTACAACAGAAACCTTAATGCAAGACTTCTGGACGTTGTATTTACTTAAAGTATTCTATAAAACGACAAACGACACCCACCTTTTTGTAAAGTCGCAAATATCGGTCATATTAGTGGAACTGAACCCTGTATGGAAGACTTCTCGACATCGTCTTTAGTCAAAGTATTCTCTAAAATGACAAACAACACCCAACTGTTGATGAAGTCACAGATATCGGTCATAATATTAGAACTGAAAACCTAATGAAAGACTTCTGGACATTGTCTTTTGTCAAAGTATTCTCTTAAACGACAAACGACACCTAACTGTTCATTAAGTCAGAGATATCGGTCATATTAGAACTGAAACCTTAATGCAAGACTTCTACACGTTGTCTTTACTCAAAGTATTCTCTAAAACGACAAACGACAAGCAACTGTTCATGAAGTCACAGATATAGGTCATTATATTAGAACTGAAACCTTAATGCAAGACTCCTGGACGTTGTCTTTACTCAAAGTATTCTCTAAAATCAAAGACTCCACCCAACAATTCATGAAGTCACAGACGTCGGTCATAATATTAGAACTCAAACCTTGATGCAAAACTTCTGGACGTTGTCTTTAGTCAAAGTATTCTCTAAAACGACAGACGACACTCAACTGTTCATGAAGTCACAGTTATGAGTCATAATATTAGAACTGAAACCTTAATGCAAGACTTCTGAACGTTGTCTTTAGTCAAAGTGTTCTCTCAAACGACAAACGACAGCCAACTGTTCATGAAGTCACAGATATCGGTCACATTAGAACTGAAACCTTAATGCAAGACTTCTGGACGTTGTCTTTACTCAAAGTATTCTATAAAACGACAAACGTTACTCAACTGTTTATAAAGTCAGAGATATCGGTCATAATATTGGAAATAAACCCTGTATGGAAGACTTCTGGACATTGTCTTTAGTCAAAGTATTCTCTAAAATGACAGACGACACCCAACTGTTCATGAAGTCTTAGATATTGGTCATGCTAGAACTGAAACCTTAATGCAAGACTTCTGAAGGTTGTCTTCAGTCAAGGTATTCTCAAAAACGACAGACGACACCCAATTGTTCATGAAGTCACAGATATCGATCATAATATAAGAACTGGAACCTTAATGCAAGGCTTCTCGATGTTGTCTTCAGTCAAAGTATTCTCTAAAACAACAGACGACACTCAACTGTTCATGAAGTCACAGATATCAGTCATAATATAAAAACTGGAATCTTAATGCAAGACTTCTGGACGTTGTCTTTAGTCAACGTCTTTAGTCAAGTATTCTCTAAAACGACAGACGACACCCAACTGTTCATGAAGTCACAGATATAGGTCATGATATTAGAAATGAAACCTTAATGCAAGACTTCTGGACGTTGTCTTTAGTCAAAGTATTCTCTAAAAGGACAAACGACACCCAACTGTTGATGAAGTCACAGATATCGGTCATATTATTAGAACTGAAACCTTGATGCAACACTTCTGGACATTGTCTTTAGTCAAAGTATCCTCTAAAACGACAAACGACACCAAACTGTTGATGAAGTCACAGATATAGGTCATAATATTAGAACTCAAACCTTGATGCAAGACTTCTAGACGTTGTCTTTAGTCAAAGTATTCTCTAAAACGACAGACGACACTCAAATGTTCATGAAGTCACAGTTATGAGTCATAATATTAGAACTGAAACCTTAATGCAAGACTTCTGGACGTTGTTTTTAGTCAAAGTGTTCTCTCAAACGACAAACGACAGCCAACTGTTGATGAAGTCACATATATCGGTCATATTAGAATTGAAACCTTAATGCAAGACTTCTGGACGTTGTCTTTACTCAAAGTATTCTATAAAACGACAAACGTTACTCAACTGTTTATAAAGTCAGAGATATTGGTCATAATATTGGAAATAAACCCTGTGTGAAAGACTTCTGGACATTGTCCTTAGTAAAAGTATTCTCTAAAATTACAGACGACACCCAACTGTTCATGAAGTCTTAGATATTGGTCATGCTAGAACAGAAACCTTAATGCAAGAGTTCTGGAGGTTGTCTTTAGTCAAGGTATTCTCAAAAACGACAGACGACACCCAATGGTTCATGAAGTCCCAGATATCGATCATATTATAACAACTGGAACCTTAATGCAAGACTTCTGGACGTTGTCTTTAGTCAATGTATTCTCTAAAACGACAGATCACACTCAACTGTTCATGAAGTCGCAGATATCAGTCATAATATAAAAACTGGAACCTTAATGCAAGATTTCTTGACGTTGTCTTTAGTCAAAGTATTCTCTAAAACAACAGACGACACTCTGCTGTTCATGAAGTCAGAGATATCGGTCATAATATTAGCACTGCAACCTTAATGCAAGACTTCTAGACGTTGTCTTTACTCAAAGTATTCTCTAAAATGACAGACGACACCCAACTGTTCATGAAGTCACAGATATAGGTCATGATATTAGAACTGAAACCTTAAGGCAAGACATCTAGACGTTGACTTTACTCATAGTATTCTCTAAAACCACAGACTCCACCCAACAATTAATGAAGGCACAGATTGGATTGGATTGGATAAACTTTTATTAATGAAGTCACAGACGTCGGTCATATTATTAGAACTGATACCTCAATGCAGG
This sequence comes from Rhipicephalus microplus, assembly GCF_043290135.1. Classification (NCBI taxonomy): domain Eukaryota; kingdom Metazoa; phylum Arthropoda; class Arachnida; order Ixodida; family Ixodidae; genus Rhipicephalus; species Rhipicephalus microplus. Next base: position 31,494,263 of record NW_027464585.1, read on the forward strand.
ACTTCAGGACATTGTCTTTAGTCAAAGTATTCTCTAAAACGACAAACGACACCAAACTGTTGACGAAGTCACAGATATTGGTCATAATATTAGAACTCAAACCTTGATGCAAGACTTCTGGACGTTGTCTTTAGTCAAAGTATTCTCTAAAACGACAGACGACACTCAACTGTTCATGAAGTCACAGTTATGAGTCATAATATTAGAACTGAAACCTTAATGCAAGACTTCTGGACGTTGTCTTTAGTCAAAGTATTCTCTAAAACAACAGACGACAATCTGCTGTTCATGAAGTCACAGATATCGGTCATAATATTAGCACTGCAACCTTAATGCAAGACTTCTAGACGTTGTCTTTACTCAAAGTATTCTCTAAAACGACAGACGACACCCAACTGTTCATGAAGTCACAGATTTAGGTCATGATATTAGAACTGAAACCTTAAGGCAAGACATCTAGACGTTGTGTTTACTCAAAGTATTCTCTAAAACGACAGACGACACCCAACTGTTCATGAAATCACAGATATAGGTCATGATATTAGAACAGAAACCTTAATGCAAGACTTCCGGACGTTGTATTTACTTAAAGTATTCTATAAAACGACAAACGACACCCACCTTTTTATAAAGTCACAGATATCGGTCATAATAGTGAAACTGAACCCTGTATGCAAGACTTCTGGACATTGTCTTTAGTCAAAGTATTCTCTAAAATGACAAACAACACCCAACTGTTGATGAAGTCACAGATATCGGTCCTATTATTAGAACTGAAAACCTAATGAAAGACTACTGGACGTTGTCTTTAGTCAAAGTATTCTCTTAAACGACAAACGACACCTAACTGTTCATTAAGTCAGAGATATCGGTCATATTAGAACTGAAACCTTTATGCAAGACTTTTACACGTTGGCATTACTCAAAGTATTCTCTAAAACGACAGACGACACCCAACTGATCATGAAGTCACAGATATAGGTCATGATATTAGAACTAAAACCTTATTGCAAGACTTCTCGACGTTGTCTTTACTCAAAGCGTTCTTTAAACCGACCGACGACACCCAACTATTCATAAAGTCACAGATATCGGTCATAATATTAGAAATAAAACCTTAATGCAAGACTTCTGGACATTGTTTTTACTCAAAGTACTCTCTAAAACGACAGACGACACACAACTGTTGATGAAGTCACAGATATCGATCATAATATTACAACTGGAACCTTAATGCAACACTTCTGGACATTGTCATTAGACAAAGTATTCTTTAAAACGACAGACGGCACTCAACTGTTCATGAAGTCACAGATATCAGTCATATTATCAGAATTTAAACCTTACTGAGAGACTTCTGGACGTTGTCTTTACTCAAAGTATTCTCTCAAACCACAGACCCCACCCAACAATTAATGAAGTCACAGGTTGGATTGGATTAGATAAACTTTTATTAAAGAAGTCACAGATGTCGGTCATAATATTAGAACTAAAACCTTAACGCAAGACTTCAGGACATTGTCTTTAGTCAAAGTATTCTCTAAAACGACAAACAACACCCAACTGTTGATGAAGTCACAGATATCGGTCGTAATATTGGAACTGAAACCTTGATGCAAGACTTCTGGATGTTGTCTTTAGTCAAAGTATACTCTAAAACGACAAACTACAGCCTACTGTTCATGAAGTCACAGATATCAGTCATATTATTAGAACTGATTCCTTAATGAAAGACATCTGGACGTTGTCTTTAGTCAAAGTTTTCTTTAAAATGACAAATCACACTCAACTGTTGATGAAGTCACAGATATCGGTCATATTATTAAAACTGAAACATTATTGCAAGACTTCTGGACATTGTCTTTAGTCAAAGTATTCTCTCAAATGACAAACGACAGCCAACTGTTCACGAAGTCACAGATATCAGTCATAATATTAGAACTGATTCCTTAATGAAAGACTTCTGGACATTGTCTTTAGTCAAAGTGTTCTCTAAAACGACAAACGACACCCAACTGCTCATGAAGTCAAAGATATCAGTCATGATATTAGAACTGAAACTTAGTGCAAGACTTCTGGAGGTTGTCTTTAGTCCAAGTATTCTCTAAAATGACAGACGACACCCAACTGTTCGTGAAGTCACAGATATAGGTCATGATATTAGAACTGATACCTTAATGCAAGACTGCTGGACGTTGTCTTTGCTCAAAGAATTCTTTAAAACGACAGATGACACCCAACTATTCATGAAGTTACAGATATCTGTCTTAATATTAGAACTGAAACCTTAATGGAAGACTTCTGGATATTGTCTTTAGTCAAAGTATTCTCTAAAACGACAAACGACACCCAACTGTTCATGAAGTCACAGACATCGGTGATAATATTAGCACTGAAACCTTAATGCAAGACTTCTAGACGTTGTCTTTACTCAAAGTATTCTCTAAAACGACAGACGACAACCAACTGTTCATGAAGTCACAGATATAGGTCATTATATTAGAACTGAAACCTTAATGCAAGACTCCTGGACGTTGTCTTTACTCAAAGTATTCTCTAAAATCAAAGACTCCACCCAACAATTCATGAAGTCACAGACGTCAGTCATAATATTAGAACTGAAACCTCAATGCAAGACTTCAGGACATTGTCTTTTGTCAAAGTATTCTCTAAAACGACAAACGACACCAAACTGTTAATGAAGTCACAGATATTGGTCATAATATTAGAACTCAAACCTTGATGCAAGACTTCTGGACGTTGTCTTTAGTCAAAGTATTCTCTAAAATGACAGACGACACCCAACTGTTCATGAAGTCTTAGATATTGGTCATGCTAGAACTGAAACCTTAATGCAAGACTTCTGGAGGTTGTCTTTAGTCAAGGTATTCTCAAAAACGACAGACCACACCAAATTGTTCATGAAGTCACAGATATCGATCATATTATAAGAACTGGAACCTTAATGCAAGACTTCTCGACGTTGTCTTTAGTCAAAGTATTCTCTATAACAACAGACGACACTCAACTGTTCATGAAGTCACAGATATCAGTCATAATATAAAAACTGGAATCCTAATGCAAGACTTCTGGACGTTGTGTTTAGTCAAAGTATTCTCTAAAACGACAGACGATACCCAACTGTTCATGAAGTCACAGATATAGGTCATGATATTAGAACTGAAACCTTAATGCAAGACTTCTGGATGTTGTCTTTAGTCAAAGTATTCTCTAAAACGACAAACGACGCCCAACTGTTGATGAAGTCACAGATATCGGTCATATTATTAGAACTGAAACCTCTATGCAACACTTCTGGACATTGTCTTTAGTCAAAGTATCCTCTAAAACGACAAATGACACCAAACTGTTGATGAAGTCACAGATATCGGTCATAATATTAGAGCTCTAACCTTGATGCAAGACTTCTGGACGTTGTCTTTAGTCAAAGTATCCTCTAAAATGACAGACGACACCCAACTGTTCATGAAGTCTTAGATATTGGTCATGCTAGAACTGAAACCTTAATGCAAGACTTCTGGACGTTGTATTTACTTAAAGTATTCTATAAAACGACAAACGACACCCACCTTTTTATAAAGTCACAGATATCGGTCATAATAGTGAAACTGAACCCTGTATGAAAGACTTCTGGACATTGTCTTTAGTCAAGGTATTCTATAAAACGACAGACGACACTTAACTGTTCATGAAGTCACAGTTATGAGTCATAATATTAGAACTGAAACCTTATTGCAAGACTTCTGGACGTTGTTTTTAGTCAAAGTGTTCTCTCAAACGACAAACGACAGCCAACTGTTCATGAAGTCACAGATATCGGTCATATTAGAATCGAAACCTTACTGCAAGACTTCTGGACGTTGTCTTTACTCAAAGTATTCTATAAAACGACAAACGTTACTCAACTGTTTATAAAGTCAGAGATATTGGTCATAATATTGGAAATAAACCCTGTATGGAAGACGTCTGGACATTGTGTTTAGTCAAAGTATTCTCTAAAATGACAGACGACACCCAACTGTTCATGAGGTCTTAGATATTGGTCATGCTAGAACTGAAACCTTAATGCAAGACTTCTGGAGGTTGTCTTTAGTCAAGGTATTCTAAAAACGACACACGACAGCCATTGGTTCATGAAGTCACAGATATCGATCATATTATAAGAACTGGAACCTTAATGCAACACTTCTGGACGTTGTCTTTAGTCAGGTAATTTTCTAAAACGACAGACGACACCCAACTGTCCATGAAGTCACAGATATGGGTCTTGATATTAGAACTGAAACTTTAATGCAAGACTTCTGGACGTTGTCTTTAGTCAAAGTGTTCTCTAAAACGACAAACGACACCCAACTGTTGATGAAGTGACAGATATCGGTCATATTATTAGAACTGAAACTTTGATGCAACACTTCTGGACATTGTCTTTGCTCAAAGTATTCTCTAAAACCACAGACAACACCCAACAGTTCATGAAGTCACAGATATAGGTCATGATATTAGAACTGAAACCTTAATGCAAGACTTCTGGACGTTCTTTACACAAAGTATTCTATAAAACGACAAACGACACCCACCTTTTTATAAAGTCACAGATATCGGTCATAATAGTAGAACTGAACCCTGTATGGAAGACTTCTGGACATTGTCTTTAGTCAAAGTATTCTCTAAAATGACAGACGACGCCAAACTGTTCATGAAGTCACAGATATTGGTCATACTAGAACTGAAACCCTAATGCAAGACTTCTGGAGGTTGTCTTTAGTCAAAGTATTCTCTAAAACGACAGACGACAATCAACTGTTCATGAAGTCACAGATATCGGTCATATTAATAGAACTGAAGCCTTAATGCAAGACTTCTGGACGTTGTCATTAGTCAAAGTATTCTCTAAAACGACAGACGACACACAACTGTTGTTGAAGTCACAAATACCGATCATAATATTAGAACTGGAACCTAATGCAAGACTTCTGGACGTTGTCTTTAGTCAATGTATTCTCTAAAACGACAGATCACACTCAACTGTTCATGAAGTCACAGATATCAGTCATAATATAAAAACTGGAACCTTAATGCAAGACTTCTGGACGTTGTCTTTACTCAAAGTATTCTCTTAAATGACAGACGACACCCAACTGTTCATGAAGTCACAGATATAGGTCATGATATTAGAACTGAAACCTTAAGGCAAGACATCTAGACGTTGTCTTTACTCAAAGTATTCCCTAAAACGACAGACGACGCCCAACTGTTCATGAAGTCACAGATATAGGTCATGATATTACAACAGAAACCTTAATGCAAGACTTCTGGACGTTGTATTTACCTAAAGTATTCTATAAAACGACAAACGACACCCACCTTTTTGTAAAGTCGCAAATATCGGTCATAATAGTGGAACTGAACCCTGTATGGAAGACTTCTCGACATCGTCTTTAGTCAAAGTATTCTCTAAAATGACAAACAACACCTAACTGTTGATGAAGTCACAGATATCGGTCATAATATTAGAACTGAAAACCTAATCAAAGACTTCTGGACGTTGTCTTTTGTCAAAGTATTCTCCTAAACGACAAACGACACCTAACTGTTCATTAAGTCAGAGATATCGGTCATATTAGAACTGAAACCTTAATGCAAGACTTCTGCACGTTGTCTTTACTCAAAGTATTCTCTAAAACGACAGACGACACTCAACTGTTCATGAAGTCACAGTTATGAGTCATAATATTAGAACTGAAACCTTAATGCAAGACTTCTGAACGTTGTCTTTAGTCAAAGTGTTCTCTCAAACGACAAACGACAGCCAACTGTTCATGAAGTCACAGATATCGGTCATATTAGAACTGAAACCTTAATGCAAGACTTCTGGACGTTGTCTTTACTCAAAGTATTCTATAAAACGACAAACGTTACTCAACTGTTTACAAAGTCAGAGATATCGGTCATAATATTGGAAATAAACCCTGTATGGAAGACTTCTGGACATTGTCTTTAGTCAAAGTATTCTCTAAAATGACAGACGACACCCAACTGTTCATGAAGTCTTAGATATTGGTCATGCTAGAACTGAAACCTTAATGCAAGACTTCTGAAGGTTGTCTTCAGTCAAGGTATTCTCAAAAACGACAGACGACACCCAATTGTTCATGAAGTCACAGATATCGATCATAATATAAGAACTGGAACCTTAATGCAAGGCTTCTCGACGTTGTCTTCAGTCAAAGTATTCTCTAAAACAACAGACGACACTCAACTGTTCATGAAGTCACAGATATCAGTCATAATATAAAAACTGGAATCTTAATGCAAGACTTCTGGACGTTGTCTTTAGTCAACGTCTTTAGTCAAGTATTCTCTAAAACGACAGACGACACCCAACTGTTCATGAAGTCACAGATATAGGTCATGATATTAGAAATGAAACCTTAATGCAAGACTTCTGGACGTTGTCTTTAGTCAAAGTATTCTCTAAAAGGACAAACGACACCCAACTGTTGATGAAGTCACAGATATCGGTCATATTATTAGAACTGAAACCTTGATGCAACACTTCTGGACATTGTCTTTAGTCAAAGTATCCTCTAAAACGACAAACGACACCAAACTGTTGATGAAGTCACAGATATAGGTCATAATATTAGAACTCAAACCTTGATGCAAGACTTCTAGACGTTGTCTTTAGTCAAAGTATTCTCTAAAACGACAGACGACACTCAAATGTTCATGAAGTCACAGTTATGAGTCATAATATTAGAACTGAAACCTTAATGCAAGACTTCTGGACGTTGTTTTTAGTCAAAGTGTTCTCTCAAACGACAAACGACAGCCAACTGTTGATGAAGTCACATATATCGGTCATATTAGAATTGAAACCTTAATGCAAGACTTCTGGACGTTGTCTTTACTCAAAGTATTCTATAAAACGACAAACGTTACTCAACTGTTTATAAAGTCAGAGATATTGGTCATAATATTGGAAATAAACCCTGTGTGAAAGACTTCTGGACATTGTCCTTAGTAAAAGTATTCTCTAAAATTACAGACGACACCCAACTGTTCATGAAGTCTTAGATATTGGTCATGCTAGAACAGAAACCTTAATGCAAGAGTTCTGGAGGTTGTCTTTAGTCAAGGTATTCTCAAAAACGACAGACGACACCCAATGGTTCATGAAGTCACAGATATCGATCATATTATAACAACTGGAACCTTAATGCAAGACTTCTGGACGTTGTCTTTAGTCAATGTATTCTCTAAAACGACAGATCACACTCAACTGTTCATGAAGTCGCAGATATCAGTCATAATATAAAAACTGGAACCTTAATGCAAGATTTCTTGACGTTGTCTTTAGTCAAAGTATTCTCTAAAACAACAGACGACACTCTGCTGTTCATGAAGTCAGAGATGTCGGTCATAATATTAGCACTGCAACCTTAATGCTAGACTTCTAGACGTTGTCTTTACTCAAAGTATTCTCTAAAATGACAGACGACACCCAACTGTTCATGAAGTCACAGATATAGGTCATGATATTAGAACTGAAACCTTAAGGCAAGACATCTAGACGTTGACTTTACTCATAGTATTCTCTAAAACCACAGACTCCACCCAACAATTAATGAAGGCACAGATTGGATTGGATTGGATAAACTTTTATTAATGAAGTCACAGATGTTGGTCATAATATTAGAACTGAAACCTTAATGCAAGGCTTCAGGACATTGTCTTTAGTCAAAGTATTCTCTAAAACGACAAACAACACCCAACTGTTGATGAATTCACAGATATGGGTCATAATATTAGAACTGAAACCTTGATGCAAGACTTCTGGACGTTGTCTTTAGTCAAAGTATTCTCTAAAACGACAAACTACAGCCAACTATTCATGAAGTCACAGATATCAGTCATAATTTAAAAACTGGAACCTTAATGCAAGACTTCTGGACGTTGTCTTTAGTCAAAGTATTCTCTAAAACAACAGACGACAATCTGCTGTTCATGAAGTCACAGATATCGGTCATAATATTAGCACTGCAACCTTAATGCAAGACTTCTAGACGTTGTCTTTACTCAAAGTATTCTCTAAAACGACAGACGACACCCAACTGTTCATGAAGTCACAGATTTAGGTCATGATATTAGAACTGAAACCTTAAGGCAAGACATCTAGACGTTGTCTTTACTCAAAGTATTCTCTAAAACGACAGACGACACCCAACTGTTCATGAAATCACAGATATAGGTCATGATATTAGAACAAAAACCTTAATGCAAGACTTCTGGACGTTGTATTTACTTAAAGTATTCTATAAAACGACAAACGACACCCACCTTTTTATAAAGTCACAGATATCGGTCATAATAGTGAAACTGAACCCTGTATGAAAGACTTCTGGACATTGTCTTTAGTCAAAGTATTCTCTAAAATGACAAACAACACCCAACTGTTGATGAAGTCACAGATATCGGTCATATTATTAGAACTGAAAACCTAATGAAAGACTACTGGACGTTGTCTTTAGTCAAAGTATTCTCTTAAACGACAAACGACACCTAACTGTTCATTAAGTCAGAGATATCGGTCATATTAGAACTGAAACCTTTATGCAAGACTTTTACACGTTGGCATTACTCAAAGTATTCTCTAAAACGACAGACGACACCCAACTGATCATGAAGTCACAGATATAGGTCATGATATTAGAACTAAAACCTTATTGCAAGACTTCTGGACGTTGTCTTTACTCAAAGCGTTCTTTAAACCGACCGACGACACCCAACTATTCATAAAGTCACAGATATCGGTCATAATATTAGAAATAAAACCTTAATGCAAGACTTCTGGACATTGTTTTTACTCAAAGTACTCTCTAAAACGACAGACGACACACAACTGTTGATGAAGTCACAGATATCGATCATAATATTACAACTGGAACCTTAATGCAACACTTCTGGACATTGTCATTAGACAAAGTATTCTTTAAAACGACAGACGGCACTCAACTGTTCATGAAGTCACAGATATCAGTCATATTATCAGAATTGAAACCTTACTGAGAGACTTCTGGACGTTGTCTTTACTCAAAGTATTCTCTCAAACCACAGACCCCACCCAACAATTAATGAAGTCACAGATTGGATTGGATTAGATAAACTTTTATTAATGAAGTCACAGATGTCGGTCATAATATTAGAACTAAAACCTTAACGCAAGACTTCAGGACATTGTCTTTAGTCAAAGTATTCTCTAAAACGACAAACAACACCCAACTGTTGATGAAGTCACAGATATCGGTCATAATATTGGAACTGAAACCTTGATGCAAGACTTCTGCATATTGTCTTTAGTCTAAGTATACTCTAAAACGACAAACTACAGCCTACTGTTCATGAAGTCACAGATATCAGTCATATTATTAGAACTGATTCCTTAATGACAGACATCTGGACGTTGTCTTTAGTCAAAGTTTTCTTTAAAATGACAAATCACACTCAACTGTTGATGAAGTCACAGATATCGGTCATATTATTAGAACTGAAACATTAATGCAAGACTTCTGGACATTGTCTTTAGTCAAAGTATTCTCTCAAATGACAAACGACAGCCAACAGTTCACGAAGTCACAGATATCAGTCATAATATTAGAACTGATTCCTTAATGAAAGACTTCTGGACATTGTCTTTAGTCAAAGTGTTCTCTAAATGACAAACGACACCCAACTGCCCATGAAGTCAAAGATATCGGTCATGATATTAGAACTGAAACTTAGTGCAAGACTTCTGGAGGTTGTCTTTAGTCAAAGTATTCTCTAAAATGACAGACGACACCCAACTGTTCGTGAAGTCACAGATATAGGTCATGATATTAGAACTGATACCTTAATGCAAGACTGCTGGACGTTGTCTTTGCTCAAAGAATTCTTTAAAACGACAGATGACACCCAACTATTCATGAAGTTACAGATATCTGTCTTAATATTAGAACTGATACCTTAATGGAAGACTTCTGGACATTGTCTTTAGTCAAAGTATTCTCTAAAACGACAGACGACACCCAACTGTTCATGAAGTCACAGATATCGGTCATATAATTGAACTGAAGCTTTAATGCCAGACTTCTGGACGTTGCCTTTACTCAAAGTATTCTCTAAAACGACCGACGACACACAACTCTTGATGAAGTCACAGATATCGATCATAATATTAGAACTGAAACCTTAATGCAAGACTTCTGGACGTTGTCTTTAGTCAAAGTATTCTTTAAAACGACAGACGACACTCAACTGTTCATGAAGTCACAGATATCAGTCATATTATTAGAACTAAAACCCTAATGCAAGACTTCTGGACGTTGTCTTTAGTCAAAGTATCCTCTCAAACGACAAACAAAACCCAACTAATCATGAAGTCACAGATGTCGGTCATAATATTAGAAGTGAATCCTTAATGAAAGACTTCTGGATATTGTCTTTAGTCAAAGTATTCTCTAAAACGACAAACGACACCCAACTGTTCATGAAGTCACAGACATCGGTGATAATATTAGCACTGAAACCTTAATGCAAGACTTCTAGACGTTGTCTTTACTCAAAGTATTCTCTAAAACGACAGACGACAACCAACTGTTCATGAAGTCACAGATATAGGTCATTATATTAGAACTGAAACCTTAATGCAAGACTCCTGGACGTTGTCTTTACTCAAAGTATTCTCTAAAATCAAAGACTCCACCCAACAATTCATGAAGTCACAGACGTCAGTCATAATATTAGAACTGAAACCTCAATGCAAGACTTCAGGACATTGTCTTTTGTCAAAGTATTCTCTAAAACGACAAACGACACCAAACTGTTGATGAAGTCACAGATATTGGTCATAATATTAGAACTCAAACCTTGATGCACGACTTCTGGACGTTGTCTTTAGTCAAAGTATTCTCTAAAATGACAGACGACACCCAACTGTTCATGAAGTCTTAGATATTGGTCATGCTAGAACTGAAACCTTAATGCAAGACTTCAGGAGGTTGTCTTTAGTCAAGGTATTCTCAAAAACGACAGACGACACCAAATTGTTCATGAAGTCACAGATATCGATCATATTATAAGAACTGGAACCTTAATGCAAGACTTCTCGACGTTGTCTTTAGTCAAAGTATTCTCTAAAACAACAGACGACACTCAACTGTTCATGAAGTCACAGATATCAGTCATAATATAAAAACTGGAATCTTAATGCAAGACTTCTGGACGTTGTGTTTAGTCAAAGTATTCTCTAAAACGACAGACGACACCCAACTGTTCATGAAGTCACAGATATAGGTCATGATATTAGAACTGAAACCTTAATGCAAGACTTCTGGATGTTGTCTTTAGTCAAAGTATTCTCTAAAATGACAAACGACGCCCAACTGTTGATGAAGTCACAGATATCGGTCATATTATTAGAACTGAAACCTCTATGCAACACTTCTGGACATTGTCTTTAGTCAAAGTATCCTCTAAAACGACAAATGACACCAAACTGTTGATGAAGTCACAGATATCGGTCATAATATTAGAGCTCTAACCTTGATGCAAGACTTCTGGACGTTGTCTTTAGTCAAAGTATCTTCTAAAACCACAGACAACACCCAACTGTTCATGAAGTCACAGATATAGGTCATGATATTAGAACTGAAACCTTAATGCAAGACTTCTGGACGTTGTCTTTAATTAAAGTATTCTATAAAACGACAAACGACACCCACCTTTTTATAAAGTCACAGATATCGGTCATAATAGTAGAACTGAACCCTGTATGGAAGACTTCTGGACATTCTCTTTAGTCAAAGTATTCTCTAAAATGACAGACGACGCCCAACTGTTCATGAAGTCACAGATATTGGTCATACTAGAACTGAAACCCTAATGCAAGACTTCTGGAGGTTGTCTTTAGTCAAAGTATTCTCTAAAACGACAGACGACATTCAACTGTTCATGAAGTCACAGATATCGGTCATATTAATAGAACTGAAGCCTTAATGCAAGACTTCTGGACGTTGTCATTAGTCAAAGTATTCTCTAAAACGACAGGCGACACACAACTGTTGTTGAAGTCACAAATACCGATCATAATATTAGAACTGGAACCTAATGCAAGACTTCTGGACGTTGTCTTTAGTCAATGTATTCTCTAAAACGACAGATCACACTCAACTGTTCATGAAGTCACAGATATCAGTCATAATATAAAAACTGGAACCTTAATGCAAGACTTCTGGACGTTGTCTTTACTCAAAGTATTCTCTAAAATGACAGACGACACCCAACTGTTCATGAAGTCACAGATATAGGTCATGATATTAGAACTGAAACCTTAAGGCAAGACATCTAGACGTTGTCTTTACTCAAAGTATTCCCTAAAACGACAGACGACGCCCAACTGTTCATGAAGTCACGGATATAGGTCATGATATTACAACAGAAACCTTAATGCAAGACTTCTGGACGTTGTATTTACTTAAAGTATTCTATAAAACGACAAACGACACCCACCTTTTTGTAAAGTCGCAAATATCGGTCATATTAGTGGAACTGAACCCTGTATGGAAGACTTCTCGACATCGTCTTTAGTCAAAGTATTCTCTAAAATGACAAACAACACCCAACTGTTGATGAAGTCACAGATATCGGTCATAATATTAGAACTGAAAACCTAATGAAAGACTTCTGGACGTTGTCTTTTGTCAAAGTATTCTCTTAAACGACAAACGACACCTAACTGTTCATTAAGTCAGAGATATCGGTCATATTAGAACTGAAACCTTAATGCAAGACTTCTACACGTTGTCTTTACTCAAAGTATTCTCTAAAACGACAAACGACAAGCAACTGTTCATGAAGTCACAGATATAGGTCATTATATTAGAACTGAAACCTTAATGCAAGACTCCTGGACGTTGTCTTTACTCAAAGTATTCTCTAAAATCAAAGACTCCACCCAACAATTCATGAAGTCACAGACGTCGGTCATAATATTAGAACTCAAACCTTGATGCAAAACTTCTGGACGTTGTCTTTAGTCAAAGTATTCTCTAAAACGACAGACGACACTCAACTGTTCATGAAGTCACAGTTATGAGTCATAATATTAGAACTGAAACCTTAATGCAAGACTTCTGAACGTTGTCTTTAGTCAAAGTGTTCTCTCAAACGACAAACGACAGCCAACTGTTCATGAAGTCACAGATATCGGTCATATTAGAACTGAAACCTTAATGCAAGACTTCTGGACGTTGTCTTTACTCAAAGTATTCTATAAAACGACAAACGTTACTCAACTGTTTATAAAGTCAGAGATATCGGTCATAATATTGGAAATAAACCCTGTATGGAAGACTTCTGGACATTGTCTTTAGTCAAAGTATTCTCTAAAATGACAGACGACACCCAACTGTTCATGAAGTCTTAGATATTGGTCATGCTAGAACTGAAACCTTAATGCAAGACTTCTGAAGGTTGTCTTCAGTCAAGGTATTCTCAAAAACGACAGACGACACCCAATTGTTCATGAAGTCACAGATATCGATCATAATATAAGAACTGGAACCTTAATGCAAGGCTTCTCGATGTTGTCTTCAGTCAAAGTATTCTCTAAAACAACAGACGACACTCAACTGTTCATGAAGTCACAGATATCAGTCATAATATAAAAACTGGAATCTTAATGCAAGACTTCTGGACGTTGTCTTTAGTCAACGTCTTTAGTCAAGTATTCTCTAAAACGACAGACGACACCCAACTGTTCATGAAGTCACAGATATAGGTCATGATATTAGAAATGAAACCTTAATGCAAGACTTCTGGACGTTGTCTTTAGTCAAAGTATTCTCTAAAAGGACAAACGACACCCAACTGTTGATGAAGTCACAGATATCGGTCATATTATTAGAACTGAAACCTTGATGCAACACTTCTGGACATTGTCTTTAGTCAAAGTATCCTCTAAAACGACAAACGACACCAAACTGTTGATGAAGTCACAGATATAGGTCATAATATTAGAACTCAAACCTTGATGCAAGACTTCTAGACGTTGTCTTTAGTCAAAGTATTCTCTAAAACGACAGACGACACTCAAATGTTCATGAAGTCACAGTTATGAGTCATAATATTAGAACTGAAACCTTAATGCAAGACTTCTGGACGTTGTTTTTAGTCAAAGTGTTCTCTCAAACGACAAACGACAGCCAACTGTTGATGAAGTCACATATATCGGTCATATTAGAATTGAAACCTTAATGCAAGACTTCTGGACGTTGTCTTTACTCAAAGTATTCTATAAAACGACAAACGTTACTCAACTGTTTATAAAGTCAGAGATATTGGTCATAATATTGGAAATAAACCCTGTGTGAAAGACTTCTGGACATTGTCCTTAGTAAAAGTATTCTCTAAAATTACAGACGACACCCAACTGTTCATGAAGTCTTAGATATTGGTCATGCTAGAACAGAAACCTTAATGCAAGAGTTCTGGAGGTTGTCTTTAGTCAAGGTATTCTCAAAAACGACAGACGACACCCAATGGTTCATGAAGTCACAGATATCGATCATATTATAACAACTGGAACCTTAATGCAAGACTTCTGGACGTTGTCTTTAGTCAATGTATTCTCTAAAACGACAGATCACACTCAACTGTTCATGAAGTCGCAGATATCAGTCATAATATAAAAACTGGAACCTTAATGCAAGATTTCTTGACGTTGTCTTTAGTCAAAGTATTCTCTAAAACAACAGACGACACTCTGCTGTTCATGAAGTCAGAGATATCGGTCATAATATTAGCACTGCAACCTTAATGCAAGACTTCTAGACATTGTCTTTACTCAAAGTATTCTCTAAAATGACAGACGACACCCAACTGTTCATGAAGTCACAGATATAGGTCATGATATTAGAACTGAAACCTTAAGGCAAGACATCTAGACGTTGACTTTACTCATAGTATTCTCTAAAACCACAGACTCCACCCAACAATTAATGAAGGCACAGATTGGATTGGATTGGATAAACTTTTATTAATGAAGTCACAGATGTCGGTCATAATATTAGAACTGAAACCTTAATGCAAGGCTTCAGGACATTGTCTTTAGTCAAAGTATTCTCTAAAACGACAAACAACACCCAACTGTTGATGAATTCACAGATATGGGTCATAATATTAGAACTGAAACCTTGATGCAAGACTTGTGGACGTTGTCTTTAGTCAAAGTATTCTCTAAAACGACAAACTACAGCCAACTATTCATGAAGTCACAGATATCAGTCATAATTTAAAAACTGGAACCTTAATGCAAGACTTCTGGACGTTGTCTTTAGTCAAAGTATTCTCTAAAACAACAGACGACAATCTGCTGTTCATGAAGTCACAGATATCGGTCATAATATTAGCACTGCAACCTTAATGCAAGACTTCTAGACGTTGTCTTTACTCAAAGTATTCTCTAAAACGACAGACGACACCCAACTGTTCATGAAGTCACAGATTTAGGTCATGATATTAGAACTGAAACCTTAAGGCAAGACATCTAGACGTTGTCTTTACTCAAAGTATTCTCTAAAACGACAGACGACACCCAACTGTTCATGAAATCACAGATATAGGTCATGATATTAGAACAAAAACCTTAATGCAAGACTTCTGGACGTTGTATTTACTTAAAGTATTCTATAAAACGACAAACGACACCCACCCTTTTATAAAGTCACAGATATCGGTCATAATAGTGAAACTGAACCCTGTATGAAAGACTTCTGGACATTGTCTTTAGTCAAAGTATTCTCTAAAATGACAAACAACACCCAACTGTTGATGAAGTCACAGATATCGGTCATATTATTAGAACTGAAAACCTAATGAAAGACTACTGGACGTTGTCTTTAGTCAAAGTATTCTCTTAAACGACAAACGACACCTAACTGTTCATTAAGTCAGAGATATCGGTCATATTAGAACTGAAACCTTTATGCAAGACTTTTACACGTTGGCATTACTCAAAGTATTCTCTAAAACGACAGACGACACCCAACTGATCATGAAGTCACAGATATAGGTCATGATATTAGAACTAAAACCTTATTGCAAGACTTCTGGACGTTGTCTTTACTCAAAGCGTTCTTTAAACCGACCGACGACACCCAACTATTCATAAAGTCACAGATATCGGTCATAATATTAGAAATAAAACCTTAATGCAAGACTTCTGGACATTGTTTTTACTCAAAGTACTCTCTAAAACGACAGACGACACACAACTGTTGATGAAGTCACAGATATCGATCATAATATTACAACTGGAACCTTAATGCAACACTTCTGGACATTGTCATTAGACAAAGTATTCTTTAAAACGACAGACGGCACTCAACTGTTCATGAAGTCACAGATATCAGTCATATTATCAGAATTGAAACCTTACTGAGAGACTTCTGGACGTTGTCTTTACTCAAAGTATTCTCTCAAACCACAGACCCCACCCAACAATTAATGAAGTCACAGATTGGATTGGATTAGATAAACTTTTATTAATGAAGTCACAGATGTCGGTCATAATATTAGAACTAAAACCTTAACGCAAGACTTCAGGACATTGTCTTTAGTCAAAGTATTCTCTAAAACGACAAACAACACCCAACTGTTGATGAAGTCACAGATATCGGTCATAATATTGGAACTGAAACCTTGATGCAAGACTTCTGCATATTGTCTTTAGTCTAAGTATACTCTAAAACGACAAACTACAGCCTACTGTTCATGAAGTCACAGATATCAGTCATATTATTAGAACTGATTCCTTAATGAAAGACATCTGGACGTTGTCTTTAGTCAAAGTTTTCTTTAAAATGACAAATCACACTCAACTGTTGATGAAGTCACAGATATCGGTCATATTATTAGAACTGAAACATTAATGCAAGACTTCTGGACATTGTCTTTAGTCAAAGTATTCTCTCAAATGACAAACGACAGCCAACTGTTCACGAAGTCACAGATATCAGTCATAATATTAGAACTGATTCCTTAATGAAAGACTTCTGGACATTGTCTTTAGTCAAAGTGTTCTCTAAATGACAAACGACACCCAACTGCTCATGAAGTCAAAGATATCGGTCATGATATTAGAACTGAAACTTAGTGCAAGACTTCTGGAGGTTGTCTTTAGTCAAAGTATTCTCTAAAATGACAGACGACACCCAACTGTTCGTGAAGTCACAGATATAGGTCATGATATTAGAACTGATACCTTAATGCAAGACGACTGGACGTTGTTTTTTGCTCAAAGAATTCTTTAAAACGACAGATGACACCCAACTATTCATGAAGTTACAGATATCCGTCTTAATATTATAACTGAAACCTTAATGGAAGACTTCTGGACATTGTCTTTAGTCAAAGTATTCTCTAAAACGACAGACGACACCCAACTGTTCATGAAGTCACAGATATAGGTCATGATATTAGAACTGAAACCTTAATGCAAGACTTCTGGAGGTTGTCTTTAGTCAAAGTATTCTCTAAAACGACAAACGACACCAAACTGTTGATGAAGTCACAGATATCGGTCACAATATTAGAACTCTAACCTTGATGCAAGACTTCTGGATGTTGTCTTTAGTCAAAGTATTCTCTAAAACGACAGAGGCACCCAACTGTTCATGAAGTCTTAGATATTGGTCATGCTAGAACTGAAACCTTAATGCAAGACTTCTGGAGGTTGTCTTTAGTCAAGGTATCCTCTAAAACGACAAACGACACCAAACTGTTGATGAAGTCACAGATATCGGTCATAATATTAGAACTCTAACCTTGATGCAAGACTTATGGTTGTTGTCTTTAGTCAATGTATTCTCTAAAACGACAGACGACACCCAACTGTTCATGAAGTCACAGATATAGGTCATGATATTAGAACTGGAATCTTAATGCAAGACTTCTGGACGTTGTCTTAAGTCAAAGTATTCTCTAAAACGACAGACGACACCCAACTGTTCATGAAGTCACAGATATAGGTCATGATATTAGAACTGAAACCTTAATGCAAGACTTCTGGATGTTGTCTTTAGTCAAAGTATTCTCTAAAACGACAAACGACACCCAACTGTTGATGAAGTCACAGATATCGGTCATATTATTAGAACTG
Source organism: Rhipicephalus microplus (assembly GCF_043290135.1). Taxonomy (NCBI): domain Eukaryota; kingdom Metazoa; phylum Arthropoda; class Arachnida; order Ixodida; family Ixodidae; genus Rhipicephalus; species Rhipicephalus microplus. The sequence goes on from NW_027464585.1 coordinate 31,512,483, forward strand.
AAACCTTGATGCAACACTTCTGGACATTGTCTTAAGTCAAAGTATCCTCTAAAACGACAAACGACACCAAACTGTTGATGAAGTCACAGATATCGGTCATAATATTAGAACTCTAACCTTGATGCAAGACTTGTGGACGTTGTCTTCAGTCAAAGTATTCTCTAAAACGACAGAGGACACTTAACTGTTCATGAAGTCACAGTTATGAGTCATAATATTAGAACTGAAACCTTAATGCAAGATTTCTGGACGTTGTTTTTAGTCAAGGTGTTCTCTCAAACGACAAACGAAAGCCAACTGGTCATGAAGTCACAGATATCGGTCATATTAGAATTGAAACCTTACTGCAAGACTTCTGGAGGTTGTCTTTAGTCAAGGTATTCTCAAAAACGACAGACGACACCCATTGGTTCATGAAGTCACAGATATCGATCATATTATAAGAACTGGAACCTTAATGCAAGACTTCTGGACGTTGTCTTTAGTCAGGTAATTTTCTAAAATGACAGACGACACCCAACTGTCCATGAAGTCACAGATATGGGTCTTGATATTAGAACTGAAACTTTAATGTAAGACTTCTGGACGTTGTCTTTAGTCAAAGTATTCTCTAAAATGACAAACGACACCCAACTGTTGATGAAGTGACAGATATCGGTCATATTATTAGAACTGAAACCTTGATGCAACACTTCTGGACATTGTCTTTGCTCAAAGTATTCTCTAAAACCACAGACAACACCCAACTGTTCATGAAGTCACAGATATAGGTCATGATATTAGAACTGAAACCTTAATGCAAGACTTCTGGACGTTGTCTTTACTTAAAGTATTCTATAAAACGACAAACGACACCCACCTTTTTATAAAGTCACAGATATCGGTCATAATAGTAGAACTGAACCCTGTATGGAAGACTTCTGGACATTGTCTTTAGTCAAAGTATTCTCTAAAATGACAGACGACGCCCAACTGTTCAAGAAGTCACAGATATTGGTCATACTAAAACTGAAACCCTAATGCAAGACTTCTGGAGGTTGTCTTTAGTCAAAGTATTCTCTAAAACGACAGACGACATTCAACTGTTCATGAAGTCACAGATATCGGTCATATTAATAGAACTGAAACCTTTATGCAAGACTTTTAGACGTTGGCATTACTCAAAGTATTCTCTAAAACGACAGATGACACCCAACTGTTCGTGAAGTCACAAATATAGGTCATGATATTAGAACTGAAACCTTAATGCAAGACTTCTGGACGTTGTCTTTACTCAAAGTGTTCTTTAAACCGACCGATCACACCCAACTATTCATAAAGTCACAGATATCGGTCATAATATTAGAACTAAAACCTTAATGCAAGACTTCTGGACATTGTTTTTAGTCAAAGTATTTTCTAAAACGACAAACAACACCCAACTGCTGATGAAGTCACAGATATCGGTCATAAGATTAGAACTGAAACTTTGATGCAAGACTTCTGGACATTGTCTTTAGTCAAAGTATTCTCTAAAACGACAAACGACACCCAACTGTTGATGAAGTCACAGATATCGGTCATAATATTAGAACTGAAACCTTGATGCAAGACTTCTGGACGTTGTCTTTAGTCAAAGTATTCTCTAAAACGACAAACTACAGCCAACTGTTCATGAAGTCACAGATATCAGTCATAATATTGGAACTGATTCCTTAATGAAAGACTTCTGGACATTGTCTTTAGTCAAAGTATTCTCTAAAACGACAAACGACACCCAACAGTTCATGAAGTCAGAGATATCGGTCATATTAGAACTGAAACCTTAATGCAAGACTTCTGGACGTTGTCTTTAGTCAAAGTATTCTCTAAAACGACAAACAACACCCAACTGTTCATGAAGTCACAGATGTAGGTCACGATATTAGAACTGAAACCTATGGCAAGACTTCTGCAGGTTGTCTTTAGTCAAAGTATTCTCTAAACCGACAGACGACATCCAACTGTTCACAAAATCACAGATATCGGTCATAATAATTAAACTGAACCTTGCATAGAAGATTTCTACACATTGTCTTTAGTCAAAGTATTTTCTTAAATGACAGACGACACCCAACTGTTCATGAAGTCACAGATATCGGTCATATTAGAACTGAAACCTTAATGCAAGACTTCTGGACGTTGTCTTTACTCAAAGTATTCTATAAAACAACAAACGACACCCAACTGTTTATAAAGTCACAGATATCGGTCCGAATATAGGAACTGAACCGTGTATGGAAGACTTCTGGACATTGTCTTTTGTCAAAGTTTTCTCTAAAATGACAAATGACACTCAACTGTTGATGAAGTCACAGATATCGGTCATATTATTAGAACTGAAACATTAATGCAAGACTTCTGGACGTTGTCTTTAGTCAAAGTATTCTCTCAAACGACAAACGACAGCCAACTGTTCACGAAGTCACAGATATCAGTCATAATATTAGAACTGATTCCTTAATAAAAGACTTCTGGACGTTGTCTTTAGTCAAAGTATTCTCTAAAACGACAAACGACACCCAACTGCTCATGAAGTCAAAGATATCGGTCATGATATTAGAACCGAAACCTAGTGCAAGACTTCTGGAGGTTGTCTTTAGTCAAAGTATTCTCTAAAATGACAGACGACACCCAACTGTTCGTGAAGTCACAGATATAGGTCATGATATTAGAACTGATACCTTAATGCAAGACGACTGGACGTTGTTTTTTGCTCAAAGAATTCTTTAAAACGACAGATGACACCCAACTATTCATGAAGTTACAGATATCCGTCTTAATATTATAACTGAAACCTTAATGGAAGACTTCTGGACATTGTCTTTAGTCAAAGTATTCTCTAAAACGACAGACGACACCCAACTGTTCATGAAGTCACAGATATAGGTCATGATATTAGAACTGAAACCTTAATGCAAGACTTCTGGAGGTTGTCTTTAGTCAAAGTATTCTCTAAAACGACAAACGACACCAAACTGTTGATGAAGTCACAGATATCGGTCATAATATTAGAACTCTAACCTTGATGCAAGACTTCTGGATGTTGTCTTTAGTCAAAGTATTCTCTAAAACGACAGAGGACACCCAACTGTTCATGAAGTCTTAGATATTGGTCATGCTAGAACTGAAACCTTAATGCAAGACTTCTGGAGGTTGTCTTTAGTCAAGGTATCCTCTAAAACGACAAACGACACCAAACTGTTGATGAAGTCACAGATATCGGTCATAATATTAGAACTCTAACCTTGATGCAAGACTTATGGTTGTTGTCTTTAGTCAATGTATTCTCTAAAACGACAGACGACACCCAACTGTTCATGAAGTCACAGATATAGGTCATGATATTAGAACTGGAATCTTAATGCAAGACTTCTGGACGTTGTCTTAAGTCAAAGTATTCTCTAAAACGACAGACGACACCCAACTGTTCATGAAGTCACAGATATAGGTCATGATATTTGAACTGAAACCTTAATGCAAGACTTCTGGATGTTGTCTTTAGTCAAAGTATTCTCTAAAACGACAAACGACACCCAACTGTTGATGAAGTCACAGATATCGGTCATATTATTAGAACTGAAACCTTGATGCAACACTTCTGGACATTGTCTTAAGTCAAAGTATCCTCTAAAACGACAAACGACACCAAACTGTTGATGAAGTCACAGATATCGGTCATAATATTAGAACTCTAACCTTGATGCAAGACTTGTGGACGTTGTCTTCAGTCAAAGTATTCTCTAAAACGACAGACGACACTTAACTGTTCATGAAGTCACAGTTATGAGTCATAATATTAGAACTGAAACCTTAATGCAAGATTTCTGGACGTTGTTTTTAGTCAAGGTGTTCTCTCAAACGACAAACGAAAGCCAACTGTTCATGAAGTCACAGATATCGGTCATATTAGAATTGAAACCTTACTGCAAGACTTCTGGAGGTTGTCTTTAGTCAAGGTATTCTCAAAAACGACAGACGACACCCATTGGTTCATGAAGTCACAGATATCGATCATATTATAAGAACTGGAACCTTAATGCAAGACTTCTGGACGTTGTCTTTAGTCAGGTAATTTTCTAAAATGACAGACGACACCCAACTGTCCATGAAGTCACAGATATGGGTCTTGATATTAGAACTGAAACTTTAATGTAAGACTTCTGGACGTTGTCTTTAGTCAAAGTATTCTCTAAAATGACAAACGACACCCAACTGTTGATGAAGTGACAGATATCGGTCATATTATTAGAACTGAAACCTTGATGCAACACTTCTGGACATTGTCTTTGCTCAAAGTATTCTCTAAAACCACAGACAACACCCAACTGTTCATGAAGTCACAGATATAGGTCATGATATTAGAACTGAAACCTTAATGCAAGACTTCTGGACGTTGTCTTTACTTAAAGTATTCTATAAAACGACAAACGACACCCACCTTTTTATAAAGTCACAGATATCGGTCATAATAGTAGAACTGAACCCTGTATGGAAGACTTCTGGACATTGTCTTTAGTCAAAGTATTCTCTAAAATGACAGACGACGCCCAACTGTTCAAGAAGTCACAGATATTGGTCATACTAAAACTGAAACCCTAATGCAAGACTTCTGGAGGTTGTCTTTAGTCAAAGTATTCTCTAAAACGACAGACGACATTCAACTGTTCATGAAGTCACAGATATCGGTCATATTAATAGAACTGAAACCTTTATGCAAGACTTTTAGACGTTGGCATTACTCAAAGTATTCTCTAAAACGACAGATGACACCCAACTGTTCGTGAAGTCACAAATATAGGTCATGATATTAGAACTGAAACCTTAATGCAAGACTTCTGGACGTTGTCTTTACTCAAAGTGTTCTTTAAACCGACCGATCACACCCAACTATTCATAAAGTCACAGATATCGGTCATAATATTAGAACTAAAACCTTAATGCAAGACTTCTGGACGTTGTCTTTAGTCAAACTATTCTCTAAAACAACAGATGACACTCTGCTGTTCATGAAGTCACAGATATCGGTCATAATATTAGCACTGCAACCTTAATGCAAGACTTCTAGACGTTGTCTTTACTCGAAGTATTCTCTTAAATGACAAACAGCACCTAACGGTTCATTAGGTCGGAGATATAGGTCATGATATTAGAACTGAAACCTTTATGCAAGACTTTTAGACGTTGGCATTACTCAAAGTATTCTCTAAAACGACAGACGACACCCAACTGTTCGTGAAGTCACAAATATAGGTCATGATATTAGAACTGAAACCTTAATGCAAGACTTCTGGACGTTGTCTTTACTCAAAGTGTTCTTTAAACCGACCGACCACACCCAACTATTCATAAAGTCACAGATATCGGTCATAATATTAGAACTAAAACCTTAATGCAAGGCTTCTGGACATTGTTTTTAGTCAAAGTATTTTCTAAAACGACAAACAACACCCAACTGCTGATGAAGTCACAGATATCGGTCATAAGATTAGAACTGAAACTTTGATGCAAGACTTCTGGACATTGTCTTTAGTCAAAGTATTCTCTAAAACGACAAACGACACCCAACTGTTGATGAAGTCACAGATATCGGTCATAATATTAGAACTGAAACCTTGATGCAAGACTTCTGGACGTTGTCTTTAGTCAAAGTATTCTCTAAAACGACAAACTACAGCCAACTGTTCATGAAGTCACAGATATCAGTCATAATATTGGAACTGATTCCTTAATGAAAGACTTCTGGACATTGTCTTTAGTCAAAGTATTCTCTAAAACGACAAACGACACCCAACAGTTCATGAAGTCAGAGATATCGGTCATATTAGAACTGAAACCTTAATGCAAGACTTCTGGACGTTGTCTTTAGTCAAAGTATTCTCTAAAACGACAAACAACACCCAACTGTTCATGAAGTCACAGATGTAGGTCACGATATTAGAACTGAAACCTATGGCAAGACTTCTGCAGGTTGTCTTTAGTCAAAGTATTCTCTAAACCGACAGACGACATCCAACTGTTCACAAAATCACAGATATCGGTCATAATAATTAAACTGAACCTTGCATAGAAGATTTCTACACATTGTCTTTAGTCAAAGTATTTTCTTAAATGACAGACGACACCCAACTGTTCATGAAGTCACAGATATCGGTCATATTAGAACTGAAACCTTAATGCAAGACTTCTGGACGTTGTCTTTACTCAAAGTATTCTATAAAACAACAAACGACACCCAACTGTTTATAAAGTCACAGATATCGGTCCGAATATAGGAACTGAACCGTGTATGGAAGACTTCTGGACGTTGTCTTTTGTCAAAGTTTTCTCTAAAATGACAAATGACACTCAACTGTTGATGAAGTCACAGATATCGGTCATATTATTAGAACTCTAACCTTGATGCAAGACTTGTGGACGTTGTCTTCAGTCAAAGTATTCTCTAAAACGACAGACGACACTTAACTGTTCATGAAGTCACAGTTATGAGTCATAATATTAGAACTGAAACCTTAATGCAAGATTTCTGGACGTTGTTTTTAGTCAAGGTGTTCTCTCAAACGACAAACGAAAGCCAACTGTTCATGAAGTCACAGATATCGGTCATATTAGAATTGAAACCTTACTGCAAGACTTCTGGAGGTTGTCTTTAGTCAAGGTATTCTCAAAAACGACAGACGACACCCATTGGTTCATGAAGTCACAGATATCGATCATATTATAAGAACTGGAACCTTAATGCAAGACTTCTGGACGTTGTCTTTAGTCAGGTAATTTTCTAAAATGACAGACGACACCCAACTGTCCATGAAGTCACAGATATGGGTCTTGATATTAGAACTGAAACTTTAATGTAAGACTTCTGGACGTTGTCTTTAGTCAAAGTATTCTCTAAAATGACAAACGACACCCAACTGTTGATGAAGTGACAGATATCGGTCATATTATTAGAACTGAAACCTTGATGCAACACTTCTGGACATTGTCTTTGCTCAAAGTATTCTCTAAAACCACAGACAACACCCAACTGTTCATGAAGTCACAGATATAGGTCATGATATTAGAACTGAAACCTTAATGCAAGACTTCTGGACGTTGTCTTTACTTAAAGTATTCTATAAAACGACAAACGACACCCACCTTTTTATAAAGTCACAGATATCGGTCATAATAGTAGAACTGAACCCTGTATGGAAGACTTCTGGACATTGTCTTTAGTCAAAGTATTCTCTAAAATGACAGACGACGCCCAACTGTTCAAGAAGTCACAGATATTGGTCATACTAAAACTGAAACCCTAATGCAAGACTTCTGGAGGTTGTCTTTAGTCAAAGTATTCTCTAAAACGACAGACGACATTCAACTGTTCATGAAGTCACAGATATCGGTCATATTAATAGAACTGAAACCTTTATGCAAGACTTTTAGACGTTGGCATTACTCAAAGTATTCTCTAAAACGACAGATGACACCCAACTGTTCGTGAAGTCACAAATATAGGTCATGATATTTGAACTGAAACCTTAATGCAAGACTTCTGGACGTTGTCTTTACTCAAAGTGTTCTTTAAACCGACCGATCACACCCAACTATTCATAAAGTCACAGATATCGGTCATAATATTAGAACTAAAACCTTAATGCAAGACTTCTGGACGTTGTCTTTAGTCAAACTATTCTCTAAAACAACAGATGACACTCTGCTGTTCATGAAGTCACAGATATCGGTCATAATATTAGCACTGCAACCTTAATGCAAGACTTCTAGACGTTGTCTTTACTCGAAGTATTCTCTTAAATGACAAACAGCACCTAACGGTTCATTAGGTCGGAGATATAGGTCATGATATTAGAACTGAAACCTTTATGCAAGACTTTTAGACGTTGGCATTACTCAAAGTATTCTCTAAAACGACAGACGACACCCAACTGTTCGTGAAGTCACAAATATAGGTCATGATATTAGAACTGAAACCTTAATGCAAGACTTCTGGACGTTGTCTTTACTCAAAGTGTTCTTTAAACCGACCGACCACACCCAACTATTCATAAAGTCACAGATATCGGTCATAATATTAGAACTAAAACCTTAATGCAAGGCTTCTGGACATTGTTTTTAGTCAAAGTATTTTCTAAAACGACAAACAACACCCAACTGCTGATGAAGTCACAGATATCGGTCATAAGATTAGAACTGAAACTTTGATGCAAGACTTCTGGACATTGTCTTTAGTCAAAGTATTCTCTAAAACGACAAACGACACCCAACTGTTGATGAAGTCACAGATATCGGTCATAATATTAGAACTGAAACCTTGATGCAAGACTTCTGGACGTTGTCTTTAGTCAAAGTATTCTCTAAAACGACAAACTACAGCCAACTGTTCATGAAGTCACAGATATCAGTCATAATATTGGAACTGATTCCTTAATGAAAGACTTCTGGACATTGTCTTTAGTCAAAGTATTCTCTAAAACGACAAACGACACCCAACAGTTCATGAAGTCAGAGATATCGGTCATATTAGAACTGAAACCTTAATGCAAGACTTCTGGACGTTGTCTTTAGTCAAAGTATTCTCTAAAACGACAAACAACACCCAACTGTTCATGAAGTCACAGATGTAGGTCACGATATTAGAACTGAAACCTATGGCAAGACTTCTGCAGGTTGTCTTTAGTCAAAGTATTCTCTAAACCGACAGACGACATCCAACTGTTCACAAAATCACAGATATCGGTCATAATAATTAAACTGAACCTTGCATAGAAGATTTCTACACATTGTCTTTAGTCAAAGTATTTTCTTAAATGACAGACGACACCCAACTGTTTATGAAGTCACAGATATCGGTCATATTAGAACTGAAACCTTAATGCAAGACTTCTGGACGTTGTCTTTACTCAAAGTATTCTATAAAACAACAAACGACACCCAACTGTTTATAAAGTCACAGATATCGGTCCGAATATAGGAACTGAACCGTGTATGGAAGACTTCTGGACGTTGTCTTTTGTCAAAGTTTTCTCTAAAATGACAAATGACACTCAACTGTTGATGAAGTCACAGATATCGGTCATATTATTAGAACTGAAACATTAATGCAAGACTTCTGGACGTTGTCTTTAGTCAAAGTATTCTCTCAAACGACAAACGACAGCCAACTGTTCACGAAGTCACAGATATCAGTCATAAGATTAGAACTGATTCCTTAATAAAAGACTTCTGGACGTTGTCTTTAGTCAAAGTATTCTCTAAAACGACAAACGACACCCAACTGCTCATGAAGTCAAAGATATCGGTCATGATATTAGAACCGAAACCTAGTGCAAGACTTCTGGAGGTTGTCTTTAGTCAAAGTATTCTCTAAAATGACAGACGACACCCAACTGTTCGTGAAGTCACAGATATAGGTCATGATATTAGAACTGATACCTTAATGCAAGACGACTGGACGTTGTTTTTTGCTCAAAGAATTCTTTAAAACGACAGATGACACCCAACTATTCATGAAGTTACAGATATCCGTCTTAATATTAGAACTGAAACCTTAATGGAAGACTTCTGGACATTGTCTTTAGTCAAAGTATTCTCTAAAACGACAGACGACACCCAACTGTTCATGAAGTCACAGATATAGGTCATGATATTAGAACTGAAACCTTAATGCAAGACTTCTGGAGGTTGTCTTTAGTCAAAGTATTCTCTAAAACGACAAACGACAACCAACTGTTGATGAAGTCACAGATATCGGTCATATTATTAGAACTGAAACCTTGATGCAACACTTCTGGACATTGTCTTTAGTCAAAGTATCCTCTAAAACGACAAACGACACCAAACTCTTGATGAAGTCACAGATATCGGTCATAATATTAGAACTCTAACCTTGATGCAAGACTTCTGGATGTTGTCTTTAGTCAAAGTATTCTCTAAAACGACAGAGGACACCCAACTGTTCATGAAGTCTTAGATATTGGTCATGCTAGAACTGAAACCTTAATGCAAGACTTCTGGAGGTTGTCTTTAGTCAAGGTATCCTCTAAAACGACAAACGACACCAAACTGTTGATGAAGTCACAGATATCGGTCATAATATTAGAACTCTAACCTTGATGCAAGACTTCTGGACGTTGTCTTTAGTCAATGTATTCTCTAAAACGACAGACGACACCCAACTGTTCATGAAGTCACAGATATAGGTCATGATATTAGAACTGGAATCTTAATGCAAGACTTCTGGACGTTGTCTTAAGTCAAAGTATTCTCTAAAACGACAGACGACACCCAACTGTTCATGAAGTCACAGATATAGGTCATGATATTAGAACTGAAACCTTAATGCAAGACTTCTGGATGTTGTCTTTAGTCAAAGTATTCTCTAAAACGACAAACGACACCCAACTGTTGATGAAGTCACAGATATCGGTCATATTATTAGAACTGAAACCTTGATGCAACACTTCTGGACATTGTCTTAAGTCAAAGTATCCTCTAAAACGACAAACGACACCAAACTGTTGATGAAGTCACAGATATCGGTCATAATATTAGAACTCTAACCTTGATGCAAGACTTGTGGACGTTGTCTTCAGTCAAAGTATTCTCTAAAACGACAGACGACACTTAACTGTTCATGAAGTCACAGTTATGAGTCATAATATTAGAACTGAAACCTTAATGCAAGATTTCTGGACGTTGTTTTTAGTCAAGGTGTTCTCTCAAACGACAAACGAAAGCCAACTGTTCATGAAGTCACAGATATCGGTCATATTAGAATTGAAACCTTACTGCAAGACTTCTGGAGGTTGTCTTTAGTCAAGGTATTCTCAAAAACGACAGACGACACCCATTGGTTCATGAAGTCACAGATATCGATCATATTATAAGAACTGGAACCTTAATGCAAGACTTCTGGACGTTGTCTTTAGTCAGGTAATTTTCTAAAATGACAGACGACACCCAACTGTCCATGAAGTCACAGATATGGGTCTTGATATTAGAACTGAAACTTTAATGTAAGACTTCTGGACGTTGTCTTTAGTCAAAGTATTCTCTAAAATCACAAACGACACCCAACTGTTGATGAAGTGACAGATATCGGTCATATTATTAGAACTGAAACCTTGATGCAACACTTCTGGACATTGTCTTTGCTCAAAGTATTCTCTAAAACCACAGACAACACCCAACTGTTCATGAAGTCACAGATATAGGTCATGATATTAGAACTGAAACCTTAATGCAAGACTTCTGGACGTTGTCTTTACTTAAAGTATTCTATAAAACGACAAACGACACCCACCTTTTTATAAAGTCACAGATATCGGTCATAATAGTAGAACTGAACCCTGTATGGAAGACTTCTGGACATTGTCTTTAGTCAAAGTATTCTCTAAAATGACAGACGACGCCCAACTGTTCAAGAAGTCACAGATATTGGTCATACTAAAACTGAAACCCTAATGCAAGACTTCTGGAGGTTGTCTTTAGTCAAAGTATTCTCTAAAACGACAGACGACATTCAACTGTTCATGAAGTCACAGATATCGGTCATATTAATAGAACTGAAACCTTTATGCAAGACTTTTAGACGTTGGCATTACTCAAAGTATTCTCTAAAACGACAGACGACACCCAACTGTTCGTGAAGTCACAAATATAGGTCATGATATTAGAACTGAAACCTTAATGCAAGACTTCTGGACGTTGTCTTTACTCAAAGTGTTCTTTAAACCGACCGATCACACCCAACTATTCATAAAGTCACAGATATCGGTCATAATATTAGAACTAAAACCTTAATGCAAGGCTTCTGGACATTGTTTTTAGTCAAAGTATTCTCTAAAACGACAAACAACACCCAACTGCTGATGAAGTCACAGATATCGGTCATAAGATTAGAACTGAAAGTTTGATGCAAGACTTCTGGACATTGTCTTTAGTCAAAGTATTCTCTAAAACGACAAACGACACCCAACTGTTGATGAAGTCACAGATATCGGTCATAATATTAGAACTGAAACCTTGATGCAAGACTTCTGGACGTTGTCTTTAGTCAAAGTATTCTCTAAAACGACAAACTACAGCCAACTGTTCATGAAGTCACAGATATCAGTCATATTATTAGAACTGATTCCTTAATGAAAGACTTCTGGACATTGTCTTTAGTCAAAGTATTCTCTAAAACGACAGACGACATCCAACTGTTCACAAAATCAAAGATATCGGTCATAATAATTAAACTGAACCTTGCATAGAAGATTTCTACACATTGTCTTTAGTCAAAGTATTTTCTTAAATGACAGACGACACCCAACTGTTCATGAAGTCACAGATATCGGTCATATTAGAACTGAAACCTTAATGCAAGACTTCTGGACGTTGTCTTTACTCAAAGTATTCTATAAAACAACAAACGACACCCAACTGTTTATAAAGTCACAGATATCGGTCAGAATATAGGAACTGAACCGTGTATGGAAGACTTCTGGACGTTGTCTTTTGTCAAAGTTTTCTCTAAAATGACAAATGACACTCAACTGTTGATGAAGTCACAGATATCGGTCATACTATTAGAACTGAAACATTATTGCAAGACTTCTGGACGTTGTCTTTAGTCAAAGTATTCTCTCAAACGACAAACGACAGCCAACTGTTCACGAAGTCACAGATATCAGTCATAATATTAGAACTGATTCCTTAATAAAAGACTTCTGGACATTGTCTTTAGTCACAGTATTCTCTAAAACGACAAACGACACCCAACTGCTCATGAAGTCAAAGATATCGGTCATGATATTAGAACCGAAACCTAGTGCAAGACTTCTGGAGGTTGTCTTTAGTCAAAGTATTCTCTAAAATGACAGACGACACCCAACTGTTCGTGAAGTCACAGATATAGGTCATGATATTAGAACTGATCCCTTAATGCAAGACTGCTGGACGTTGTTTTTGCTCAAAGAATTTTTTAAAACGACAGATGACACCCAACTATTCATGAAGTTACAGATATCCGTCTTAATATTAGAACTGAAACCTTAATGGAAGACTTCTGGACATTGTCTTTAGTCAAAGTATTCTCTAAAACGACAGACGACACCCAACTGTTCATGAAGTCACAGATATAGGTCATGATATTAGAACTGAAACCTTAATGCAAGACTTCTGGATGTTGTCTTTAGTCAAAGTATTCTCTAAAACGACAAACGACAACCAACTGTTGATGAAGTCACAGATATCGGTCATATTATTAGAACTGAAACCTTGATGCAACACTTCTGGACATTGTCTTTAGTCAAAGTATCCTCTAAAACGACAAACGACACCAAACTGTTGATGAAGTCACAGATATCGGTCATAATATTAGAACTCTAACCTTGATGCAAGACTTCTGGATGTTGTCTTTAGTCAAAGTATTCTCTAAAACGACAGACGACACCCAACTGTTCATGAAGTCTTAGATATTGGTCATGCTAGAACTGAAACCTTAATGCAAGACTTCTGGAGGTTGTCTTTAGTCAAGGTATCCTCTAAAACGACAAACGACACCAAACTGTTGATGAAGTCACAGATATCGGTCATAATATTAGAACTCTAACCTTGATGCAAGACTTCTGGACGTTGTCTTTAGTCAAAGTATTCTCTAAAACGACAGACGACACCCAACTGTTCATGAAGTCACAGATATAGGTCATGATATTAGAACTGGAATCTTAATGCAAGACTTCTGGACGTTGTCTTAAGTCAAAGTATTCTCTAAAACGACAGACGACACCCAACTGTTCATGAAGTCACAGATATAGGTCATGATATTAGAACTGAAACCTTAATGCAAGACTTCTGGATGTTGTCTTTAGTCAAAGTATTCTCTAAAACGACAAACGACACCCAACTGTTGATGAAGTCACAGATATCGGTCATATTATTAGAACTGAAACCTGGATGCAACACTTCTGGACATTGTCTTTAGTCAAAGTATCCGCTAAAACGACAAACGACACCAAACTATTGATGAAGTCACAGATATCGGTCATAATATTAGAACTCTAACCTTGATGCAAGACTTCTGGACGTTGTCTTTAGTCAAAGTATTCTCTAAAACGACAGACGACACTCAACTGTTCATGAAGTCACAGTTATGAGTCATATATTAGAACTGAAACCTTAATGCAAGACTTCTGGACGTTGTTTTTAGTCAAAGTGTTCTCTCAAACGACAAACGACAGCCAACTGTTCACGAAGTCACAGATATCAGTCATAATATTAGAACTGATTCCTTTATGAAAGACTTCTGGACGTTGTCTTTAGTCAAAGTATTCTCTAAAACGACAAACGACACCCAACTGCTCATGAAGCCAAAGATATCGGTCATGATATTAGAACTGAAACCTATTGCAAGACTTCTGGAGGTTGTCTTTAGTCAAAGTATTCTCTAAAATGACAGACGACACCCAACTGTTCGTGAAGTCACAGATATAGGTCATGATATTAGAACTGATACCTTAATGCAAGACTGCTGGACGTTGTCTTTGCTCAAAGAATTCTTTAAAACGACAGATGACACCCAACTATTCATGAAGTTACCGATATCCGTCTTAATATTAGAACTGAAACCTTAATGGAAGACTTCTGGACATTGTCTTTAGTCAAAGTATTCTCTAAAACGACAGACGACACCCAACTGTTCATGAAGTCACAGATATCGGTCATATAATTGAACTGAAGCTTTAATGCCAGACTTCTGGACGTTGCCTTTACTCAAAGTATTCTCTAAAACGACCGACGACACACAACTCTTGATGAAGTCACAGATATCGATCATAATATTAGAACTGAAACCTTAATGCAAGACTTCTGGACATTGTCTTTAGTCAAAGTATTCTTTAAAATGACAGACGACACTCAACTGTTCATGAAGTCACAGATATCGGTCATATTATTAGAACTGAAACCTTGATGCAACACTTCTGGACATTGTCTTTAGTCAAAGTATCCTCTAAAACGACAAACGACACCAAACTGTTGATGAAGTCACAGATATCGGTCATAATATTAGAACTCTAACCTTGATGCAAGACTTCTGGATGTTGTCTTTAGTCAAAGTATTCTCTAAAACGACAGACGACACCCAACTGTTCATGAAGTCTTAGATATTGGTCATGCTAGAACTGAAACCTTAATGCAAGACTTCTGGAGGTTGTCTTTAGTCAAGGTATTCTCAAAAACAACAGACGACACCAAATTCTTCATGAAGTCACAGATATCGATCATATTATAAGAACTGGAACCTTAATGCAAGACTTCTCGACGTTGTCTTCAGTCAAAGTATTCTCTAAAACAACAGACGACACTCAACTGTTCATGAAGTCACAGATATCAGTCATATTATAAAAACTGGAATCTTAATGCAAGACTTCTGGACGTTGTCTTTAGTCAAAGTATTCTCTAAAACGACAGACGACACCCAACTGTTCATGAAGTCACAGATATAGGTCATGATATTAGAACTGAAACCTTAATGCAAGACTTCTGGATGTTGTCTTTAGTCAAAGTATTCTCTAAAACGACAAACGACACCCAACTGTTGATGAAGTCACAGATATCGGTCATATTATTAGAACTGAAACCTTGATGCAACACTTCTGGACATTGTCTTAAGTCAAAGTATCCTCTAAAACGACAAACGACACCAAACTGTTGATGAAGTCACAGATATCGGTCCTAATATTAGAACTCTAACCTTGATGCAAGACTTCTGGACGTTGTCTTTAGTCAAAGTATTCTCTAAAACGACAGACGACACTTAACTGTTCATGAAGTCACAGTTATGAGTCATAATATTAGAACTGAAACCTTAATGCAAGATTTCCGGACGTTGTTTTTAGTCAAAGTGTTCTCTCAAACGACAAACGAAAGCCAACTGTTCATGAAGTCACAGATATCGGTCATATTAGAATTGAAACCTTACTGCAAGACTTCTGGACGTTGCCTTTACTCAAAGTATTCTATAAAACGACAAACGTTACTCAACTGTTTATAAAGTCAGAGATATTGGTCATAATATTGGAAATATACCCTGTATGGAAGACGTCTGGACATTGTCTTTAGTCAAAGTATTCTCTAAAATGACAGACGACACCCAACTGTTCATGAGGTCTTAGATATTGGTCATGCTAGAACTGAAACCTTAATGCAAGACTTCTGGAGGTTGTCTCTGGTCAAGGTATTCTCAAAAATGACAGACGACACCCATTGGTTCTTGAAGTCACAGATATCGATCATATTATAAGAACTGGAACCTTAATGCAAGACTTCTGGACGTTGTCTTTAGTCAGGTAATTTTCTAAAATGACAGACGACACCCAACTGTCCATGAAGTCACAGATATGGGTCTTGATATTAGAACTGAAACTTTAATGTAAGACTTCTGGACGTTGTCTTTAGTCAAAGTATTCTCTAAAATGACAAACGACACCCAACTGTTGATGAAGTGACAGATATCGGTCATATTATTAGAACTGAAACCTTGATGCAACACTTCTGGACATTGTCTTTGCTCAACGTATTCTCTAAAACCACAGACAACACCCAACTGTTCATGAAGTCACAGATATAGGTCATGATATTAGAACTGAAACCTTAATGCAAGACTTCTGGACGTTGTCTTTACTTAAAGTATTCTATAAAACGACAAACGACACCCACCTTTTTATAAAGTCACAGATATCGGTCATAATAGTAGAACTGAACCCTGTATGGAAGACTTCTGGAGATTGTCTTTAGTCAAAGTATTCTCTAAAATGACAGACGACGCCCAACTGTTCATGAAGTCACAGATATTGGTCATACTAAAACTGAAACCCTAATGCAAGACTTCTGGAGGTTGTCTTTAGTCAAAGTATTCTCTAAAACGACAGACGACATTCAACTGTTCATGAAGTCACAGATATCGGTCATATTAATAGAACTGAAGCCTCAATGCAAGACTTCTGGACGTTGTCAATAGTCAAAGTATTCTCTAAAACGACAGACGACACACAACTGTTGATGAAGTCACAAATACCGATCATAATATTAGAATTGGAACCTAATGCAAGACTTATGGACGTTGTCTTTAGTCAATGTATTCTCTAAAACGACAGATCACACTCAACTGTTCATGAAGTCACAGATATCAGTCATAATATAAAAACTGGAACCTTTTTTGCAAGACTTCTGGACGTTGTCTTTAGTCAAAGTATTCTCTAAAACAACAGATGACACTCTGCTGTTCATGAAGTCACAGATATCGGTCATAATATTAGCACTGCAACCTTAATGCAAGACTTCTAGACGTTGTCTTTACTCGAAGTATTCTCTTAAATGACAAACAGCACCTAACGGTTCATTAGGTCGGAGATATAGGTCATGATATTAGAACTGAAACCTTTATGCAAGACTTTTAGACGTTGGCATTACTCAAAGTATTCTCTAAAACGACAGACGACACCCAACTGTTCGTGAAGTCACAAATATAGGTCATAATATTAGAACTGAAACCTTAATGCAAGACTTCTGGACGTTGTCTTTACTCAAAGTGTTCTTTAAACCGACCGACCACACCCAACTATTCATAAAGTCACAGATATCGGTCATAATATTAGAACTAAAACCTTAATGCAAGGCTTCTGGACATTGTTTTTAGTCAAAGTATTCTCTAAAACGACAAACAACACCCAACTGCTGATGAAGTCACAGATATCGGTCATAAGATTAGAACTGAAACTCTGATGCAAGACTTCTGGACATTGTCTTTAGTCAAAGTATTCTCTAAAACGACAAACGACACCCAACTGTTGATGAAGTCACAGATATCGGTCTTAATATTAGAACTGAAACCTTGATGCAAGACTTCTGGACGTTGTCTTTAGTCAAAGTATTCTCTAAAACGACAAACTACAGCCAACTGTTCATGAAGTCACAGATATCAGTCATAATATTAGAACTGATTCCTTAATGAAAGACTTCTGGACATTCTCTTTAGTCAAAGTATTCTCTAAATTGACAAACGACACCCAACAGTTCATGAAGTCAGAGATATCGGTCATATTAGAACTGAAACCTTAATGCAAGACTTCTGGACGTTGTCTTTAGTCAAAGTATTCTCTAAAACGACAAACAACACCCAACTGTTCATGAAGTCACAGATGTAGGTCACGATATTAGAACTGAAACCTATGGCAAGACTTCTGCAGGTTGTCTTTAGTCAAAGTATTCTCTAAACCGACAGACGACATCCAACTGTTCACAAAATCACAGATATCGGTCATAATAATTAATTTGAACCTTGCATAGAAGATTTCTACACATTGTCTTTAGTCAAAGTATTTTCTTAAATGACAGACGACACCCAACTGTTCATGAAGTCACAGATATCGGTCATATTAGAACTGAAACCTTAATGCAAGACTTCTGGACGTTGTCTTTACTCAAAGTATTCTATAAAACAACAAACGACACCCAACTGTTCACGAAGTCACAGATATCAGTCATAATATTAGAACTGATTCCTTAATAAAAGACTTCTGGACGTTGTCTTTAGTCAAAGTATTCTCTAAAACGACAAACGACACCCAACTGCTCATGAAGTCAAAGATATCGGTCATGATATTAGAACCGAAACCTAGTGCAAGACTTCTGGAGGTTGTCTTTAGTCAAAGTATTCTCTAAAATGACAGACGACACCCAACTGTTCGTGAAGTCACAGATATAGGTCATGATATTAGAACTGATACCTTAATGCAAGACTGCTGGACGTTGTTTTTGCTCAAAGAATTCTTTAAAACGACAGATGACACCCAACTATTCATGAAGTTACAGATATCCGTCTTAATATTAGAACTGAAACCTTAATGGAAGACTTCTGGACATTGTCTTTAGTCAAAGTATTCTCTAAAACGACAGACGACACCCAACTGTTCATGAAGTCACAGATATAGGTCATGATATTAGAACTGAAACCTTGATGCAAGACTTCTGGACGTTGTCTTTAGTCAAAGTATTCTCTAAAACGACAGACGACACCCAACTGTTCATGAAGTCACAGATATAGGTCATGATATTAGAACTGGAATCTTAATGCAAGACTTCTGGACGTTGTCTTAAGTCAAAGTATTCTCTAAAATGACAGACGACACCCAACTGTTCATGAAGTCACAGATATAGGTCATGATATTAGAACTGAAACCTTAATGCAAGACTTCTGGATGTTGTCTTTAGTCAAAGTATTCTCTAAAACGACAAACGACACCCAACTGTTGATGAAGTCACAGATATCGGTCATAGTATTAGAACTGAAACCTTGATGCAACACTTCTGGACATTGTCTTAAGTCAAAGTATCCTCTAAAACGACAAACGACACCAAACTGTTGATGAAGTCACAGATATCGGTCATAATATTAGAACTCTAACCTTGATGCAAGACTTGTGGACGTTGTCTTCAGTCAAAGTATTCTCTAAAACGACAGACGACACTTAACTGTTCATGAAGTCACAGTTATGAGTCATAATATTAGAACTGAAACCTTAATGCAAGATTTCTGGACGTTGTTTTTAGTCAAAGTGTTCTCTCAAACGACAAACGAAAGCCAACTGTTCATGAAGTCACAGATATCGGTCATATTAGAATTGAAACCTTACTGCAAGACTTCTGGAGGTTGTCTTTAGTCAAGGTATTCTCAAAAACGACCGACGACACCCATTGGTTCATGAAGTCACAGATATCGATCATATTATAAGAACTGGAACCTTAATGCAAGACTTCTGGACGTTGTCTTTAGTCAGGTAATTTTCTAAAATGACAGACGACACCCAACTGTCCATGAAGTCACAGATATGGGTCTTGATATTAGAACTGAAACCTTGATGCAAGACTTCTGGACGTTGTCTTTAGTCAAAGTATTCTCTAAAACGACAAACTACAGCCAACTGTTCATGAAGTCACAGATATCAGTCATATTATTAGAACTGATTCCTTAATGAAAGACTTCTGGACATTGTCTTTAGTCAAAGTATTCTCTAAAACGACAAACGACACCCAACAGTTCATGAAGTCAGAGATATCGGTCATATCAGAACTGAAACCTTAATGCAAGACTTCTGGACGTTGTCTTTAGTCAAACTATTCTCTAAAACGACAAACAACACCCAACTGTTCATGAAGTCACAGATGTAGGTCATGATATTAGAACTGAAACCTATGGCAAGACTTCTGCAGGTTGTCTTTAGTCAAAGTATTCTCTAAACCGACAGACGACATCCAACTGTTCACAAAATCACAGATATCGGTCATAATAATTAAACTGAACCTTGCATAGAAGATTTCTACACATTGTCTTTAGTCAAAGTATTTTCTTAAATGACAGACGACGGCCAACTGTTCATGAAGTCACAGATATCGGTCATATTAGAACTGAAACCTTAATGCAAGACTTCTGGACGTTGTCTTTACTCAAAGTATTCTATAAAACAACAAACGACACCCAACTGTTTATAAAGTCACAGATATCGGTCAGAATATAGGAACTGAACCGTGTATGGAAGACTTCTGGACGTTGTCTTTTGTCAAAGTTTTCTCTAAAATGACAAATGACACTCAACTGTTGATGAAGTCACAGATATCGGTCATATTATTAGAACTGAAACATTAATGCAAGACTTCTGGACGTTGTTTTTAGTCAAAGTATTCTCTCAAACGACAAACGACAGCCAACTGTTCACGAAGTCACAGATATCAGTCATAATATTAGAACTGATTCCTTAATAAAAGACTTCTGGAGGTTGTCTTTAGTCAAAGTATTCTCTAAAATGACAGACGACACCCAACTGTTCGTGAAGTCACAGATATAGGTCATGATATTAGAACTGATCCCTTAATGCAAGACTGCTGGACGTTGTTTTTGCTCAAAGAATTTTTTAAAACGACAGATGACACCCAACTATTCATGAAGTTACAGATATCCGTCTTAATATTAGAACTGAAACCTTAATGGAAGACTTCTGGACATTGTCTTTAGTCAAAGTATTCTCTAAAACGACAGACGACACCCAACTGTTCATGAAGTCACAGATATAGGTCATGATATTAGAACTGAAACCTTAATGCAAGACTTCTGGATGTTGTCTTTAGTCAAAGTATTCTCTAAAACGACAAACCACAACCAACTGTTGATGAAGTCACAGATATCGGTCATATTATTAGAACTGAAACCTTGATGCAACACTTCTGGACATTGTCTTTAGTCAAAGTATCCTCTAAAACGACAAACGACACCAAACTGTTGATGAAGTCACAGATATCGGTCATAATATTAGAACTGAAACCTTAATGCAAGACTTCTGGACGTTGTCTTTACTTAAAGTATTCTATAAAACGACAAACGACACCCACCTTTTTATAAAGTCACAGATATCGGTCATAATAGTAGAACTGAACCCTGTATGGAAGACTTCTGGACATTGTCTTTAGTCAAAGTATTCTCTAAAATGACAGACGACGCCCAACTGTTCATGAAGTCACAGATATTGGTCATACTAAAACTGAAACCCTAATGCAAGACTTCTGGAGGTTGTCTTTAGTCAAAGTATTCTCTAAAACGACAGACGACACCCAACTGTTCATGAAGTCACAGATATAGGTCATGATATTAGAACTGAAACCTTAATGCAAGACTTCTGGACGTTGTCTTTACTTAAAGTATTCTATAAAACGACAAACGACACCCACCTTTTTATAAAGTCACAGATATCGGTCATAATAGTAGAACTGAACCCTGTATGGAAGACTTCTGGACATTGTCTTTAGTCAAAGTATTCTCTAAAATGACAGACGACGCCCAACTGTTCATGAAGTCACAGATATTGGTCATACTAAAACTGAAACCCTAATGCAAGACTTCTGGAGGTTGTCTTTAGTCAAAGTATTCTCTAAAACGACAGACGACACCCAACTGTTCGTGAAGTCACAAATATAGGTCATGATATTAGAACTGAAACCTTAATGCAAGACTTCTGGACGTTGTCTTTACTCAAAGTGTTCTTTAAACCGACCGACCACACCCAACTATTCATAAAGTCACAGATATCGGTCATAATATTAGAACTAAAACCTTAATGCAAGGCTTCTGGACATTGTTTTTAGTCAAAGTATTCTCTAAAACGACAAACAACACCCAACTGCTGATGAAGTCACAGATATCGGTCATAAGATTAGAACTGAAACTTTGATGCAAGACTTCTGGACATTGTCTTTAGTCAAAGTATTCTCTAAAACGACAAACGACACCCAACTGTTGATGAAGTCACAGATATCGGTCATAATATTAGAACTGAAACCTTGATGCAAGACTTCTGGACGTTGTCTTTAGTCAAAGTATTCTCTAAAATGACAGACGACACCCAACTGTCCATGAAGTCACAGATATGGGTCTTGATATTAGAACTGAAACTTTAATGTAAGACTTCTGGACGTTGTCTTTAGTCAAAGTATTCTCTAAAATGACAAACGACACCCAACTGTTGATGAAGTGACAGATATCGGTCATATTATTAGAACTGAAACCTTGATGCAACACTTCTGGACATTGTCTTTGCTCAACGTATTCTCTAAAACCACAGACAACACCCAACTGTTCATGAAGTCACAGATATAGGTCATGATATTAGAACTGAAACCTTAATGCAAGACTTCTGGACGTTGTCTTTACTTAAAGTATTCTATAAAACGACAAACGACACCCACCTTTTTATAAAGTCACAGATATCGGTCATAATAGTAGAACTGAACCCTGTATGGAAGACTTCTGGACATTGTCTTTAGTCAAAGTATTCTCTAAAATGACAGACGACGCCCAACTGTTCATGAAGTCACAGATATTGGTCATACTAAAACTGAAACCCTAATGCAAGACTTCTGGAGGTTGTCTTTAGTCCAAGTATTCTCTAAAACGACAGACGACATTCAACTGTTCATGAAGTCACAGATATCGGTCATATTAATAGAACTGAAGCCTCAATGCAAGACTTCTG
Source organism: Rhipicephalus microplus (assembly GCF_043290135.1). Taxonomy (NCBI): domain Eukaryota; kingdom Metazoa; phylum Arthropoda; class Arachnida; order Ixodida; family Ixodidae; genus Rhipicephalus; species Rhipicephalus microplus. Next base: position 31,535,570 of record NW_027464585.1, read on the forward strand.
GACGTTGTCAATAGTCAAAGTATTCTCTAAAATGACAGACGACACACAACTGTTGATGAAGTCACAAATACCGATCATAATATTAGAATTGGAACCTAATGCAAGACTTCTGGACGTTGTCTTTAGTCAATGTATTCTCTAAAACGACAGATCACACTCAACTGTTCATGAAGTCACAGATATCAGTCATAATATAAAAACTGGAACCTTAATGCAAGACTTCTGGACGTTGTCTTTAGTCAAAGTATTCTCTAAAACAACAGATGACACTCTGCTGTTCATGAAGTCACAGATATCGGTCATAATATTAGCACTGCAACCTTAATGCAAGACTTCTAGACGTTGTCTTCACTCGAAGTATTCTCTTAAATGACAAACAGCACCTAACGGTTCATTAGGTCGGAGATATAGGTCATGATATTAGAACTGAAACCTTTATGCAAGACTTTTAGACGTTGGCATTACTCAAAGTATTCTCTAAAACGACAGACGACACCCAACTGTTCGTGAAGTCACAAATATAGGTCATGATATTAGAACTGAAACCTTAATGCAAGACTTCTGGACGTTGTCTTTACTCAAAGTGTTCTTTAAACCGACCGACCACACCCAACTATTCATAAAGTCACAGATATCGGTCATAATATTAGAACTAAAACCTTAATGCAAGGCTTCTGGACATTGTTTTTAGTCAAAGTATTCTCTAAAACGACAAACAACACCCAACTGCTGATGAAGTCACAGATATCGGTCATAAGATTAGAACTGAAACTTTGATGCAAGACTTCTGGACATTGTCTTTAGTCAAAGTATTCTCTAAAACGACAAACGACACCCAACTGTTGATGAAGTCACAGATATCGGTCATAATATTAGAACTGAAACCTTGATGCAAGACTTCTGGACGTTGTCTTTAGCCAAAGTATTCTCTAAAACGACAAACTACAGCCAACTGTTCATGAAGTCACAGATATCAGTCATAATATTAGAACTGATTCCTTAATGAAAGACTTCTGGACATTGTCTTTAGTCAAAGTATTCTCTAAATTGACAAACGACACCCAACAGTTCATGAAGTCAGAGATATCGGTCATATTAGAACTGAAACCTTAATGCAAGACTTCTGGACGTTGTCTTTAGTCAAAGTATTCTCTAAAACGACAGACGACACCCAACTGTTCATGAAGTCACAGATATAGGTCATGATATTAGAACTGAAACCTTGATGCAAGACTTCTGGACGTTGTCTTTAGTCAAAGTATTCTCTAAAACGACAGACGACACCCAACTGTTCATGAAGTCACAGATATAGGTCATGATATTAGAACTGGAATCTTAATGCAAGACTTCTGGACGTTGTCTTAAGTCAAAGTATTCTCTAAAATGACAGACGACACCCAACTGTTCATGAAGTCACAGATATAGGTCATGATATTAGAACTGAAACCTTAATGCAAGACTTCTGGATGTTGTCTTTAGTCAAAGTATTCTCTAAAACGACAAACGACACCCAACTGTTGATGAAGTCACAGATATCGGTCATAGTATTAGAACTGAAACCTTGATGCAACACTTCTGGACATTGTCTTAAGTCAAAGTATCCTCTAAAACGACAAACGACACCAAACTGTTGATGAAGTCACAGATATCGGTCATAATATTAGAACTCTAACCTTGATGCAAGACTTGTGGACGTTGTCTTCAGTCAAAGTATTCTCTAAAACGACAGACGACACTTAACTGTTCATGAAGTCACAGTTATGAGTCATAATATTAGAACTGAAACCTTAATGCAAGATTTCTGGACGTTGTTTTTAGTCAAAGTGTTCTCTCAAACGACAAACGAAAGCCAACTGTTCATGAAGTCACAGATATCGGTCATATTAGAATTGAAACCTTACTGCAAGACTTCTGGAGGTTGTCTTTAGTCAAGGTATTCTCAAAAACGACCGACGACACCCATTGGTTCATGAAGTCACAGATATCGATCATATTATAAGAACTGGAACCTTAATGCAAGACTTCTGGACGTTGTCTTTAGTCAGGTAATTTTCTAAAATGACAGACGACACCCAACTGTCCATGAAGTCACAGATATGGGTCTTGATATTAGAACTGAAACCTTGATGCAAGACTTCTGGACGTTGTCTTTAGTCAAAGTATTCTCTAAAACGACAAACTACAGCCAACTGTTCATGAAGTCACAGATATCAGTCATATTATTAGAACTGATTCCTTAATGAAAGACTTCTGGACATTGTCTTTAGTCAAAGTATTCTCTAAAACGACAAACGACACCCAACAGTTCATGAAGTCAGAGATATCGGTCATATCAGAACTGAAACCTTAATGCAAGACTTCTGGACGTTGTCTTTAGTCAAACTATTCTCTAAAACGACAAACAACACCCAACTGTTCATGAAGTCACAGATGTAGGTCATGATATTAGAACTGAAACCTATGGCAAGACTTCTGCAGGTTGTCTTTAGTCAAAGTATTCTCTAAACCGACAGACGACATCCAACTGTTCACAAAATCACAGATATCGGTCATAATAATTAAACTGAACCTTGCATAGAAGATTTCTACACATTGTCTTTAGTCAAAGTATTTTCTTAAATGACAGACGACGGCCAACTGTTCATGAAGTCACAGATATCGGTCATATTAGAACTGAAACCTTAATGCAAGACTTCTGGACGTTGTCTTTACTCAAAGTATTCTATAAAACAACAAACGACACCCAACTGTTTATAAAGTCACAGATATCGGTCAGAATATAGGAACTGAACCGTGTATGGAAGACTTCTGGACGTTGTCTTTTGTCAAAGTTTTCTCTAAAATGACAAATGACACTCAACTGTTGATGAAGTCACAGATATCGGTCATATTATTAGAACTGAAACATTAATGCAAGACTTCTGGACGTTGTTTTTAGTCAAAGTATTCTCTCAAACGACAAACGACAGCCAACTGTTCACGAAGTCACAGATATCAGTCATAATATTAGAACTGATTCCTTAATAAAAGACTTCTGGAGGTTGTCTTTAGTCAAAGTATTCTCTAAAATGACAGACGACACCCAACTGTTCGTGAAGTCACAGATATAGGTCATGATATTAGAACTGATCCCTTAATGCAAGACTGCTGGACGTTGTTTTTGCTCAAAGAATTTTTTAAAACGACAGATGACACCCAACTATTCATGAAGTTACAGATATCCGTCTTAATATTAGAACTGAAACCTTAATGGAAGACTTCTGGACATTGTCTTTAGTCAAAGTATTCTCTAAAACGACAGACGACACCCAACTGTTCATGAAGTCACAGATATAGGTCATGATATTAGAACTGAAACCTTAATGCAAGACTTCTGGATGTTGTCTTTAGTCAAAGTATTCTCTAAAACGACAAACCACAACCAACTGTTGATGAAGTCACAGATATCGGTCATATTATTAGAACTGAAACCTTGATGCAACACTTCTGGACATTGTCTTTAGTCAAAGTATCCTCTAAAACGACAAACGACACCAAACTGTTGATGAAGTCACAGATATCGGTCATAATATTAGAACTGAAACCTTAATGCAAGACTTCTGGACGTTGTCTTTACTTAAAGTATTCTATAAAACGACAAACGACACCCACCTTTTTATAAAGTCACAGATATCGGTCATAATAGTAGAACTGAACCCTGTATGGAAGACTTCTGGACATTGTCTTTAGTCAAAGTATTCTCTAAAATGACAGACGACGCCCAACTGTTCATGAAGTCACAGATATTGGTCATACTAAAACTGAAACCCTAATGCAAGACTTCTGGAGGTTGTCTTTAGTCAAAGTATTCTCTAAAACGACAGACGACACCCAACTGTTCATGAAGTCACAGATATAGGTCATGATATTAGAACTGAAACCTTAATGCAAGACTTCTGGACGTTGTCTTTACTTAAAGTATTCTATAAAACGACAAACGACACCCACCTTTTTATAAAGTCACAGATATCGGTCATAATAGTAGAACTGAACCCTGTATGGAAGACTTCTGGACATTGTCTTTAGTCAAAGTATTCTCTAAAATGACAGACGACGCCCAACTGTTCATGAAGTCACAGATATTGGTCATACTAAAACTGAAACCCTAATGCAAGACTTCTGGAGGTTGTCTTTAGTCAAAGTATTCTCTAAAACGACAGACGACACCCAACTGTTCGTGAAGTCACAAATATAGGTCATGATATTAGAACTGAAACCTTAATGCAAGACTTCTGGACGTTGTCTTTACTCAAAGTGTTCTTTAAACCGACCGACCACACCCAACTATTCATAAAGTCACAGATATCGGTCATAATATTAGAACTAAAACCTTAATGCAAGGCTTCTGGACATTGTTTTTAGTCAAAGTATTCTCTAAAACGACAAACAACACCCAACTGCTGATGAAGTCACAGATATCGGTCATAAGATTAGAACTGAAACTTTGATGCAAGACTTCTGGACATTGTCTTTAGTCAAAGTATTCTCTAAAACGACAAACGACACCCAACTGTTGATGAAGTCACAGATATCGGTCATAATATTAGAACTGAAACCTTGATGCAAGACTTCTGGACGTTGTCTTTAGTCAAAGTATTCTCTAAAATGACAGACGACACCCAACTGTCCATGAAGTCACAGATATGGGTCTTGATATTAGAACTGAAACTTTAATGTAAGACTTCTGGACGTTGTCTTTAGTCAAAGTATTCTCTAAAATGACAAACGACACCCAACTGTTGATGAAGTGACAGATATCGGTCATATTATTAGAACTGAAACCTTGATGCAACACTTCTGGACATTGTCTTTGCTCAACGTATTCTCTAAAACCACAGACAACACCCAACTGTTCATGAAGTCACAGATATAGGTCATGATATTAGAACTGAAACCTTAATGCAAGACTTCTGGACGTTGTCTTTACTTAAAGTATTCTATAAAACGACAAACGACACCCACCTTTTTATAAAGTCACAGATATCGGTCATAATAGTAGAACTGAACCCTGTATGGAAGACTTCTGGACATTGTCTTTAGTCAAAGTATTCTCTAAAATGACAGACGACGCCCAACTGTTCATGAAGTCACAGATATTGGTCATACTAAAACTGAAACCCTAATGCAAGACTTCTGGAGGTTGTCTTTAGTCCAAGTATTCTCTAAAACGACAGACGACATTCAACTGTTCATGAAGTCACAGATATCGGTCATATTAATAGAACTGAAGCCTCAATGCAAGACTTCTGGACGTTGTCAATAGTCAAAGTATTCTCTAAAATGACAGACGACACACAACTGTTGATGAAGTCACAAATACCGATCATAATATTAGAATTGGAACCTAATGCAAGACTTCTGGACGTTGTCTTTAGTCAATGTATTCTCTAAAACGACAGATCACACTCAACTGTTCATGAAGTCACAGATATCAGTCATAATATAAAAACTGGAACCTTAATGCAAGACTTCTGGACGTTGTCTTTAGTCAAAGTATTCTCTAAAACAACAGATGACACTCTGCTGTTCATGAAGTCACAGATATCGGTCATAATATTAGCACTGCAACCTTAATGCAAGACTTCTAGACGTTGTCTTCACTCGAAGTATTCTCTTAAATGACAAACAGCACCTAACGGTTCATTAGGTCGGAGATATAGGTCATGATATTAGAACTGAAACCTTTATGCAAGACTTTTAGACGTTGGCATTACTCAAAGTATTCTCTAAAACGACAGACGACACCCAACTGTTCGTGAAGTCACAAATATAGGTCATGATATTAGAACTGAAACCTTAATGCAAGACTTCTGGACGTTGTCTTTACTCAAAGTGTTCTTTAAACCGACCGACCACACCCAACTATTCATAAAGTCACAGATATCGGTCATAATATTAGAACTAAAACCTTAATGCAAGGCTTCTGGACATTGTTTTTAGTCAAAGTATTCTCTAAAACGACAAACAACACCCAACTGCTGATGAAGTCACAGATATCGGTCATAAGATTAGAACTGAAACTTTGATGCAAGACTTCTGGACATTGTCTTTAGTCAAAGTATTCTCTAAAACGACAAACGACACCCAACTGTTGATGAAGTCACAGATATCGGTCATAATATTAGAACTGAAACCTTGATGCAAGACTTCTGGACGTTGTCTTTAGCCAAAGTATTCTCTAAAACGACAAACTACAGCCAACTGTTCATGAAGTCACAGATATCAGTCATAATATTAGAACTGATTCCTTAATGAAAGACTTCTGGACATTGTCTTTAGTCAAAGTATTCTCTAAATTGACAAACGACACCCAACAGTTCATGAAGTCAGAGATATCGGTCATATTAGAACTGAAACCTTAATGCAAGACTTCTGGACGTTGTCTTTAGTCAAAGTATTCTCTAAAACGACAAACAACACCCAACTGTTCATGAAGTCACAGATGTAGGTCACGATATTAGAACTGAAACCTATGGCAAGACTTCTGCAGGTTGTCTTTAGTCAAAGTATTCTCTAAACCGACAGACGACATCCAACTGTTCACAAAATCACAGATATCGGTCATAATTATTAATTTGAACCTTGCATAGAAGATTTCTACACATTGTCTTTAGTCAAAGTATTTTCTTAAATGACAGACGACACCCAACTGTTCATGAAGTCACAGATATCGGTCATATTAGAACTGAAACCTTAATGCAAGACTTCTGGACGTTGTCTTTACTCAAAGTATTCTATAAAACAACAAACGACACCCAACTGTTCACGAAGTCACAGATATCAGTCATAATATTAGAACTGATTCCTTAATAAAAGACTTCTGGACGTTGTCTTTAGTCAAAGTATTCTCTAAAACGACAAACGACACCCAACTGCTCATGAAGTCAAAGATATCGGTCATGATATTAGAACCGAAACCTAGTGCAAGACTTCTGGAGGTTGTCTTTAGTCAAAGTATTCTCTAAAATGACAGACGACACCCAACTGTTCGTGAAGTCACAGATATAGGTCATGATATTAGAACTGATACCTTAATGCAAGACTGCTGGACGTTGTTTTTGCTCAAAGAATTCTTTAAAACGACAGATGACACCCAACTATTCATGAAGTTACAGATATCCGTCTTAATATTAGAACTGAAACCTTAATGGAAGACTTCTGGACATTGTCTTTAGTCAAAGTATTCTCTAAAACGACAGACGACACCCAACTGTTCATGAAGTCACAGATATAGGTCATGATATTAGAACTGAAACCTTAATGCAAGACTTCTGGATGTTGTCTTTAGTCAAAGTATTCTCTAAAACGACAAACGACAACCAACTGTTGATGAAGTCACAGATATCGGTCATATTATTAGAACTGAAACCTTGATGCAACACTTCTGGACATTGTCTTTAGTCAAAGTATCCTCTAAAACGACAAACGACACCAAACTGTTGATGAAGTCACAGATATCGGTCATAATATTAGAACTCTAACCTTGATGCAAGACTTCTGGATGTTGTCTTTAGTCAAAGTATTCTCTAAAACGACAGAGGACACCCAACTGTTCATGAAGTCTTAGATATTGGTCATGCTAGAACTGAAACCTTAATGCAAGACTTCTGGAGGTTGTCTTTAGTCAAGGTATCCTCTAAAACGACAAACGACACCAAACTGTTGATAAAGTCACAGATATCGGTCATAATATTAGAACTCTAACCTTGATGCAAGACTTCTGGACGTTGTCCTTAGTCAAAGTATTCTCTAAAACGACAGACGACACCCAACTGTTCATGAAGTCACAGATATAGGTCATGATATTAGAACTGGAATCTTAATGCAAGACTTCTGGACGTTGTCTTAAGTCAAAGTATTCTCTAAAATGACAGACGACACCCAACTGTTCATGAAGTCACAGATATAGGTCATGATATTAGAACTGAAACCTTAATGCAAGACTTCTGGATGTTGTCTTTAGTCAAAGTATTCTCTAAAACGACAAACGACACCCAACTGTTGATGAAGTCACAGATATCGGTCATATTATTAGAACTGAAACCTTGATGCAACACTTCTGGACATTGTCTTAAGTCAAAGTATCCTCTAAAACGACAAACGACACCAAACTGTTGATGAAGTCACAGATATCGGTCATAATATTAGAACTCTAACCTTGATGCAAGACTTGTGGACGTTGTCTTCAGTCAAAGTATTCTCTAAAACGACAGACGACACTTAACTGTTCATGAAGTCACAGTTATGAGTCATAATATTAGAACTGAAACCTTAATGCAAGATTTCTGGACGTTGTTTTTAGTCAAAGTGTTCTCTCAAACGACAAACGAAAGCCAACTGTTCATGAAGTCACAGATATCGGTCATATTAGAATTGAAACCTTACTGCAAGACTTCTGGAGGTTGTCTTTAGTCAAGGTATTCTCAAAAACGACCGACGACACCCATTGGTTCATGAAGTCACAGATATCGATCATATTATAAGAACTGGAACCTTAATGCAAGACTTCTGGACGTTGTCTTTAGTCAGGTAATTTTCTAAAATGACAGACGACACCCAACTGTCCATGAAGTCACAGATATGGGTCTTGATATTAGAACTGAAACTTTAATGTAAGACTTCTGGACGTTGTCTTTAGTCAAAGTATTCTCTAAAATGACAAACGACACCCAACTGTTGATGAAGTGACAGATATCGGTCATATTATTAGAACTGAAACCTTGATGCAACACTTCTGGACATTGTCTTTGCTCAAAGTATTCTCTAAAACCACAGACAACACCCAACTGTTCATGAAGTCACAGATATAGGTCATGATATTAGAACAGAAACCTTAATGCAAGACTTCTGGACGTTGTCTTTACCCAAAGTATACTATAAAACGACAAACGACACCCACCTTTTTATAAAGTCACAGATATCGGTCATAATAGTAGAACTGAACCCTGTATGGAAGACTTCTGGACATTGTCTTTAGTCAAAGTATTCTCTAAAATGACAGACGACGCCCAACTGTTCATGAAGTCACAGATATTGGTCATACTAAAACTGAAACCCTAATGCAAGACTTCTGGAGGTTGTCTTTAGTCAAAGTATTCTCTAAAACGACAGACGACATTCAACTGTTCATGAAGTCACAGATATCGGTCATATTAATAGAACTGAAGCCTTAATGCAAGACTTCTGGACGTTGTCAATAGTCAAAGTATTCTCTAAAACGACAGACGACACACAACTGTTGATGAAGTCACAAATACCGATCATAATATTAGAACTGGAACCTAATGGAAGATTTCTGGACGTTGTCTTTAGTCAATGTATTCTCTAAAACGACAGATCACACTCAACTGTTCATGAAGTCACAGATATCAGTCATAATATAAAAACTGGAACCTTAATGCAAGACTTCTGGACGTTGTCTTTAGTCAAAGTATTCTCTAAAACAACAGATGACACTCTGCTGTTCATGAAGTCACAGATATCGGTCATAATATTAGCACTGCAACCTTAATGCAAGACTTCTAGACGTTGTCTTCACTCGAAGTATTCTCTTAAATGACAAACAGCACCTAACGGTTCATTAGGTCGGAGATATAGGTCATGATATTAGAACTGAAACCTTTATGCAAGACTTTTAGACGTTGGCATTACTCAAAGTATTCTCTAAAACGACAGACGACACCCAACTGTTCGTGAAGTCACAAATATAGGTCATGATATTAGAACTGAAACCTTAATGCAAGACTTCTGGACGTTGTCTTTACTCAAAGTGTTCTTTAAACCGACCGACCACACCCAACTATTCATAAAGTCACAGATATCGGTCATAATATTAGAACTAAAACCTTAATGCAAGGCTTCTGGACATTGTTTTTAGTCAAAGTATTCTCTAAAACGACAAACAACACCCAACTGCTGATGAAGTCACAGATATCGGTCATAAGATTAGAACTGAAACTTTGATGCAAGACTTCTGGACATTGTCTTTAGTCAAAGTATTCTCTAAAACGACAAACGACACCCAACTGTTGATGAAGTCACAGATATCGGTCATAATATTAGAACTGAAACCTTGATGCAAGACTTCTGGACGTTGTCTTTAGTCAAAGTATTCTCTAAAACGACAAACTACAGCCAACTGTTCATGAAGTCACAGATATCAGTCATAATATTAGAACTGATTCCTTAATGAAAGACTTCTGGACATTGTCTTTAGTCAAAGTATTCTCTAAATTGACAAACGACACCCAACAGTTCATGAAGTCAGAGATATCGGTCATATTAGAACTGAAACCTTAATGCAAGACTTCTGGACGTTGTCTTTAGTCAAAGTATTCTCTAAAACGACAAACAACACCCAACTGTTCATGAAGTCACAGATGTAGGTCACGATATTAGAACTGAAACCTATGGCAAGACTTCTGCAGGTTGTCTTTAGTCAAAGTATTCTCTAAACCGACAGACGACATCCAACTGTTCACAAAATCACAGATATCGGTCATAATAATTAATTTGAACCTTGCATAGAAGATTTCTACACATTGTCTTTAGTCAAAGTATTTTCTTAAATGACAGACGACACCCAACTGTTCATGAAGTCACAGATATCGGTCATATTAGAACTGAAACCTTAATGCAAGACTTCTGGACGTTGTCTTTACTCAAAGTATTCTATAAAACAACAAACGACACCCAACTGTTCACGAAGTCACAGATATCAGTCATAATATTAGAACTGATTCCTTAATAAAAGACTTCTGGACGTTGTCTTTAGTCAAAGTATTCTCTAAAACGACAAACGACACCCAACTGCTCATGAAGTCAAAGATATCGGTCATGATATTAGAACCGAAACCTAGTGCAAGACTTCTGGAGGTTGTCTTTAGTCAAAGTATTCTCTAAAATGACAGACGACACCCAACTGTTCGTGAAGTCACAGATATAGGTCATGATATTAGAACTGATACCTTAATGCAAGACTGCTGGACGTTGTTTTTGCTCAAAGAATTCTTTAAAACGACAGATGACACCCAACTATTCATGAAGTTACAGATATCCGTCTTAATATTAGAACTGAAACCTTAATGGAAGACTTCTGGACATTGTCTTTAGTCAAAGTATTCTCTAAAACGACAGACGACACCCAACTGTTCATGAAGTCACAGATATAGGTCATGATATTAGAACTGAAACCTTAATGCAAGACTTCTGGATGTTGTCTTTAGTCAAAGTATTCTCTAAAACGACAAACGACAACCAACTGTTGATGAAGTCACAGATATCGGTCATATTATTAGAACTGAAACCTTGATGCAACACTTCTGGACATTGTCTTTAGTCAAAGTATCCTCTAAAACGACAAACGACACCAAACTGTTGATGAAGTCACAGATATCGGTCATAATATTAGAACTCTAACCTTGATGCAAGACTTCTGGATGTTGTCTTTAGTCAAAGTATTCTCTAAAACGACAGAGGACACCCAACTGTTCATGAAGTCTTAGATATTGGTCATGATAGAACTGAAACCTTAATGCAAGACTTCTGGAGGTTGTCTTTAGTCAAGGTATCCTCTAAAACGACAAACGACACCAAACTGTTGATAAAGTCACAGATATCGGTCATAATATTAGAACTCTAACCTTGATGCAAGACTTCTGGACGTTGTCTTTAGTCAAAGTATTCTCTAAAACGACAGACGACACCCAACTGTTCATGAAGTCACAGATATAGGTCATGGTATTAGAACTGGAATCTTAATGCAAGACTTCTGGATGTTGTCTTAAGTCAAAGTATTCTCTAAAATGACAGACGACACCCAACTGTTCATGAAGTCACAGATATAGGTCATGATATTAGAACTGAAACCCTAATGCAAGACTTCTGGATGTTGTCTTTAGTCAAAGTATTCTCTAAAACGACAAACGACACCCAACTGTTGATGAAGTCACAGATATCGGTCATATTATTAGAACTGAAACCTTGATGCAACACTTCTGGACATTGTCTTAAGTCAAAGTATCCTCTAAAACGACAAACGACACCAAACTGTTGATGAAGTCACAGATATCGGTCATAATATTAGAACTCTAACCTTGATGCAAGACTTGTGGACGTTGTCTTCAGTCAAAGTATTCTCTAAAACGACAGACGACACTTAACTGTTCATGAAGTCACAGTTATGAGTCATAATATTAGAACTGAAACCTTAATGCAAGATTTCTGGACGTTGTTTTTAGTCAAAGTGTTCTCTCAAACGACAAACGAAAGCCAACTGTTCATGAAGTCACAGATATCGGTCATATTAGAATTGAAACCTTACTGCAAGACTTCTGGAGGTTGTCTTTAGTCAAGGTATTCTCAAAAACGACCGACGACACCCATTGGTTCATGAAGTCACAGATATCGATCATATTATAAGAACTGGAACCTTAATGCAAGACTTCTGGACGTTGTCTTTAGTCAGGTAATTTTCTAAAATGACAGACGACACCCAACTGTCCATGAAGTCACAGATATGGGTCTTGATATTAGAACTGAAACTTTAATGTAAGACTTCTGGACGTTGTCTTTAGTCAAAGTATTCTCTAAAATGACAAACGACACCCAACTGTTGATGAAGTGACAGATATCGGTCATATTATTAGAACTGAAACCTTGATGCAACACTTCTGGACATTGTCTTTGCTCAAAGTATTCTCTAAAACCACAGACAACACCCAACTGTTCATGAAGTCACAGATATAGGTCATGATATTAGAACAGAAACCTTAATGCAAGACTTCTGGACGTTGTCTTTACCCAAAGTATTCTATAAAACGACAAACGACACCCACCTTTTTATAAAGTCACAGATATCGGTCATAATAGTAGAACTGAACCCTGTATGGAAGACTTCTGGACATTGTCTTTAGTCAAAGTATTCTCTAAAATGACAGACGACGCCCAACTGTTCATGAAGTCACAGATATTGGTCATACTAAAACTGAAACCCTAATGCAAGACTTCTGGAGGTTGTCTTTAGTCAAAGTATTCTCTAAAACGACAGACGACATTCAACTGTTCATGAAGTCACAGATATCGGTCATATTAATAGAACTGAAGCCTTAATGCAAGACTTCTGGACGTTGTCAATAGTCAAAGTATTCTCTAAAACGACAGACGACACACAACTGTTGATGAAGTCACAAATACCGATCATAATATTAGAACTGGAACCTAATGGAAGATTTCTGGACGTTGTCTTTAGTCAATGTATTCTCTAAAACGACAGATCACACTCAACTGTTCATGAAGTCACAGATATCAGTCATAATATAAAAACTGGAACCTTAATGCAAGACTTCTGGACGTTGTATTTAGTCAAAGTATTCTCTAAAACAACAGATGACACTCTGCTGTTCATGAAGTCACAGATATCGGTCATAATATTAGCACTGCAACCTTAATGCAAGACTTCTAGACGTTGTCTTTACTCGAAGTATTCTCTTAAACGACAAACGACACCAAACTGTTCATTAGGTCACAGATATAGGTCATAATATTAGAACTCAAACCTTGATGCAAGACTTCTGGACGTTGTCTTTAGTCAATGTATTCTCTAAAACGACAGATCACACTCAACTGTTCATGAAGTCACAGATATCAGTCATAATATAAAAACTGGAACCTTAATGCAAGACTTCTGGACGTTGTCTTTAGTCAAAGTATTCTCTAAAACAACAGATGACACTCTGCTGTTCATGAAGTCACAAATATAGGTCATGATATTAGAACTGAAACCTTAATGCAAGACTTCTGGACGTTGTCTTTAGTCAAAGTATTCTCTAAAACGACAAACTACAGCCAACTGTTCATGAAGTCACAGATATCAGTCATATTATTAGAACTGATTCCTTAATGAAAGACTTCTGGACATTGTCTTTAGTCAAAGTATTCTCTAAAACGACAAACGACACCCAACTATTCATAAAGTCACAGAAATCGGTCATAATATTAGAACTAAAACCTTAATGCAAGGCTTCTGGACATTGTTTTTAGTCAAAGTATTCTCTAAAACGACAAACAACACCCAACTGCTGATGAAGTCACAGATATCGGTCATAAGATTAGAACTGAAACTTTGATGCAAGACTTCTGGACATTGTCTTTAGTCAAAGTATTCTCTAAAACGACCGACGACACACAAGTCTTGATGAAGTCACAGATATCGATCATAATATTAGAACTGGAAACTTAATGCAAGACTTCTGGACGTTGTCTTTAGTCAAAGTATTCTTTAAAACGACAGACGACAATCAACTGTTCATGAAGTCACAGATATCAGTCATATTATTAGAACTAAAACCTTAATGCAAGACTTCTGGACGTTGTCCTTAGTCAAAGTATCCTCTCAAACGACAAACGAAACCCAACTAATCATGAAGTCACAGATATCGGTCATAATATTAGAAGTGAATCCTTAATGAAAGACTTCTGGATATTGTCTTCAGTCAAAGTATTCTCTAAAACGACAAACGACACCCAACTGTTCATGAAGTCACAGACATCGGTCATATTATTAGCACTGAAACCTTAATGCAAGACTTCTAGACGTTGTCTTTACTCAAAGTATTCTCTAAAACGACAGACGACAACCAACTGTTCATGAAGTCACAGATATAGGTCATTATATTAGAACTGAAACCTTAATGCAAGACTTCTGGACGTTGTCTTTAGACAAAGTATTCTCTAAAACGACAGACGACACTCAACTGTTCATGAAGTCACAGTTATGAGTCATAATATTAGAACTGAAACCTTAATGCAATACTTCTGGACGTTGTCTTTAGTCAAAGTATTCTCTAAAACGACAAACTACAGCCAACTGTTCATGAAGTCAGAGATATCGGTCATATTAGAACTGAAACCTTAATGCAAGACTTCTCGACGTTGTCTTTAGTCAGAGTATTCTCTAAAACGACAAACAACACCCAACTGTTCATGAAGTCACAGATGTAGTTTATGATATTAGAACTGAAACCTATGGCAAGACTTCTGCAGGTTGTCTTTAGTCAAAGTATTCTCTAAAACGACAGACGACATCCAACTGTTCATAAATTCACAGATATCGGTCATAATAATTAAACTGAACCTTGCATAGAAGATTTCTAGACATTGTCTTTAGTCAAAGTATTCTCTAAAATGACAGACGACACCCAACTGTTCATGAAGTCACAGATATCGGTCATATTAGAACTGAAACCTTAATGCAAGACTTCTGGACGTTGTCTTTACTCAAAGTATTCTATAAAACAACAAACGATACCACACTGTTTATAAATTCACAGATATCGGTCAGAATATAGGAACTGAACCCTGTATGGAAGACTTCTGGACGTTGTCTTTAGTCAAAGTTTTCTCTAAAATGACAAATGACACTCAACTGTTGATGAAGTCACAGATATCGGTCATATTATTAGAACTGAAACATTATTGCAAGACTTCTGGACGTTGTCTTTAGTCAAAGTATTCTCTCAAACGACAAACAACAGCCAACTGTTCACGAAGTCACAGATATCAGTCATAATATTAGAACTGATTCCTTAATGCAAGACTTCTGGACGTTGTCTTTACTCAAAGTATTCTATAAAACGACAAACGTTACTCAACTGTTTATAAAGTCAGAGATATCGGTCATAATATTGGAAATAAACCCTGTATGGAAGACTTCTGGACATTGTCTTTAGTCAAAGTATTCTCTAAAATGACAGACGACACCCAACTGTTCATGAAGTCTTAGATATTGGTCATGCTAGAACTGAAACCTTAATGCAAGACTTCTGAAGGTTGTCTTTAGTCAAGGTATTCTCAAAAACGACAGACGACACCCAATTGTTCAAGAAGTCACAGATATCGATCATATTATAAGAACTGGAACCCTAATGCAAGGCTTCTCGACGTTGTCTTTAGTCAAAGTATTCTCTAAAACAACAGACGACACTCAACTGTTCATGAAGTCACAGATATCAGTCATAATATAAAAACTGGAATCTTAATGCAAGACTTCTGGACGTTGTCTTTAGTCAACGTCTTTAGTCAAGTATTCTCTAAAACGACAGACGACACCCAACTGTTCATGAAGTCAACGATATAGGTCATGATATTAGAACTGAAACCTTAATGCAAGACTTCTGGACGTTGTCTTTAGTCAAAGTATTCTCTAAAACGACAAACGACACCCAACTGTTGATGAAGTCACAGATATCGGTCATATTATTAGAACTGAAACCTTGATGCAACACTTCTGGACATTGTCTTTAGTCAAAGTATCCTCTAAAACGACAAACAACACCCAACTGCTGATGAAGTCACAGATATCGGTCATAAGATTAGAACTGAAACTTTGATGCAAGACTTCTGGACATTGTCTTTAGTCAAAGTATTCTCTAAAATGACAAACGACACCCAACTGTTGATGAAGTCACAGATATCGGTCATAATATTAGAACTGAAACCTTGATGCAAGACTTCTGGACGTTGTCTTTAGTCAAAGTATTCTCTAAAACGACAAACTACAGCCAACTGTTCATGAAGTCACAGATATCAGTCATATTATTAGAACTGATTCCTTAATGAAAGACTTCTGGACATTGTCTTTAGTCAAAGTATTCTCTAAAACGACAAACGACACCCAACAGTTCATGAAGTCAGAGATATCGGTCATATTAGAACTGAAACCTATGGCAAGACTTCTGCAGGTTGTCTTTAGTCAAAGTATTCTCTAAACCGACAGACGACATCCAACTGTTCACAAAATCACAGATATCGGTCATAATAATTAAACTGAACCTTGCATAGAAGATTTCTACACATTGTCTTTAGTCAAAGTATTTTCTTAAATGACAGACGACACCCAACTGTTCATGAAGTCACAGATATCGGTCATATTAGAACTGAAACCTTAATGCAAGACTTCTGGACGTTGTCTTTACTCAAAGTATTCTATAAAACAACAAACGACACACAACTGTTTATAAAGTCACAGATATCGGTCAGAATATAGGAACTGAACCGTGTATGGAAGACTTCTGGACGTTGTCTTTTGTCAAAGTTTTCTCTAAAATGACAAATGACACTCAACTGTTGATGAAGTCACAGATATCGGTCATATTATTAGAACTGAAACATTAATGCAAGACTTCTGGACGTTGTCTTTAGTCAAAGTATTCTCTCAAACGACAAACGACAGCCAACTGTTCACGAAGTCACAGATATCAGTCATAATATTAGAACTGATTCCTTAATAAAAGACTTCTGGACGTTGTCTTTAGTCAAAGTATTCTCTAAAACGACGAACGACACCCAACTGCTCATGAAGTAAAAGATATCGGTCATGATATTAGAACCGAAACCTAGTGCAAGACTTCTGGAGGTTGTCTTTAGTCAAAGTATTCTCTAAAATGACAGACGACACCCAACTGTTCGTGAAGTCACAGATATAGGTCATGATATTAGAACTGATACCTTAATGCAAGACTGCTGGACGTTGTTTTTGCTCAAAGAATTCTTTAAAACGCAGATGACACCCAACTATTCATGAAGTTACAGACATCCGTCTTAATATTAGAACTGAAACCTTAATGGAAGACTTCTGGACATTGTCTTTAGTCAAAGTATTCTCTAAAACGACAGACGACACCCAACTGTTCATGAAGTCACAGATATCGGTCATATAATTGAACTGAAGCTTTAATGCCAGACTTCTGGACGTTGCCTTTAGTCAAAGTATTCTCTAAAACGACCGACGACACACAAGTCTTGATGAAGTCACAGATATCGATCATAATATTAGAACTGGAAACTCAATGCAAGACTTCTGGACGTTGTCTTTAGTCAAAGTATTCTTTAAAACGACAGACGACACTCAACTGTTCAGGAAGTCACAGATATCAGTCATATTATTAGAACTAAAACCTTAATGCAAGACTTCTGGACGTTGTCCTTAGTCAAAGTATCCTCTCAAACGACAAACGAAACCCAACTAATCATGAAGTCACAGATATCGGTCATAATATTAGAAGTGAATCCTTAATGAAAGACTTCTGGATATTGTCTTTAGTCAAAGTATTCTCTAAAACGACAAACGACACCCAACTGTTCATGAAGTCACAGACATCGGTCATATTATTAGCACTGAAACCTTAATGCAAGACTTCTAGACGTTGTCTTTACTCAAAGTATTCTCTAAAACGACAGACGACAACCAACTGTTCATGAAGTCACAGATATAGGTCATTATATTAGAACTGAAACCTTAATGCAAGACTTCTGGACGTTGTCTTTAGTCAAAGTATTCTCTAAAACGACAGACGACACTCAACTGTTCATGAAGTCACAGTTATGAGTCATAATATTAGAACTGAAACCTTAATGCAATACTTCTGGACGTTGTCTTTAGTCAAAGTATTCTCTAAAACGACAAACTACAGCCAACTGTTCATGATGTCAGAGATATCGGTCATATTAGAACTGAAACCTTAATGAGACTTCTCGACGTTGTCTTTAGTCAGAGTATTCTCTAAAACGACAAACAACACCCAACTGTTCATGAAGTCACAGATGTAGTTTATGATATTAGAACTGAAACCTATGGCAAGACTTCTGCAGGTTGTCTTTAGTCAAAGTATTCTCTAAAACGACAGACGACATCCAACTGTTCATAAATTCACAGATATCGGTCATAATAATTAAACTGAACCTTGCATAGAAGATTTCTAGACATTGTCTTTAGTCAAAGTATTCTCTAAAATGACAGACGACACCCAACTGTTCATGAAGTCACAGATATCGGTCATATTAGAACTGAAACCTTAATGCAAGACTTCTGGACGTTGTCTTTACTCAAAGTATTCTATAAAACAACAAACGATACCACACTGTTTATAAATTCACAGATATCGGTCAGAATATAGGAACTGAACCCTGTATGGAAGACTTCTGGACGTTGTCTTTAGTCAAAGTTTTCTCTAAAATGACAAATGACACTCAACTGTTGATGAAGTCACAGATATCGGTCATATTATTAGAACTGAAACATTATTGCAAGACTTCTGGACGTTGTCTTTAGTCAAAGTATTCTCTCAAACGACAAACGACAGCCAACTGTTCACGAAGTCACAGATATCAGTCATAATATTAGAACTGATTTCTTAATGCAAGACTTCTGGACGTTGTCTTTACTCAAAGTATTCTATAAAACGACGAACGTTACTCAACTGTTTATAAAGTCAGAGATATCGGTCATAATATTGGAAATAAACCCTGTATGGAAGACTTCTGGACATTGTCTTTAGTCAAAGTATTCTCTAAAATGACAGACGACACCCAACTGTTCATGAAGTCTTAGATATTGGTCATGCTAGAACTGAAACCTTAATGCAAGACTTCTGAAGGTTGTCTTTAGTCAAGGTATTCTCAAAAACGACAGACGACACCCAATTGTTCAAGAAGTCACAGATATCGATCATATTATAAGAACTGGAACCCTAATGCAAGGCTTCTCGACGTTGTCTTTAGTCAAAGTATTCTCTAAAACAACAGACGACACTCAACTGTTCATGAAGTCACAGATATCAGTCATAATATAAAAACTGGAATCTTAATGCAAGACTTCTGGACGTTGTCTTTAGTCAACGTCTTTAGTCAAGTATTCTCTAAAACGACAGACGACACCCAACTGTTCATGAAGTCAACGATATAGGTCATGATATTAGAACTGAAACCTTAATGCAAGACTTCTGGACGTTGTCTTTAGTCAAAGTATTCTCTAAAACGACAAACGACACCCAACTGTTGATGAAGTCACAGATATCGGTCATATTATTAGAACTGAAACCTTGATGCAACACTTCTGGACATTGTCTTTAGTCAAAGTATCCTCTAAAACGACAAACGACCCCAAACTGTTGATGAAGTCACAGATATCGGTCATAATATTAGAACTCAAACCTTGATGCAAGACTTCTGGACGTTGTCTCTAGTCAAAGTATTCTCTAAAACGACAGACGACACTCAACTGTTCATGAAGTCACAGTTATGAGTCATAATATTAGAACTGAAACCTTAATGCAAGACTTTTGGATGTTGTTTTTAGTCAAAGTGTTCTCTCAAACGACAAACGACAGCCAACTGTTCATGAAGTCACAGATATCGGTCATATTAGAATTGAAACCTTAATGCAACACTTCTGGACGTTGTCTTTACTCAAAGTATTCTATAAAACGACAAACGTTACTCAACTGTTTATAAAGTCAGAGATATTAGTCATAATATTGGAAATAAACCCTGTATGGAAGACTTCTGGACATTGTCTTTAGACAAAGTATTCTCTAAAAAGAGAGACGACACCCAACTGTTCATGAAGTCTTAGATATTGGTCATGCTAGAACAGAAACCTTAATGCAAGAGTTCTGGAGGTTGTCTTTAGTCAAGGTATTCTCAAAAACGACAGACGACACCCAATGGTTCATGAAGTCACAGATATCGATCATATTATAAGAACTGTAACCTTAATGCAAGACTTCTGGACGTTGTCTTTAGTCAATGTATTCTCTAAAACGACAGATCACACTCAACTGTTCATGAAGTCACAGATATCAGTCATAATATAAAAACTGGAACCTTAATGCAAGACTTCTGGACGTTGTCTTTAGTCAAAGTATTCTCTAAAACAACAGACGACACTCTGCTGTTCATGAAGTCACAGATATCGGTCATAATATTAGCCCTGCAACCTTAATGCAAGACTTCTAGACGTTGTCTTTACTCAAAGTATTCTCTAAAATGACAGACGACACCCAACTGTTCATGAAGTCACAGATATAGGTCATGATATTAGAACTGAAACCTTAAGGCAAGACATCTAGACGTTGTCTTTACTCAAAGTATTCTCTAAAACCACAAACAACGCCCAACTGTTCATGAAGTCACAGATATAGGTCATGATATTAGAACTGAAACCTTAATGCAAGACTTCTTGACGTTGTCTTCACCTAAAGTATTCTATAAAACGACAAACGACACCCACCTTTTTATAAAGTCACAGATATCGGTCATAATAGTAGAACTGAACCCTGTATGGAAGACTTCTGGACATTGTCTTTAGTCAAAGTATTCTCTAAAATGACAGACGACACCCAACTGTTCAAGAAGTCACAGATATTGGTCATACTAGAACTGAAACCCTAATGCAAGACTTCTGGAGGTTGTCTTTCGTCAAAGTATTCTTTAAAACGAAAGACGACATTCAACTGTTCATGAAGTCACAGATATCGGTCATAATATTCGAACTGGAACCTTAATGCAAGACTTTTGGACGTTGTCTTTAGTCAATGTATTCTCTAAAATGACAGATCACACTCAACTGTTCATGAAGTCGCAGATATCAGTCATAATATAAAAACTGGAACCTTAATGCAAGATTTCTGGACGTTGTCTTTAGTCAAAGTATTCTCTAAAACAACAGACGACACTCTGCTGTTCATGAAGTCAGAGATATCGGTCATATCATTAGCACTACAACCTTAATGCAAGACTTCTAGACGTTGTCTTTACTCAAAGTATTCTCTAAAATGACAGACGACACCCAACTGTTCATGAAGTCACAGATATAAGTCATGATATTAGAACTGAAACCTTAATGCAAGACTTCTGGACGTTGTATTTACTTAAAGTATTCTATAAAACGACAAACGACACCCACCTTTTTATAAAGTCGCAGATATCGGTCATAATAGTGGAACTGAACCCTGTATGGAAGACTTCTCGACATTGTCTTTAGTCAAAGTATTCTCTAAAATGACAAACAACACCCAACTGTTGATGAAGTCAAGAATATCGGTCATAATATTAGAACTGAAAACCTAATGAAAGACTTCTGGACGTTGTCTTTAGTCAAAGTATTCTCTTAAACGACAAACGACACCTAACTGTTCATTAAGTCAGAGATATCGGTCATATTAGAACTGAAACCTTTATGCAAGACTTTTAGATGTTGGCATTACTCAAAGTATTCTCTAAAACGACAGACGACACCCAACTGTTCGTGAAGTCACAGATATAGGTCATGATATTAGAACTGAAACCTTAATGCAAGACTTCTGGACGTTGTCTTTACTCAAAGTGTTCTTTAAACCGACCGACCACACCCAACTATTCATAAAGTCACAGATATCGGTCATAATATTAGAACTAAAACCTTAATGCAAGGCTTCTGGACATTGTTTTTAGTCAAAGTATTCTCTAAAACGACAAACAACACCCAACTGCTGATGAAGTCACAGATATCGGTCATAAGATTAGAACTGAAACTTTGATGCAAGACTTCTGGACATTGTCTTTAGTCAAAGTATTCTCTAAAACGACAAACGACACCCAACTGTTGATTAAGTCACAGATATCGGTCATAATATTAGAACTGAAACCTTGATGCAAGACTTCTGGACGTTGTCTTTAGTCAAAGTATTCTCTAAAACGACAAACTACAGCCAACTGTTCATGAAGTCACAGATATCAGTCATAATATTAGAACTGATTCCTTAATGGAAGACTTCTAAACGTTGTCTTTAGTCAAAGTATTCTCTAAAACGACAAACGACACCCAACAGTTCATGAAGTCAGAGATATCGGTCATATTAGAACTGAAACCTTAATGCAAGACTTCTGGACGTTGTCTTTAGTCAAAGTATTCTCTAAAACGACAAACAACACCCAACTGTTCATGAAGTCACAGATGTAGGTCATGATATTAGAACTGAAACATATGGCAAGACTTCTGCAGGTTGTCTTTAGTCAAAGTATTCTCTAAACCGACAGACGACATCCAACTGTTCACAAAATCACAGATATCGGTCATAATAATTAAACTGAACCTTGCATAGAAGATTTCTACACATTGTCTTTAGTCAAAGTATTCTCTAAAATGACAGACGACACCCAACTGTTCATGAAGTCACAGATATCGGTCATATTAGAACTGAAACCTTAATGCAAGACTTCTGGACGTTGTCTTTACTCAAAGTATTCTATAAAACAACAAACGACACCCAACTGTTTAAAAAGTCACAGATATCGGTCAGAATATAGGAACTGAACCGTGTATGGAAGACTTCTGGACGTTGTCTTTTGTCAAAGTTTTCTCTAAAACGACAAACGACACCCAACTGTTGATGAAGTCACAGATATCGGTCATATTATTAGAACCGAAACATTACTGCAAGACTTCTGGACGTTGTCTTTAGTCAAAGTATTCTCTCAAACGACAAACGACAGCCAACTGTTCACGAAGTCACAGATATCAGTCATAATATTAGAACTGATTCCTTAATGAAAGACTTCTGGACGTTGTTTTTGCTCAAAGAATTCTTTAAAACGACAGATGACACCCAACTATTCATGAAGTTACAGATATCCGTCTTAATATTAGAACTGAAACCTTAATGGAAGACTTCTGGACATTGTCTTTAGTCAAAGTATTCTCTAAAACGACAGACGACACCCAACTGTTCATGAAGTCACAGATATCGGTCATATAATTGAACTGAAGCTTTAATGCCAGACTTCTGGACGTTGCCTTTAGTCAAAGTATTCTCTAAAACGACCGACGACACACAAGTTTTGATGAAGTCACAGATATCGACCATAATATTAGAACTGGAACCTTAATGCAAGACTTCTGGACGTTGTCTTTAGTCGAAGTATTCTTTAAAACGACAGACGACACTCAACTGTTCATGAAGTCACAGATATCAGTCATATTATTAGAACTAAAACCTTATTCAAGACTTCTGGACGTTGTCTTTAGTCAAAGTATCCTCTCAAACGACAAACGAAACCCAACTAATCATGAAGTCACAGATATCAGTCATAATATTAGTAGTGAATCCTTAATGAAAGACTTCTGGATATTGTCTTTAGTCAAAGTATTCTCTAAAACGACAAACGACACCCAACTGTTCATGAAGTCACAGACATCGGTCATAATATTAGCACTGAAACCTTAATGCAAGACTTCTAGACGTTGTCTTTACTCAAACTATTCTCTAAAACGACAGACGACAACCAACTGTTCATGAAGTCACAGATATAGGTCATTATTTTAGAACTGAAACCTTAATGCAAGACTTCTGGACGTTGTCTTTAGTCAAAGTATTCTCTAAAACGACAGACGACACTCAACTGTTCATGAAGTCACAGTTATGAGTCATAATATTAGAACTGAAACCTTAATGCAATACTTCTGGACGTTGTCTTTAGTCAAAGTATTCTCTAAAACGACAAACTACAGCCAACTGTTCATGAAGTCAGAGATATTGGTCATATTAGAACTGAAACCTTAATGCAAGACTTCTCGACGTTGTCTTTAGTCAGAGTATTCTCTAAAACGACAAACAACACCCAACTGTTCATGAAGTCACAGATGTAGGTCATGATATTAGAACTGAAACCTATGGCAAGACTTCTGCAGGTTGTCTTTAGTCAAAGTATTCTCTAAAACGACAGACGACATCCAACTGTTCATAAAATCACAGATATCGGTCATAATAATTAAACTGAACCTTGCATAGAAGATTTCTAGACATTGTCTTTAGTCAAAGTATTCTCTAAAATGACAGACGACACCCAACTGTTCATGAAGTCACAGATATCGGTCATATTAGAACTGAAACCTTAATGCAAGACTTCTGGACGTTGTCTTTACTCAAAGTATTCTATAAAACAACAAACGATACCCAACTGTTTATAAAGTCACAGATATCGGTCAGAATATAGGAACTGAACCCTGTATGAAAGACTTCTGGACGTTGTCTTTAGTCAAAGTTTTCTCTAAAATGACAAATGACACTCAACTGTTGATGAAGTCACAGATATCGGTCATATTATTAGAACTGAAACATTATTGCAAGACTTCTGGACGTTGTCTTTAGTCAAAGTATTCTCTCAAACGACAAACGACAGCCAACTGTTCACGAAGTCACAGATATCAGTCATAATATTAGAACTGATTCCTTATTGCAAGACTTCTGGACGTTGTCTTTACTCAAAGTATTCTATAAAACGACAAACATTACTCAACTGTTTATAAAGTCAGAGATATCGGTCATAATATTGGAAATAAACCCTGTATGGAAGACTTCTGGACATTGTCTTTAGTCAAAGTATTCTCTAAAATGACAGACGACACCCAACTGTTCATGAAGTCTTAGATATTGGTCATGCTAGAACTGAAACCTTAATGCAAGACTTCTGAAGGTTGTCTTTAGTCAAGGTATTCTCAAAAACGACAGACGACACCCAATTGTTCAAGAAGTCACAGATATCGATCATATTATAAGAACTGGAACCCTAATGCAAGGCTTCTCGACGTTGTCTTTAGTCAAAGTATTCTCTAAAACAACAGACGACACTCAACTGTTCATGAAGTCACAGATATCAGTCATAATATAAAAACTGGAATCTTAATGCAAGACTTCTGGACGTTGTCTTTAGTCAACGTCTTTAGTCAAGTATTCTCTAAAACGACAGACGACACCCAACTGTTCATGAAGTCACAGATATAGGTCATGATATTAGAACTGAAACCTTAATGCAAGGCTTCTGGACGTTGTTTTTAGTCAAAGTATTCTCTAAAACGACAAACGACACCCAACTGCTGATGAAGTCAAAGATATCGGTCATAAGATTAGAACTGAAACTTTGATGCAAGACTTCTGGACATTGTCTTTAGTCAAAGTATTCTCTAAAACGACAAACGACACCCAACTGTTGATGAAGTCACAGATATCGGTCATAATATTAGAACTAAAACCTTGATGCAAGACTTCTGGACCTTGTCTTTAGTCAAAGTATTCTCTAAAACGACAAACTACAGCCAACTGTTCATGAAGTCACAGATATCAGTCATAATATTAGAACTGATTCCTTAATGAAAGACTTCTGGACGTTGTCTTTAGTCAAAGTATTCTCTAAAACGACAAACGACACCCAACAGTTCATGAAGTCAGAGATATCGGTCATATTAGAACTGAAACCTTTATGCAAGACTTTTAGATGTTGGCATTACTCAAAGTATTCTCTAAAACGACAGACGACACCCAACTGTTCGTGAAGTCACAGATATAGGTCATGATATTAGAACTGAAACCTTAATGCAAGACTTCTGGACGTTGTCTTTACTCAAAGTGTTCTTTAAACCGACCGACCACACCCAACTATTCATAAAGTCACAGATATCGGTCATAATATTAGAACTAAAACCTTAATGCAAGGCTTCTGGACATTGTTTTTAGTCAAAGTATTCTCTAAAACGACAAACAACACCCAACTGCTGATGAAGTCACAGATATCGGTCATAAGATTAGAACTGAAACTTTGATGCAAGACTTCTGGACATTGTCTTTAGTCAAAGTATTCTCTAAAACGAAAAACGACACCCAACTGTTGATTAAGTCACAGATATCGGTCATAATATTAGAACTGAAACCTTGATGCAAGACTTCTGGACGTTGTCTTTAGTCAAAGTATTCTCTAAAACGACAAACTACAGCCAACTGTTCATGAAGTCACAGATATCAGTCATAATATTAGAACTGATTCCTTAATGAAAGACTTCTAAACGTTGTCTTTAGTCAAAGTATTCTCTAAAACGACAAACGACACCCAACAGTTCATGAAGTCAGAGATATCGGTCATATTAGAACTGAAACCTTAATGCAAGACTTCTGGACGTTGTCTTTAGTCAAAGTATTCTCTAAAACGACAAACAACACCCAACTGTTCATGAAGTCACAGATGTAGGTCATGATATTAGAACTGAAACATATGGCAAGACTTCTGCAGGTTGTCTTTAGTCAAAGTATTCTCTAAACCGACAGACGACATCCAACTGTTCACAAAATCACAGATATCGGTCATAATAATTAAACTGAACCTTGCATAGAAGATTTCTACACATTGTCTTTAGTCAAAGTATTCTCTAAAATGACAGACGACACCCAACTGTTCATGAAGTCACAGATATCGGTCATATTAGAACTGAAACCTTAATGCAAGACTTCTGGACGTTGTCTTTACTCAAAGTATTCTATAAAACAACAAACGACACCCAACTGTTTAAAAAGTCACAGATATCGGTCAGAATATAGGAACTGAACCGTGTATGGAAGACTTCTGGACGTTGTCTTTTGTCAAAGTTTTCTCTAAAACGACAAACGACACCCAACTGTTGATGAAGTCACAGATATCGGTCATATTATTAGAACCGAAACATTACTGCAAGACTTCTGGACGTTGTCTTTAGTCAAAGTATTCTCTCAAACGACAAACGACAGCCAACTGTTCACGAAGTCACAGATATCAGTCATAATATTAGAACTGATTCCTTAATGAAAGACTTCTGGACGTTGTTTTTGCTCAAAGAATTCTTTAAAACGACAGATGACACCCAACTATTCATGAAGTTACAGATATCCGTCTTAATATTAGAACTGAAACCTTAATGGAAGACTTCTGGACATTGTCTTTAGTCAAAGTATTCTCTAAAACGACAGACGACACCCAACTGTTCATGAAGTCACAGATATCGGTCATATAATTGAACTGAAGCTTTAATGCCAGACTTCTGGACGTTGCCTTTAGTCAAAGTATTCTCTAAAACGACCGACGACACACAAGTTTTGATGAAGTCACAGATATCGACCATAATATTAGAACTGGAACCTTAATGCAAGACTTCTGGACGTTGTCTTTAGTCGAAGTATTCTTTAAAACGACAGACGACACTCAACTGTTCATGAAGTCACAGATATCAGTCATATTATTAGAACTAAAACCTTAATGCAAGACTTCTGGACGTTGTCTTTAGTCAAAGTATCCTCTCAAACGACAAACGAAACCCAACTAATCATGAAGTCACAGATATCGGTCATAATATTAGTAGTGAATCCTTAATGAAAGACTTCTGGATATTGTCTTTAGTCAAAGTATTCTCTAAAACGACAAACGACACCCAACTGTTCATGAAGTCACAGACATCGGTCATAATATTAGCACTGAAACCTTAATGCAAGACTTCTAGACGTTGTCTTTACTCAAACTATTCTCTAAAACGACAGACGACAACCAACTGTTCATGAAGTCACAGATATAGGTCATTATTTTAGAACTGAAACCTTAATGCAAGACTTCTGGACGTTGTCTTTAGTCAAAGTATTCTCTAAAACGACAGACGACACTCAACTGTTCATGAAGTCACAGTTATGAGTCATAATATTAGAACTGAAACCTTAATGCAATACTTCTGGACGTTGTCTTTAGTCAAAGTATTCTCTAAAACGACAAACTACAGCCAACTGTTCATGAAGTCAGAGATATTGGTCATATTAGAACTGAAACCTTAATGCAAGACTTCTCGACGTTGTCTTTAGTCAGAGTATTCTCTAAAACGACAAACAACACCCAACTGTTCATGAAGTCACAGATGTAGGTCATGATATTAGAACTGAAACCTATGGCAAGACTTCTGCAGGTTGTCTTTAGTCAAAGTATTCTCTAAAACGACAGACGACATCCAACTGTTCATAAAATCACAGATATCGGTCATAATAATTAAACTGAACCTTGCATAGAAGATTTCTAGACATTGTCTTTAGTCAAAGTATTCTCTAAAATGACAGACGACACCCAACTGTTCATGAAGTCACAGATATCGGTCATATTAGAACTGAAACCTTAATGCAAGACTTCTGGACGTTGTCTTTACTCAAAGTATTCTATAAAACAACAAACGATACCCAACTGTTTATAAAGTCACAGATATCGGTCAGAATATAGGAACTGAACCCTGTATGAAAGACTTCTGGACGTTGTCTTATTCAAAGTTTTCTCTAAAATGACAAATGACACTCAACTGTTGATGAAGTCACAGATATCGGTCATATTATTAGAACTGAAACATTATTGCAAGACTTCTGGACGTTGTCTTTAGTCAAAGTATTCTCTCAAACGACAAACGACAGCCAACTGTTCACGAAGTCACAGATATCAGTCATAATATTAGAACTGATTCCTTATTGCAAGACTTCTGGACGTTGTCTTTACTCAAAGTATTCTATAAAACGACAAACATTACTCAACTGTTTATAAAGTCAGAGATATCGGTCATAATATTGGAAATAAACCCTGTATGGAAGACTTCTGGACATTGTCTTTAGTCAAAGTATTCTCTAAAATGACAGACGACACCCAACTGTTCATGAAGTCTTAGATATTGGTCATGCTAGAACTGAAACCTTAATGCAAGACTTCTGAAGGTTGTCTTTAGTCAAGGTATTCTCAAAAACGACAGACGACACCCAATTGTTCAAGAAGTCACAGATATCGATCATATTATAAGAACTGGAACCCTAATGCAAGGCTTCTCGACGTTGTCTTTAGTCAAAGTATTCTCTAAAACAACAGACGACACTCAACTGTTCATGAAGTCACAGATATCAGTCATAATATAAAAACTGGAATCTTAATGCAAGACTTCTGGACGTTGTCTTTAGTCAACGTCTTTAGTCAAGTATTCTCTAAAACGACAGACGACACCCAACTGTTCATGAAGTCACAGATATAGGTCATGATATTAGAACTGAAACCTTAATGCAAGGCTTCTGGACGTTGTTTTTAGTCAAAGTATTCTCTAAAACGACAAACGACACCCAACTGCTGATGAAGTCAAAGATATCGGTCATAAGATTAGAACTGAAACTTTGATGCAAGACTTCTGGACATTGTCTTTAGTCAAAGTATTCTCTAAAACGACAAACGACACCCAACTGTTGATGAAGTCACAGATATCGGTCATAATATTAGAACTAAAACCTTGATGCAAGACTTCTGGACCTTGTCTTTAGTCAAAGTATTCTCTAAAACGACAAACTACAGCCAACTGTTCATGAAGTCACAGATATCAGTCATAATATTAGAACTGATTCCTTAATGAAAGACTTCTGGACGTTGTCTTTAGTCAAAGTATTCTCTAAAACGACAAACGACACCCAACAGTTCATGAAGTCCGAGATATCGGTCATATTAGAACTGAAACCTTAATGCAAGACTTCTGGACGTTGTCTTTAGTCAAAGTATTCTTTAAACGACAAACAACACCCAACTGTTCATGAAGTCACAGATGTAGGTCATGATATTAGAACTGAAACCTATGGCAAGACTTCTGCATGTTGTCTTTAGTCAAAGTATTCTATAAAACAACAAACGACACCCAACTGTTTATAAAGTCACAGATATCGGTCAGAATATAGGAACTGAACCGTGTATGGAAGACTTCTGGACGTTGTCTTTTGTCAAAGTTTTCTCTAAAATGACAAATGACACTCAACTGTTGATGAAGTCACAGATATCGGTCATATTATTAGAACTGAAACATTAATGCAAGACTTCTGGACGTTGTCTTTAGTCAAAGTATACTCTCAAAAGACAAACGACAGCCAACTGTTCACGAAGTCACAGATA
Organism: Rhipicephalus microplus; assembly: GCF_043290135.1. Lineage (NCBI taxonomy): Eukaryota > Metazoa > Arthropoda > Arachnida > Ixodida > Ixodidae > Rhipicephalus > Rhipicephalus microplus. The sequence continues at coordinate 31,566,161 of NW_027464585.1, forward strand.
TCAGTCATAATATTAGAACTGATTCCTTAATGAAAGACGTCTGGACGTTGTCTTTAGTCATAGTATTCTCTAAAACGACAAACGACACGCAACTGCTCATGAAGTCAAAGATATCGGTCATGATATTAGAACCGAAACCTAGTGCAAGACTTCTGTAGGTTGTCTATAGTCAAAGTATTCTCTAAAATGACAGACGACACCCAACTGTTCGTGAAGTCACAGATATAGGTCATCTTATTAGAAGTGATACCTTAATGCAAGACTGCTGGACGTTTTTTTGCTCAAAGAATTCTTTAAAACGACAGATGACACCCAAGTATTCATGAAGTTACAGATATCCGTCTTAATATTAGAACTGAAACCCTAATGGAAGACTTCTGGACATTGTCTTTAGTCAAAGTATTCTCTAAAACGACAGACGACACCCAACTGTTCATGAAGTCACAGATATCGGTCATATATTTGAACTGAAGCTTTAATGCCAGACTTCTGGACGTTGCCTTTAGTCAAAGTATTCTCTAAAACGACCGACGACACACAAGTCTTGATGAAGTCACAGATATCGATCATAATATTAGAACTGGAACCTTAATGCAAGACTTCTGGACGTTGTCTTTAGTCAAAGTATTCTTTAAAACGACAGACGACACTCAACTGTTCATGAAGTCACAGATATCAGTCATATTATTAGAACTAAAACCTTAATGCAAGACTTCTGGACGTTGTCTTTAGTCAAAGTATCCTCTCAAACGACAAACGAAACCCAACTAATCATTAAGTCACAGATATCGGTCATAATATTAGAAGTGAATTCTTAATGAAAGACTTCTAGATATTGTCTTTAGTCAAAGTATTCTCTAAAACGACAAACGACACCCAACTGTTCATGAAGTCACAGACATCGGTCATAATATTAGCACTGAAACCTTAATGCAAGACTTCTAGACGTCGTCTTTACTCAAACTATTCTCTAAAACGACAGACGACAACCAACTGTTCATGAAGTCACAGATATAGGTCATTATATTAGAACAGAAACCTTAATGCAAGACTTCTGGACGTTGTCTTTAGTCAAAGTATTCTCTAAAACGACAGACGACACTCAACTGTTCATGAAGTCACAGTTATGAGTCATAATACTAGAACTGAAACCTTAATGCAATACTTCTGGACGTTGTCTTTAGTCAATGTATTCTCTAAAACGACAAACTACAGCCAACTGTTCATGAAGTCAGAGATATTGGTCATATTAGAACTGAAACCTTAATGCAAGACTTCTCTACGTTGTCTTTAGTCAGAGTATTCTCTAAAACGACAAACAACACCCAACTGTTCATGATGTCACAGATGTAGGTCATATTAGAACTGAAACCTTAATGCAAGACTTCTCGACGTTGTCTTTAGTCAGAGTATTCTCTAAAACGACAAACAACACCCAACTGTTCATGAAGTCACAGATGTAGGTCATGATATTAGAACTGAAACCTATGGCAAGACTTCTGCAGGTTGTCTTTAGTCAAAGTATTCTCTAAAACGACAGACGACATCCAACTGTTCATAAAATCACAGATATCGGTCATAATAATTAAACTGAACCTTGCATAGAAGATTTCTAGACATTGTCTTTAGTCAAAGTATTCTTTAAAATGACAGACGACACCCAACTGTTCATGAAGTCACAGATATCGGTCATATTAGAACTGAAACCTTAATGCAAGACTTCTGGACGTTGTCTTTACTCAAAGTATTCTATAAAACAACAAACGATACCCAACTGTTTATAAAGTCACAGATATCGGTCAGAATATAGGAACTGAACCCTGTTTGGAAGACTTCTGGACGTTGTCTTTAGTCAAAGTTTTCTCTAAAATGACAAATGACACTCAACTGTTGATGAAGTCACAGATATCGGTCATATTATTAGAACTGAAACATTATTGCAAGACTTCTGGACGTTGTCTTTAGTCAAAGTATTCTCTCAAACGACAAACGACAGCCAACTGTTCAAGAAGTCACAGATATCAGTCATAATATTAGAACTGACTCCTTAATGCAAGACTTCTGGACGTTGTCTTTACTCAAAGTATTCTATAAAACGACAAACGTTACTCAACTGTTTATAAAGTCAGAGATATCGGTCATAATATTGGAAATAAACCCCATAGGAAGACTTCTGGACATTGTCTTTAGTCAAAGTATTCTCTAAAATGACAGACGACACCCAACTGTTCATGAAGTCTTAGATATTGGTCATGCTAGAACTGAAACCTTAATGCAAGACTTCTGAAGGTTGTCTTTAGTCAACGTCTTTAGTCAAGTATTCTCTAAAACGACAGACGACACCCAACTGTTCATGAAGTCACAGATATAGGTCATAATATTAGAACTGAAACCTTAATGCAAAACTTCTGGACGTTGTCTTTAGTCAAAGTATTCTCTTAAACGACAACGACACCTAACTGTTGATGAAGTCACAGATATCAGTCATAATATAAAAACTGGAATCTTAATGCAAGACTTCTGGACGTTGTCTTTAGTCAACGTCTTTAGTCAAGTATTCTCTAAAACGACAGACGACACCCAACTGTTCATGAAGTCACAGATATAGGTCATAATATTAGAACTGAAACCTTAATGCAAAACTTCTGGACGTTGTCTTTAGTCAAAGTATTCTCTTAAACGACAACGACACCTAACTGTTGATGAAGTCACAGATATCGGTCATAATATTAGAACTCAAACCTTGATGCAAGACTTCTGGACGTTGTCTCTAGTCAAAGTATTCTCTAAAACGACAGACGACACTCAACTGTTCATGAAGTCACAGTTATGAGTCATAATATTAGAACTGAAACCTTAATGCAAGACTTTTGGATGTTGTTTTTAGTCAAAGTGTTCTCTCAAACGACAAACGACAGCCAACTGTTCATGAAGTCACAGATATCGGTCATATTAGAATTGAAACCTTAATGCAACACTTCTGGACGTTGTCTTTACTCAAAGTATTCTATAAAACGACAAACGTTACTCAACTGTTTATAAAGTCAGAGATATTAGTCATAATATTGGAAATAAACCCTGTATGGAAGACTTCTGGACATTGTCTTTAGACAAAGTATTCTCTAAAAAGAGAGACGACACCCAACTGTTCATGAAGTCTTAGATATTGGTCATGCTAGAATAGAAACCTTAATGCAAGAGTTCTGGAGGTTGTCTTTAGTCAAGGTATTCTCAAAAACGACAGACGACACCCAATGGTTCATGAAGTCACAGATATCGATCATATTATAAGAACTGTAACCTTAATGCAAGACTTCTGGACGTTGTCTTTAGTCAATGTATTCTCTAAAACGACAGATCACACTCAACTGTTCATGAAGTCACAGATATCAGTCATAATATAAAAACTGGAACCTTAATGCAAGACTTCTGGACGTTGTCTTTAGTCAAAGTATTCTCTAAAACAACAGACGACACTCTGCTGTTCATGAAGTCACAGATATCGGTCATAATATTAGCCCTGCAACCTTAATGCAAGACTTCTAGACGTTGTCTTTACTCAAAGTATTCTCTAAAATGACAGACGACACCCAACTGTTCATGAAGTCACAGATATAGGTCATGATATTAGAACTGAAACCTTAAGGCAAGACATCTAGACGTTGTCTTTACTCAAAGTATTCTCTAAAACCACAAACAACGCCCAACTGTTCATGAAGTCACAGATATAAGTCATGATATTAGAACTGAAACCTTAATGCAAGACTTCTGGACGTTGTATTTACCTAAAGTATTCTATAAAACGACAAACGACACCCACCTTTTTATAAAGTCGCAGATATCGGTCATAATAGTGGAACTGAACCCTGTATGGAAGACTTCTCGACATTGTCTTTAGTCAAAGTATTCTCTAAAATGACAAACAACACCCAACTGTTGATGAAGTCAAGAATATCGGTCATAATATTAGAACTGAAAACCTAATGAAAGACTTCTGGACGTTGTCTTTAGTCAAAGTATTCTCTTAAACGACAAACGACACCTAACTGTTCATTAAGTCAGAGATATCGGTCATATTAGAACTGAAACCTTTATGCAAGACTTTTAGATGTTGGCATTACTCAAAGTATTCTCTAAAACGACAGACGACACCCAACTGTTCGTGAAGTCAAAGATATAGGTCATGATATTAGAACTGAAACCTTAATGCAAGACTTCTGGACGTTGTCTTTACTCAAAGTGTTCTTTAAACCGACCGACCACACCCAACTATTCATAAAGTCACAGATATCGGTCATAATATTAGAACTAAAACCTTAATGCAAGGCTTCTGGACATTGTTTTTAGTCAAAGTATTCTCTAAAACGACAAACAACACCCAACTGCTGATGAAGTCACAGATATCGGTCATAAGATTAGAACTGAAACTTTGATGCAAGACTTCTGGACATTGTCTTTAGTCAAAGTATTCTCTAAAACGACAAACGACACCCAACTGTTGATTAAGTCACAGATATCGGTCATAATATTAGAACTGAAACCTTGATGCAAGACTTCTGGACGTTGTCTTTAGTCAAAGTATTCTCTAAACCGACAAACTACAGCCAACTGTTCATGAAGTCACAGATATCAGTCATAATATTAGAACTGATTCCTTAATGAAAGACTTCTAAACGTTGTCTTTAGTCAAAGTATTCTCTAAAACGACAAACGACACCCAACAGTTCATGAAGTCAGAGATATCGGTCATATTAGAACTGAAACCTTAATGCAAGACTTCTGGACGTTGTCTTTAGTCAAAGTATTCTCTAAAACGACAAACAACACCCAACTGTTCATGAAGTCACAGATGTAGGTCATGATATTAGAACTGAAACATATGGCAAGACTTCTGCAGGTTGTCTTTAGTCAAAGTATTCTCTAAACCGACAGACGACATCCAACTGTTCACAAAATCACAGATATCGGTCATAATAATTAAACTGAACCTTGCATAGAAGATTTCTACACATTGTCTTTAGTCAAAGTATTCTCTAAAATGACAGACGACACCCAACTGTTCATGAAGTCACAGATATCGGTCATATTAGAACTGAAACCTTAATGCAAGACTTCTGGACGTTGTCTTTACTCAAAGTATTCTATAAAACAACAAACGACACCCAACTGTTTAAAAAGTCACAGATATCGGTCAGAATATAGGAACTGAACCGTGTATGGAAGACTTCTGGACGTTGTCTTTTGTCAAAGTTTTCTCTAAAACGACAAACGACACCCAACTGTTGATGAAGTCACAGATATCGGTCATATTATTAGAACCGAAACATTATTGCAAGACTTCTGGACGTTGTCTTTAGTCAAAGTATTCTCTCAAACGACAAACGACAGCCAACTGTTCCCGAAGTCACAGATATCAGTCATAATATTAGAACTGATTCCTTAATGAAAGACTTCTGGACGTTGTTTTTGCTCAAAGAATTCTTTAAAACGACAGATGACACCCAACTATTCATGAAGTTACAGATATCCGTCTTAATATTAGAACTGAAACCTTAATGGAAGACTTCTGGACATTGTCTTTAGTCAAAGTATTCTCTAAAACGACAGACGACACCCAACTGTTCATGAAGTCACAGATATCGGTCATATAATTGAACTGAAGCTTTAATGCCAGACTTCTGGACGTTGCCTTTAGTCAAAGTATTCTCTAAAACGACCGACGACACACAAGTTTTGATGAAGTCACAGATATCGACCATAATATTAGAACTGGAACCTTAATGCAAGACTTCTGGACGTTGTCTTTAGTCGAAGTATTCTTTAAAACGACAAACGACACGCAACTGCTCATGAAGTCAAAGATATCGGTCATGATATTAGAACCGAAACCTAGTGCAAGACTTCTGGAGGTTGTCTATAGTCAAAGTATTCTCTAAAATGACAGACGACACCCAACTGTTCGTGAAGTCACAGATATAGGTCATCTTATTAGAAGTGATACCTTAATGCAAGACTGCTGGACGTTTTTTTGCTCAAAGAATTCTTTAAAACGACAGATGACACCCAAGTATTCATGAAGTTACAGATATCCGTCTTAATATTAGAACTGAAACCCTAATGGAAGACTTCTGGACATTGTCTTTAGTCAAAGTATTCTCTAAAACGACAGACGACACCCAACTGTTCATGAAGTCACAGATATCGGTCATATATTTGAACTGAAGCTTTAATGCCAGACTTCTGGACGTTGCCTTTAGTCAAAGTATTCTCTAAAACGACCGACGACACACAAGTCTTGATGAAGTCACAGATATCGATCATAATATTAGAACTGGAACCTTAATGCAAGACTTCTGGACGTTGTCTTTAGTCAAAGTATTCTTTAAAACGACAGACGACACTCAACTGTTCATGAAGTCACAGATATCAGTCATATTATTAGAACTAAAACCTTAATGCAAGACTTCTGGACGTTGTCTTTAGTCAAAGTATCCTCTCAAACGACAAACGAAACCCAACTAATCATTAAGTCACAGATATCGGTCATAATATTAGAAGTGAATTCTTAATGAAAGACTTCTGGATATTGTCTTTAGTCAAAGTATTCTCTAAAACGACAAACGACACCCAACTGTTCATGAAGTCACAGACATCGGTCATAATATTAGCACTGAAACCTTAATGCAAGACTTCTAGACGTCGTCTTTACTCAAACTATTCTCTAAAACGACAGACGACAACCAACTGTTCATGAAGTCACAGATATAGGTCATTATATTAGAACAGAAACCTTAATGCAAGACTTCTGGACGTTGTCTTTAGTCAAAGTATTCTCTAAAACGACAGACGACACTCAACTGTTCATGAAGTCACAGTTATGAGTCATAATACTAGAACTGAAACCTTAATGCAATACTTCTGGACGTTGTCTTTAGTCAATGTATTCTCTAAAACGACAAACTACAGCCAACTGTTCATGAAGTCAGAGATATTGGTCATATTAGAACTGAAACCTTAATGCAAGACTTCTCGACGTTGTCTTTAGTCAGAGTATTCTCTAAAACGACAAACAACACCCAACTGTTCATGATGTCACAGATGTAGGTCATATTAGAACTAAAACCTTAATGCAAGACTTCTCGACGTTGTCTTTAGTCAGAGTATTCTCTAAAACGACAAACAACACCCAACTGTTCATGAAGTCACAGATGTAGGTCATGATATTAGAACTGAAACCTATGGCAAGACTTCTGCAGGTTGTCTTTAGTCAAAGTATTCTCTAAAACGACAGACGACATCCAACTGTTCATAAAATCACAGATATCGGTCATAATAATTAAACTGAACCTTGCATAGAAGATTTCTAGACATTGTCTTTAGTCAAAGTATTCTTTAAAATGACAGACGACACCCAACTGTTCATGAAGTCACAGATATCGGTCATATTAGAACTGAAACCTTAATGCAAGACTTCTGGACGTTGTCTTTACTCAAAGTATTCTATAAAACAACAAACGATACCCAACTGTTTATAAAGTCACAGATATCGGTCAGAATATAGGAACTGAACCCTGTATGGAAGACTTCTGGACGTTGTCTTTAGTCAAAGTTTTCTCTAAAATGACAAATGACACTCAACTGTTGATGAAGTCACAGATATCGGTCATATTATTAGAACTGAAACATTATTGCAAGACTTCTGGACGTTGTCTTTAGTCAAAGTATTCTCTCAAACGACAAACGACAGCCAACTGTTCAAGAAGTCACAGATATCAGTCATAATATTAGAACTGACTCCTTAATGCAAGACTTCTGGACGTTGTCTTTACTCAAAGTATTCTATAAAACGACAAACGTTACTCAACTGTTTATAAAGTCAGAGATATCGGTCATAATATTGGAAATAAACCCCATAGGAAGACTTCTGGACATTGTCTTCAGTCAAAGTATTCTCTAAAATGACAGACGACACCCAACTGTTCATGAAGTCTTAGATATTGGTCATGCTAGAACTGAAACCTTAATGCAAGACTTCTGAAGGTTGTCTTTAGTCAAGGTATTCTCAAAAACGACAGACGACACCCAATTGTTCAAGAAGTCACAGATATCGATCATATTATAAGAACTGGAACCCTAATGCAAGGCTTCTCGACGTTGTCTTTAGTCAAAGTATTCTCTAAAACAACAGACGACACTCAACTGTTCATGAAGTCACAGATATCAGTCATAATATAAAAACTGGAATCTTAATGCAAGACTTCTGGACGTTGTCTTTAGTCAACGTCTTTAGTCAAGTATTCTCTAAAACGACAGACGACACCCAACTGTTCATGAAGTCACAGATATAGGTCATAATATTAGAACTGAAACCTTAATGCAAAACTTCTGGACGTTGTCTTTAGTCAAAGTATTCTCTAAAACAACAAACGACACCCAACTGTTGATGAAGTCACAGATATCGGTCATATTATTAGAACTGAAACCTTGATGCAACACTTCTGGACATTGTCTTTAGTCAAAGTATCCTCTAAAACGACAAACGACACCGAACTGTTGATGAAGTCACAGATATCGGTCATAATATTAGAACTCAAACCTTGATGCAAGACTTCTGGACGTTGTCTTTAGTCAAAGTATTCTCTAAAACGACAGACGACACTAAACTGTTCATGAAGTCACAGTTATGAGTCATAATATTAGAACTGAAACCTTAATGCAAGACTTCTGGATGTTGTTTTTAGTCAAAGTGTTCTCTCAAACGACAAACGACAGCCAACTGTTCATGAAGTCACAGATATCGGTCATATTAGAATATAAACCTTATTGCAAGACTTCTGGACGTTGTCTTTACTCAAAGTATTCTATAAAATGACAAACGACACCCAACTGTTCATGAAGTCACAGATATAGGTCATGATATTAGAACTGAAACCTTAATGCAAGACTTGTGGACGTTATCTTTACCTAAAGTATTCTATAAAACGACAAACGACACCCACCTTTTTATAAAGTCACAGATATCGGTCATAATAGTAGAACTGAACCCTGTATGGAAGACTTCTGGACATTGTCTTTAGTCAAAGTATTCTCTAAAATGACAGATGACACCCACCTGTTCATGAAGTCACAGATATTGGTCATACTAGAACTGAAACTCTAATGCAAGACTTCTGGAGGTTGTCTTTCGTCAAAGTATTCTTTAAAACGACAGACGACATTCAACTGTTCATGAAGTCACAGATATCGGTCATAATATTCGAACTGGAACCTTAATGCAAGACTTCTGGACGTTGTCTTTAGTCAATGTATTCTCTAAAATGACAGATCACACTCAACTGTTCATGAAGTCGCAGATATCAGTCATAATATAAAAACTGGAACCTTAATGCAAGATTTCTGGACTTTGTCTTTAGTCAAAGTATTCTCTAAAACAACAAACGACACTCTGCTGTTCATGAAGTCAGAGATATCGGTCATAATATTAGCACTGCAACCTTAATGCAAGACTTCTAGACGTTGTCTTTACTCAAAGTATTCTCTAAAATGACAGACGACACCCAACTGTTCATGAAGTCACAGATATAGGTCATGATATTAGAACTGAAACCTTAAGGCAAGGCATCTAGACGTTGTCTTTACTCAAAGTATTCTCTAAAACAACAAACGACACTCTGCTGTTCATGAAGTCGCAGATATCGGTCATAATATTAGAACTGAAAACCTAATGAAAGACTTCTGGACGTTGTCTTTAGTCAAAGTATTCTCTTAAACGACAAACGACACCTAACTGTTCATTAAGTCAGAGATATCGGTCATATTAGAACTGAAACCTTTATGCAAGACTTTTAGACGTTGGCATTACTCAAAGTATTCTCTAAAACGACAGACGACACCCAACTGTTCGTGAAGTCACAGATATAGGTCATGATATTAGAACTGAAACCTTAATGCAAGACTTCTGGACGTTGTCTTTACTCAAAGTGTTCTTTAAACTGACCGACGACACCCAACTATTCATAAAGTCACAGATATCGGTCATAATATTAGAACTAAAACCTTAATGCAAGACTTCTGGACATTGTTTTTAGTCAAAGTATTCTCTAAAACGATAAACAACACCCAACTGCTGATGAAGTCACAGATATCGGTCATAGGATTAGAACTGAAACTTTGATGCAAGACTTCTGGACATTGTCTTTAGTCAAAGTATTCTCTAAAACGACAAACGACACCCAACTGTTGATGAAGTCACAGATATCGGTCATAATATTAGAACTGAAACCTTGATGCAAGTCTTCTGGACGTTGTCTTTAGTCAAAGTATTCTCTAAAACGACAAACTACAGCCAACTGTTCATGAAGTCACAGATATCAGTGATAATATTAGAACTGATTCCTTAATGAAAGACTTCTGGACGTTGTCTTTAGTCAAAGTATTCTCTAAAACGACAAACGACACCCAACAGTTCATGAAATCAGAGATATCAGTCATATTAGAACTGAAACCTTACTGCAAGACTTCTGGACGTTGTCTTTAGTCAAAGTATTCTCTAAAACGACAAACAACATCCAACTGTTCATGAAGTCACAGATGTAGGTCATGATATTAGAACTGAAACCTATGGCAAGACTTCTGCAGGTTGTCTTTAGTCAAAGTATTCTCTAAACCGACAGACGACATCCAACTGTTCACAAAATCACAGATATCAGTCATAATAATTAAACTGAACCTTGCATAGAAGATTTCTACACATTGTCTTTAGTCAAAGTATTCTCTAAAATGACAGACGACACCCAACTGTTCATGAAGTCACAGATATCGGTCATATTAGAACTGAAACCTTAATGCAAGACTTCTGGACGTTGTCTTTACTCAAAGTATTCTATAAAACAACAAACGACACCCAACTGTTTATAAAGTCACAGATATCGGTCAGAATATAGGAACTGAACCGTGTATGAAAGACTTCTGGACGTTGTCTTTAGTCAAAGTTTTCTCTAAAATGAAAAATGACACTCAACTGTTGATGAAGTCACAGATATCGGTCATATTATTACAACTGAAACATTAATGCAAGACTTCTGGACGTTGTCTTTAGTCAAAGTATTCTCTCAAACGACAAACGACAGCCAACTGTTCACGAAGTCACAGATATCAGTCATAATATTGGAACTGATTCCTTAATCAAAGACTTCTGGACGTTGTCTTTAGTCAAAGTATTCTCTAAAACGACAAACGACACCCAACTGCTCATGAAGTCAAAGATATCGGTCATGATATTAGAACCGAAACCTAGTGCAAGACTTCTGGAGGTTGTTTTAGTCAAAGTATTCTCTAAAATGACAGACGACACCCAACTGTTCGTGAAGTCACAGATATAGGTCATGATATTAGAACTGACACCTTAATGCAAGACTGCTGGACGTTGTTTTTGCTCAAAGAATTCTTTAAAACGACAGATGACACCCAACTATTCATGAAGTTACAGATATCCGTCCTAATATTAGAACTGAAACCTTGATGAAAGACTTCTGGACATTGTCTTTAGTCAAAGTATTCTCTAAAACGACAGACGACACCCAACTGTTCATGAAGTCACAGATATCGGTCATATAATTGAACTGAAGCTTTAATGCCAGACTTCTGGACGTTGCCTTTAGTCAAAGTATTCTCTAAAACGACCGACGACACACAAGTCTTGATGAAGTCACAGATATCGATCATAATATTAGAACTGGAACCTTAATGCAAGACTTCTGGACGTTGTCTTTAGTCAAAGTATTCTTTAAAACGACAGACGACACTCAACTGTTCATGAAGTCACAGATATCAGTCATATTATTAGAACTAAAACCTTAATGCAAGACTTCTGGACGTTGTCTTTAGTCAAAGTATCCTCTCAAACGACAAACGAAACCCAACTAATCATGAAGTCACAGATATCGGTCATAATATTAGAAGTGAATCCTTAATGAAAGACTTCTGGATATTGTCTTTAGTCAAAGTATTCTCTAAAACGACAAACGACACCCAACTGTTCATGAAGTCACAGACATCGGTCATAATATTAGCACTGAAACCTTAATGCAAGACTTCTAGACGTTGTCTTTACTCAAAGTATTCTCTAAAACGACAAACGACAACCAACTGTTCATGAAGTCACAGATATAGGTCATTATATTAGAACTGAAACCTTAATGCAAGACTCCTGGATGTTGTCTTTACTCAAAGTATTCTTTAAAATCAAAGACTCCACCCAACAATTCATGAAGTCACAGACGTCGATCATAATATTAGAACTGAAACCTCAAAGCAAGACTTCTGGACATTGACTTTAGTCAAAGTATTCTCTAAAACGACAAACGACACCAAACTGTTGATGAAGTCACAGATATCGGTCATAATATTAGAACTCAAACCTTAATGAAAGACTTCTGGACGTTGTCTTTAGTCAAAGTATTCTCTAAAATGACAGATCACACTCAACTGTTCATGAAGTCGCAGATATCAGTCATAATATAAAAACTGGAACCTTAATGCAAGATTTCTGGACTTTGTCTTTAGTCAAAGTATTCTCTAAAACAACAAACGACACTCTGCTGTTCATGAAGTCAGAGATATCGGTCATAATATTAGCACTGCAACCTTAATGCAAGACTTCTAGACGTTGTCTTTACTCAAAGTATTCTCTAAAATGACAGACGACACCCAACTGTTCATGAAGTCACAGATATAGGTCATGATATTAGAACTGAAACCTTAAGGCAAGGCATCTAGACGTTGTCTTTACTCAAAGTATTCTCTAAAACAACAAACGACACTCTGCTGTTCATGAAGTCGCAGATATCGGTCATAATATTAGAACTGAAAACCTAATGAAAGACTTCTGGACGTTGTCTTTAGTCAAAGTATTCTCTTAAACGACAAACGACACCTAACTGTTCATTAAGTCAGAGATATCGGTCATATTAGAACTGAAACCTTTATGCAAGACTTTTAGACGTTGGCATTACTCAAAGTATTCTCTAAAACGACAGACGACACCCAACTGTTCGTGAAGTCACAGATATAGGTCATGATATTAGAACTGAAACCTTAATGCAAGACTTCTGGACGTTGTCTTTACTCAAAGTGTTCTTTAAACTGACCGACGACACCCAACTATTCATAAAGTCACAGATATCGGTCATAATATTAGAACTAAAACCTTAATGCAAGACTTCTGGACATTGTTTTTAGTCAAAGTATTCTCTAAAACGATAAACAACACCCAACTGCTGATGAAGTCACAGATATCGGTCATAGGATTAGAACTGAAACTTTGATGCAAGACTTCTGGACATTGTCTTTAGTCAAAGTATTCTCTAAAACGACAAACGACACCCAACTGTTGATGAAGTCACAGATATCGGTCATAATATTAGAACTGAAACCTTGATGCAAGTCTTCTGGACGTTGTCTTTAGTCAAAGTATTCTCTAAAACGACAAACTACAGCCAACTGTTCATGAAGTCACAGATATCAGTGATAATATTAGAACTGATTCCTTAATGAAAGACTTCTGGACGTTGTCTTTAGTCAAAGTATTCTCTAAAACGACAAACGACACCCAACAGTTCATGAAATCAGAGATATCAGTCATATTAGAACTGAAACCTTACTGCAAGACTTCTGGACGTTGTCTTTAGTCAAAGTATTCTCTAAAACGACAAACAACATCCAACTGTTCATGAAGTCACAGATGTAGGTCATGATATTAGAACTGAAACCTATGGCAAGACTTCTGCAGGTTGTCTTTAGTCAAAGTATTCTCTAAACCGACAGACGACATCCAACTGTTCACAAAATCACAGATATCGGTCATAATAATTAAACTGAACCTTGCATAGAAGATTTCTACACATTGTCTTTAGTCAAAGTATTCTCTAAAATGACAGACGACACCCAACTGTTCATGAAGTCACAGATATCGGTCATATTAGAACTGAAACCTTAATGCAAGACTTCTGGACGTTGTCTTTACTCAAAGTATTCTATAAAACAACAAACGACACCCAACTGTTTATAAAGTCACAGATATCGGTCAGAATATAGGAACTGAACCGTGTATGAAAGAATTCTGGACGTTGTCTTTAGTCAAAGTTTTCTCTAAAATGAAAAATGACACTCAACTGTTGATGAAGTCACAGATATCGGTCATATTATTACAACTGAAACATTAATGCAAGACTTCTGGACGTTGTCTTTAGTCAAAGTATTCTCTCAAACGACAAACGACAGCCAACTGTTCACGAAGTCACAGATATCAGTCATAATATTGGAACTGATTCCTTAATCAAAGACTTCTGGACGTTGTCTTTAGTCAAAGTATTCTCTAAAACGACAAACGACACCCAACTGCTCATGAAGTCAAAGATATCGGTCATGATATTAGAACCGAAACCTAGTGCAAGACTTCTGGAGGTTGTTTTAGTCAAAGTATTCTCTAAAATGACAGACAACACCCAACTGTTCGTGAAGTCACAGATATAGGTCATGATATTAGAACTGACACCTTAATGCAAGACTGCTGGACGTTGTTTTTGCTCAAAGAATTCTTTAAAACGACAGATGACACCCAACTATTCATGAAGTTACAGATATCCGTCCTAATATTAGAACTGAAACCTTGATGAAAGACTTCTGGACATTGTCTTTAGTCAAAGTATTCTCTAAAACGACAGACGACACCCAACTGTTCATGAAGTCACAGATATCGGTCATATAATTGAACTGAAGCTTTAATGCCAGACTTCTGGACGTTGCCTTTAGTCAAAGTATTCTCTAAAACGACCGACGACACACAAGTCTTGATGAAGTCACAGATATCGATCATAATATTAGAACTGGAACCTTAATGCAAGACTTCTGGACGTTGTCTTTAGTCAAAGTATTCTTTAAAACGACAGACGACACTCAACTGTTCATGAAGTCACAGATATCAGTCATATTATTAGAACTAAAACCTTAATGCAAGACTTCTGGACGTTGTCTTTAGTCAAAGTATCCTCTCAAACGACAAACGAAACCCAACTAATCATTAAGTCACAGATATCGGTCATAATATTAGAAGTGAATTCTTAATGAAAGACTTCTGGATATTGTCTTTAGTCAAAGTATTCTCTAAAACGACAAACGACACCCAACTGTTCATGAAGTCACAGACATCGGTCATAATATTAGCACTGAAACCTAATGCAAGACTTCTCTACGTTGTCTTTAGTCAGAGTATTCTCTAAAACGACAAACAACACCCAACTGTTCATGATGTCACAGATGTAGGTCATATTAGAACTGAAACCTTAATGCAAGACTTCTCGACGTTGTCTTTAGTCAGAGTATTCTCTAAAACGACAAACAACACCCAACTGTTCATGAAGTCACAGATGTAGGTCATGATATTAGAACTGAAACCTATGGCAAGACTTCTGCAGGTTGTCTTTAGTCAAAGTATTCTCTAAAACGACAGACGACATCCAACTGTTCATAAAATCACAGATATCGGTCATAATAATTAAACTGAACCTTGCATAGAAGATTTCTAGACATTGTCTTTAGTCAAAGTATTCTTTAAAATGACAGACGACACCCAACTGTTCATGAAGTCACAGATATCGGTCATATTAGAACTGAAACCTTAATGCAAGACTTCTGGACGTTGTCTTTACTCAAAGTATTCTATAAAACAACAAACGATACCCAACTGTTTATAAAGTCACAGATATCGGTCAGAATATAGGAACTGAACCCTGTTTGGAAGACTTCTGGACGTTGTCTTTAGTCAAAGTTTTCTCTAAAATGACAAATGACACTCAACTGTTGATGAAGTCACAGATATCGGTCATATTATTAGAACTGAAACATTATTGCAAGACTTCTGGACGTTGTCTTTAGTCAAAGTATTCTCTCAAACGACAAACGACAGCCAACTGTTCAAGAAGTCACAGATATCAGTCATAATATTAGAACTGACTCCTTAATGCAAGACTTCTGGACGTTGTCTTTACTCAAAGTATTCTATAAAACGACAAACGTTACTCAACTGTTTATAAAGTCAGAGATATCGGTCATAATATTGGAAATAAACCCCATAGGAAGACTTCTGGACATTGTCTTTAGTCAAAGTATTCTCTAAAATGACAGACGACACCCAACTGTTCATGAAGTCTTAGATATTGGTCATGCTAGAACTGAAACCTTAATGCAAGACTTCTGAAGGTTGTCTTTAGTCAACGTCTTTAGTCAAGTATTCTCTAAAACGACAGACGACACCCAACTGTTCATGAAGTCACAGATATAGGTCATAATATTAGAACTGAAACCTTAATGCAAAACTTCTGGACGTTGTCTTTAGTCAAAGTATTCTCTTAAACGACAACGACACCTAACTGTTGATGAAGTCACAGATATCAGTCATAATATAAAAACTGGAATCTTAATGCGAGACTTCTGGACGTTGTCTTTAGTCAACGTCTTTAGTCAAGTATTCTCTAAAACGACAGACGACACCCAACTGTTCATGAAGTCACAGATATAGGTCATAATATTAGAACTGAAACCTTAATGCAAAACTTCTGGACGTTGTCTTTAGTCAAAGTATTCTCTTAAACGACAACGACACCTAACTGTTGATGAAGTCACAGATATCGGTCATAATATTAGAACTCAAACCTTGATGCAAGACTTCTGGACGTTGTCTCTAGTCAAAGTATTCTCTAAAACGACAGACGACACTCAACTGTTCATGAAGTCACAGTTATGAGTCATAATATTAGAACTGAAACCTTAATGCAAGACTTTTGGATGTTGTTTTTAGTCAAAGTGTTCTCTCAAACGACAAACGACAGCCAACTGTTCATGAAGTCACAGATATCGGTCATATTAGAATTGAAACCTTAATGCAACACTTCTGGACGTTGTCTTTACTCAAAGTATTCTATAAAACGACAAACGTTACTCAACTGTTTATAAAGTCAGAGATATTAGTCATAATATTGGAAATAAACCCTATATGGAAGACTTCTGGACATTGTCTTTAGACAAAGTATTCTCTAAAAAGAGAGACGACACCCAACTGTTCATGAAGTCTTAGATATTGGTCATGCTAGAACAGAAACCTTAATGCAAGAGTTCTGGAGGTTGTCTTTAGTCAAGGTATTCTCAAAAACGACAGACGACACCCAATGGTTCATGAAGTCACAGATATCGATCATATTATAAGAACTGTAACCTTAATGCAAGACTTCTGGACGTTGTCTTTAGTCAATGTATTCTCTAAAACGACAGATCACACTCAACTGTTCATGAAGTCACAGATATCAGTCATAATATAAAAACTGGAACCTTAATGCAAGACTTCTGGACGTTGTCTTTAGTCAAAGTATTCTCTAAAACAACAGACGACACTCTGCTGTTCATGAAGTCACAGATATCGGTCATAATATTAGCCCTGCAACCTTAATGCAAGACTTCTAGACGTTGTCTTTACTCAAAGTATTCTCTAAAATGACAGACGACACCCAACTGTTCATGAAGTCACAGATATAGGTCATGATATTAGAACTGAAACCTTAAGGCAAGACATCTAGACGTTGTCTTTACTCAAAGTATTCTCTAAAACCACAAACAACGCCCAACTGTTCATGAAGTCACAGATATAAGTCATGATATTAGAACTGAAACCTTAATGCAAGACTTCTGGACGTTGTATTTACCTAAAGTATTCTATAAAACGACAAACGACACCCACCTTTTTATAAAGTCGCAGATATCGGTCATAATAGTGGAACTGAACCCTGTATGGAAGACTTCTCGACATTGTCTTTAGTCAAAGTATTCTCTAAAATGACAAACAACACCCAACTGTTGATGAAGTCAAGAATATCGGTCATAATATTAGAACTGAAAACCTAATGAAAGACTTCTGGACGTTGTCTTTAGTCAAAGTATTCTCTTAAACGACAAACGACACCTAACTGTTCATTAAGTCAGAGATATCGGTCATATTAGAACTGAAACCTTTATGCAAGACTTTTAGATGTTGGCATTACTCAAAGTATTCTCTAAAACGACAGACGACACCCAACTGTTCGTGAAGTCAAAGATATAGGTCATGATATTAGAACTGAAACCTTAATGCAAGACTTCTGGACGTTGTCTTTACTCAAAGTGTTCTTTAAACCGACCGACCACACCCAACTATTCATAAAGTCACAGATATCGGTCATAATATTAGAACTAAAACCTTAATGCAAGGCTTCTGGACATTGTTTTTAGTCAAAGTATTCTCTAAAACGACAAACAACACCCAACTGCTGATGAAGTCACAGATATCGGTCATAAGATTAGAACTGAAACTTTGATGCAAGACTTCTGGACATTGTCTTTAGTCAAAGTATTCTCTAAAACGACAAACGACACCCAACTGTTGATTAAGTCACAGATATCGGTCATAATATTAGAACTGAAACCTTGATGCAAGACTTCTGGACGTTGTCTTTAGTCAAAGTATTCTCTAAACCGACAAACTACAGCCAACTGTTCATGAAGTCACAGATATCAGTCATAATATTAGAACTGATTCCTTAATGAAAGACTTCTAAACGTTGTCTTTAGTCAAAGTATTCTCTAAAACGACAAACGACACCCAACAGTTCATGAAGTCAGAGATATCGGTCATATTAGAACTGAAACCTTAATGCAAGACTTCTGGACGTTGTCTTTAGTCAAAGTATTCTCTAAAACGACAAACAACACCCAACTGTTCATGAAGTCACAGATGTAGGTCATGATATTAGAACTGAAACATATGGCAAGACTTCTGCAGGTTGTCTTTAGTCAAAGTATTCTCTAAACCGACAGACGACATCCAACTGTTCACAAAATCACAGATATCGGTCATAATAATTAAACTGAACCTTGCATAGAAGATTTCTACACATTGTCTTTAGTCAAAGTATTCTCTAAAATGACAGACGACACCCAACTGTTCATGAAGTCACAGATATCGGTCATATTAGAACTGAAACCTTAATGCAAGACTTCTGGACGTTGTCTTTACTCAAAGTATTCTATAAAACAACAAACGACACCCAACTGTTTAAAAAGTCACAGATATCGGTCAGAATATAGGAACTGAACCGTGTATGGAAGACTTCTGGACGTTGTCTTTTGTCAAAGTTTTCTCTAAAACGACAAACGACACCCAACTGTTGATGAAGTCACAGATATCGGTCATATTATTAGAACCGAAACATTATTGCAAGACTTCTGGACGTTGTCTTTAGTCAAAGTATTCTCTCAAACGACAAACGACAGCCAACTGTTCCCGAAGTCACAGATATCAGTCATAATATTAGAACTGATTCCTTAATGAAAGACTTCTGGACGTTGTTTTTGCTCAAAGAATTCTTTAAAACGACAGATGACACCCAACTATTCATGAAGTTACAGATATCCGTCTTAATATTAGAACTGAAACCTTAATGGAAGACTTCTGGACATTGTCTTTAGTCAAAGTATTCTCTAAAACGACAGACGACACCCAACTGTTCATGAAGTCACAGATATCGGTCATATAATTGAACTGAAGCTTTAATGCCAGACTTCTGGACGTTGCCTTTAGTCAAAGTATTCTCTAAAACGACCGACGACACACAAGTTTTGATGAAGTCACAGATATCGACCATAATATTAGAACTGGAACCTTAATGCAAGACTTCTGGACGTTGTCTTTAGTCGAAGTATTCTTTAAAACGACAAACGACACGCAACTGCTCATGAAGTCAAAGATATCGGTCATGATATTAGAACCGAAACCTAGTGCAAGACTTCTGGAGGTTGTCTATAGTCAAAGTATTCTCTAAAATGACAGACGACACCCAACTGTTCGTGAAGTCACAGATATAGGTCATCTTATTAGAAGTGATACCTTAATGCAAGACTGCTGGACGTTTTTTTGCTCAAAGAATTCTTTAAAACGACAGATGACACCCAAGTATTCATGAAGTTACAGATATCCGTCTTAATATTAGAACTGAAACCCTAATGGAAGACTTCTGGACATTGTCTTTAGTCAAAGTATTCTCTAAAACGACAGACGACACCCAACTGTTCATGAAGTCACAGATATCGGTCATATATTTGAACTGAAGCTTTAATGCCAGACTTCTGGACGTTGCCTTTAGTCAAAGTATTCTCTAAAACGACCGACGACACACAAGTCTTGATGAAGTCACAGATATCGATCATAATATTAGAACTGGAACCTTAATGCAAGACTTCTGGACGTTGTCTTTAGTCAAAGTATTCTTTAAAACGACAGACGACACTCAACTGTTCATGAAGTCACAGATATCAGTCATATTATTAGAACTAAAACCTTAATGCAAGACTTCTGGACGTTGTCTTTAGTCAAAGTATCCTCTCAAACGACAAACGAAACCCAACTAATCATTAAGTCACAGATATCGGTCATAATATTAGAAGTGAATTCTTAATGAAAGACTTCTGGATATTGTCTTTAGTCAAAGTATTCTCTAAAACGACAAACGACACCCAACTGTTCATGAAGTCACAGACATCGGTCATAATATTAGCACTGAAACCTTAATGCAAGACTTCTAGACGTCGTCTTTACTCAAACTATTCTCTAAAACGACAGACGACAACCAACTGTTCATGAAGTCACAGATATAGGTCATTATATTAGAACAGAAACCTTAATGCAAGACTTCTGGACGTTGTCTTTAGTCAAAGTATTCTCTAAAACGACAGACGACACTCAACTGTTCATGAAGTCACAGTTATGAGTCATAATACTAGAACTGAAACCTTAATGCAATACTTCTGGACGTTGTCTTTAGTCAATGTATTCTCTAAAACGACAAACTACAGCCAACTGTTCATGAAGTCAGAGATATTGGTCATATTAGAACTGAAACCTTAATGCAAGACTTCTCGACGTTGTCTTTAGTCAGAGTATTCTCTAAAACGACAAACAACACCCAACTGTTCATGATGTCACAGATGTAGGTCATATTAGAACTAAAACCTTAATGCAAGACTTCTCGACGTTGTCTTTAGTCAGAGTATTCTCTAAAACGACAAACAACACCCAACTGTTCATGAAGTCACAGATGTAGGTCATGATATTAGAACTGAAACCTATGGCAAGACTTCTGCAGGTTGCCTTTAGTCAAAGTATTCTCTAAAACGACAGACGACATCCAACTGTTCATAAAATCACAGATATCGGTCATAATAATTAAACTGAACCTTGCATAGAAGATTTCTAGACATTGTCTTTAGTCAAAGTATTCTTTAAAATGACAGACGACACCCAACTGTTCATGAAGTCACAGATATCGGTCATATTAGAACTGAAACCTTAATGCAAGACTTCTGGACGTTGTCTTTACTCAAAGTATTCTATAAAACAACAAACGATACCCAACTGTTTATAAAGTCACAGATATCGGTCAGAATATAGGAACTGAACCCTGTATGGAAGACTTCTGGACGTTGTCTTTAGTCAAAGTTTTCTCTAAAATGACAAATGACACTCAACTGTTGATGAAGTCACAGATATCGGTCATATTATTAGAACTGAAACATTATTGCAAGACTTCTGGACGTTGTCTTTAGTCAAAGTATTCTCTCAAACGACAAACGACAGCCAACTGTTCAAGAAGTCACAGATATCAGTCATAATATTAGAACTGACTCCTTAATGCAAGACTTCTGGACGTTGTCTTTACTCAAAGTATTCTATAAAACGACAAACGTTACTCAACTGTTTATAAAGTCAGAGATATCGGTCATAATATTGGAAATAAACCCCATAGGAAGACTTCTGGACATTGTCTTCAGTCAAAGTATTCTCTAAAATGACAGACGACACCCAACTGTTCATGAAGTCTTAGATATTGGTCATGCTAGAACTGAAACCTTAATGCAAGACTTCTGAAGGTTGTCTTTAGTCAAGGTATTCTCAAAAACGACAGACGACACCCAATTGTTCAAGAAGTCACAGATATCGATCATATTATAAGAACTGGAACCCTAATGCAAGGCTTCTCGACGTTGTCTTTAGTCAAAGTATTCTCTAAAACAACAGACGACACTCAACTGTTCATGAAGTCACAGATATCAGTCATAATATAAAAACTGGAATCTTAATGCAAGACTTCTGGATGTTGTCTTTAGTCAACGTCTTTAGTCAAGTATTCTCTAAAACGACAGACGACACCCAACTGTTCATGAAGTCACAGATATAGGTCATAATATTAGAACTGAAACCTTAATGCAAAACTTCTGGACGTTGTCTTTAGTCAAAGTATTCTCTAAAACGACAAACGACACCCAACTGTTGATGAAGTCACAGATATCGGTCATATTATTAGAACTGAAACCTTGATGCAACACTTCTGGACATTGTCTTTAGTCAAAGTATCCTCTAAAACGACAAACGACACCGAACTGTTGATGAAGTCACAGATATCGGTCATAATATTAGAACTCAAACCTTGATGCAAGACTTCTGGACGTTGTCTTTAGTCAAAGTATTCTCTAAAACGACAGACGACACTAAACTGTTCATGAAGTCACAGTTATGAGTCATAATATTAGAACTGAAACCTTAATGCAAGACTTCTGGATGTTGTTTTTAGTCAAAGTGTTCTCTCAAACGACAAACGACAGCCAACTGTTCATGAAGTCACAGATATCGGTCATATTAGAATTTAAACCTTATTGCAAGACTTCTGGACGTTGTCTTTACTCAAAGTATTCTATAAAATGACAAACGACACCCAACTGTTCATGAAGTCACAGATATAGGTCATGATATTAGAACTGAAACCTTAATGCAAGACTTGTGGACGTTATCTTTACCTAAAGTATTCTATAAAACGACAAACGACACCCACCTTTTTATAAAGTCACAGATATCGGTCATAATAGTAGAACTGAACCCTGTATGGAAGACTTCTGGACATTGTCTTTAGTCAAAGTATTCTCTAAAATGACAGATGACACCCACCTGTTCATGAAGTCACAGATATTGGTCATACTAGAACTGAAACTCTAATGCAAGACTTCTGGAGGTTGTCTTTCGTCAAAGTATTCTTTAAAACGACAGACGACATTCAACTGTTCATGAAGTCACAGATATCGGTCATAATATTCGAACTGGAACCTTAATGCAAGACTTCTGGACGTTGTCTTTAGTCAATGTATTCTCTAAAATGACAGATCACACTCAACTGTTCATGAAGTCGCAGATATCAGTCATAATATAAAAACTGGAACCTTAATGCAAGATTTCTGGACTTTGTCTTTAGTCAAAGTATTCTCTAAAACAACAAACGACACTCTGCTGTTCATGAAGTCAGAGATATCGGTCATAATATTAGCACTGCAACCTTAATGCAAGACTTCTAGACGTTGTCTTTACTCAAAGTATTCTCTAAAATGACAGACGACACCCAACTGTTCATGAAGTCACAGATATAGGTCATGATATTAGAACTGAAACCTTAAGGCAAGGCATCTAGACGTTGTCTTTACTCAAAGTATTCTCTAAAACAACAAACGACACTCTGCTGTTCATGAAGTCGCAGATATCGGTCATAATATTAGAACTGAAAACCTAATGAAAGACTTCTGGACGTTGTCTTTAGTCAAAGTATTCTCTTAAACGACAAACGACACCTAACTGTTCATTAAGTCAGAGATATCGGTCATATTAGAACTGAAACCTTTATGCAAGACTTTTAGACGTTGGCATTACTCAAAGTATTCTCTAAAACGACAGACGACACCCAACTGTTCGTGAAGTCACAGATATAGGTCATGATATTAGAACTGAAACCTTAATGCAAGACTTCTGGACGTTGTCTTTACTCAAAGTGTTCTTTAAACTGACCGACGACACCCAACTATTCATAAAGTCACAGATATCGGTCATAATATTAGAACTAAAACCTTAATGCAAGACTTCTGGACATTGTTTTTAGTCAAAGTATTCTCTAAAACGATAAACAACACCCAACTGCTGATGAAGTCACAGATATCGGTCATAGGATTAGAACTGAAACTTTGATGCAAGACTTCTGGACATTGTCTTTAGTCAAAGTATTCTCTAAAACGACAAACGACACCCAACTGTTGATGAAGTCACAGATATCGGTCATAATATTAGAACTGAAACCTTGATGCAAGTCTTCTGGACGTTGTCTTTAGTCAAAGTATTCTCTAAAACGACAAACTACAGCCAACTGTTCATGAAGTCACAGATATCAGTGATAATATTAGAACTGATTCCTTAATGAAAGACTTCTGGACGTTGTCTTTAGTCAAAGTATTCTCTAAAACGACAAACGACACCCAACAGTTCATGAAATCAGAGATATCAGTCATATTAGAACTGAAACCTTACTGCAAGACTTCTGGACGTTGTCTTTAGTCAAAGTATTCTCTAAAACGACAAACAACATCCAACTGTTCATGAAGTCACAGATGTAGGTCATGATATTAGAACTGAAACCTATGGCAAGACTTCTGCAGGTTGTCTTTAGTCAAAGTATTCTCTAAACCGACAGACGACATCCAACTGTTCACAAAATCACAGATATCGGTCATAATAATTAAACTGAACCTTGCATAGAAGATTTCTACACATTGTCTTTAGTCAAAGTATTCTCTAAAATGACAGACGACACCCAACTGTTCATGAAGTCACAGATATCGGTCATATTAGAACTGAAACCTTAATGCAAGACTTCTGGACGTTGTCTTTACTCAAAGTATTCTATAAAACAACAAACGACACCCAACTGTTTATAAAGTCACAGATATCGGTCAGAATATAGGAACTGAACCGTGTATGAAAGACTTCTGGACGTTGTCTTTAGTCAAAGTTTTCTCTAAAATGAAAAATGACACTCAACTGTTGATGAAGTCACAGATATCGGTCATATTATTACAACTGAAACATTAATGCAAGACTTCTGGACGTTGTCTTTAGTCAAAGTATTCTCTCAAACGACAAACGACAGCCAACTGTTCACGAAGTCACAGATATCAGTCATACTATTGGAACTGATTCCTTAATCAAAGACTTCTGGACGTTGTCTTTAGTCAAAGTATTCTCTAAAACGACAAACGACACCCAACTGCTCATGAAGTCAAAGATATCGGTCATGATATTAGAACCGAAACCTAGTGCAAGACTTCTGGAGGTTGTTTTAGTCAAAGTATTCTCTAAAATGACAGACGACACCCAACTGTTCGTGAAGTCACAGATATAGGTCATGATATTAGAACTGACACCTTAATGCAAGACTGCTGGACGTTGTTTTTGCTCAAAGAATTCTTTAAAACGACAGATGACACCCAACTATTCATGAAGTTACAGATATCCGTCCTAATATTAGAACCGAAACCTAGTGCAAGACTTCTGGAGGTTGTCTTTAGTCAAAGTATTCTCTAAAATGACAGACGACATCCAACTGTTCGTGAAGTCACAGATATAGGTCATGATATTTGAACTGATACCTTAATGCTAGACTGCTGGACGTTGTCTTTGCTCAAAGAATTCTTTAAAACGACAGATGACACCCAACTATTCATGAAGAGACAGATATCCGTCTTAATATTAGAACTGAAACCTTAATGCAAGACTCCTGGATGTTGTCTTTACTCAAAGTATTCTTTAAAATCAAAGACTCCACCCAACAATTCATGAAGTCACAGACGTCGATCATAATAATAGAACTGAAACCTCAAAGCAAGACTTCTGGACATTGACTTTAGTCAAAGTATTCTCTAAAACGACAAACGACACCAAACTGTTGATGAAGTCACAGATATCGGTCATAATATTAGAACTCAAACCTTAATGAAAGACTTCTGGACGTTGTCTTTAGTCAAAGTATTCTCTAAAATGACAGATCACACTCAACTGTTCATGAAGTCGCAGATATCAGTCATAATATAAAAACTGGAACCTTAATGCTAGATTTCTGGACTTTGTCTTTAGTCAAAGTATTCTCTAAAACAACAAACGACACTCTGCTGTTCATGAAGTCAGAGATATCGGTCATAATATTAGCACTGCAACCTTAATGCAAGACTTCTAGACGTTGTCTTTACTCAAAGTATTCTCTAAAATGACAGACGACACCCAACTGTTCATGAAGTCACAGATATAGGTCATGATATTAGAACTGAAACCTTAAGGCAAGGCATCTAGACGTTGTCTTTACTCAAAGTATTCTCTAAAACAACAAACGACACTCTGCTGTTCATGAAGTCGCAGATATCGGTCATAATATTAGAACTGAAAACCTAATGAAAGACTTCTGGACGTTGTCTTTAGTCAAAGTATTCTCTTAAACGACAAACGACACCTAACTGTTCATTAAGTCAGAGATATCGGTCATATTAGAACTGAAACCTTTATGCAAGACTTTTAGACGTTGGCATTACTCAAAGTATTCTCTAAAACGACAGACGACACCCAACTGTTCGTGAAGTCACAGATATAGGTCATGATATTAGAACTGAAACCTTAATGCAAGACTTCTGGACGTTGTCTTTACTCAAAGTGTTCTTTAAACTGACCGACGACACCCAACTATTCATAAAGTCACAGATATCGGTCATAATATTAGAACTAAAACCTTAATGCAAGACTTCTGGACATTGTTTTTAGTCAAAGTATTCTCTAAAACGATAAACAACACCCAACTGCTGATGAAGTCACAGATATCGGTCATAGGATTAGAACTGAAACTTTGATGCAAGACTTCTGGACATTGTCTTTAGTCAAAGTATTCTCTAAAACGACAAACGACACCCAACTGTTGATGAAGTCACAGATATCGGTCATAATATTAGAACTGAAACCTTGATGCAAGTCTTCTGGACGTTGTCTTTAGTCAAAGTATTCTCTAAAACGACAAACTACAGCCAACTGTTCATGAAGTCACAGATATCAGTGATAATATTAGAACTGATTCCTTAATGAAAGACTTCTGGACGTTGTCTTTAGTCAAAGTATTCTCTAAAACGACAAACGACACCCAACAGTTCATGAAATCAGAGATATCAGTCATATTAGAACTGAAACCTTACTGCAAGACTTCTGGACGTTGTCTTTAGTCAAAGTATTCTCTAAAACGACAAACAACATCCAACTGTTCATGAAGTCACAGATGTAGGTCATGATATTAGAACTGAAACCTATGGCAAGACTTCTGCAGGTTGTCTTTAGTCAAAGTATTCTCTAAACCGACAGACGACATCCAACTGTTCACAAAATCACAGATATCGGTCATAATAATTAAACTGAACCTTGCATAGAAGATTTCTACACATTGTCTTTAGTCAAAGTATTCTCTAAAATGACAGACGACACCCAACTGTTCATGAAGTCACAGATATCGGTCATATTAGAACTGAAACCTTAATGCAAGACTTCTGGACGTTGTCTTTACTCAAAGTATTCTATAAAACAACAAACGACACCCAACTGTTTATAAAGTCACAGATATCGGTCAGAATATAGGAACTGAACCGTGTATGAAAGACTTCTGGACGTTGTCTTTAGTCAAAGTTTTCTCTAAAATGAAAAATGACACTCAACTGTTGATGAAGTCACAGATATCGGTCATATTATTACAACTGAAACATTAATGCAAGACTTCTGGACGTTGTCTTTAGTCAAAGTATTCTCTCAAACGACAAACGACAGCCAACTGTTCACGAAGTCACAGATATCAGTCATAATATTGGAACTGATTCCTTAATCAAAGACTTCTGGACGTTGTCTTTAGTCAAAGTATTCTCTAAAACGACAAACGACACCCAACTGCTCATGAAGTCAAAGATATCGGTCATGATATTAGAACCGAAACCTAGTGCAAGACTTCTGGAGGTTGTTTTAGTCAAAGTATTCTCTAAAATGACAGACGACACCCAACTGTTCGTGAAGTCACAGATATAGGTCATGATATTAGAACTGACACCTTAATGCAAGACTGCTGGACGTTGTTTTTGCTCAAAGAATTCTTTAAAACGACAGATGACACCCAACTATTCATGAAGTTACAGATATCCGTCCTAATATTAGAACTGAAACCTTGATGAAAGACTTCTGGACATTGTCTTTAGTCAAAGTATTCTCTAAAACGACAGACGACACCCAACTGTTCATGAAGTCACAGATATCGGTCATATAATTGAACTGAAGCTTTAATGCCAGACTTCTGGACGTTGCCTTTAGTCAAAGTATTCTCTAAAACGACCGACGACACACAAGTCTTGATGAAGTCACAGATATCGATCATAATATTAGAACTGGAACCTTAATGCAAGACTTCTGGACGTTGTCTTTAGTCAAAGTATTCTTTAAAACGACAGACGACACTCAACTGTTCATGAAGTCACAGATATCAGTCATATTATTAGAACTAAAACCTTAATGCAAGACTTCTGGACGTTGTCTTTAGTCAAAGTATCCTCTCAAACGACAAACGAAACCCAACTAATCATGAAGTCACAGATATCGGTCATAATATTAGAAGTGAATCCTTAATGAAAGACTTCTGGATATTGTCTTTAGTCAAAGTATTCTCTAAAACGACAAACGACACCCAACTGTTCATGAAGTCACAGACATCGGTCATAATATTAGCACTGAAACCTTAATGCAAGACTTCTAGACGTTGTCTTTACTCAAAGTATTCTCTAAAACGACAGACGACAACCAACTGTTCATGAAGTCACAGATATAGGTCATTATATTAGAACTGAAACCTTAATGCAAGACTCCTGGATGTTGTCTTTACTCAAAGTATTCTTTAAAATCAAAGACTCCACCCAACAATTCATGAAGTCACAGACGTCGATCATAATATTAGAACTGAAACCTCAAAGCAAGACTTCTGGACATTGACTTTAGTCAAAGTATTCTCTAAAACGACAAACGACACCAAACTGTTGATGAAGTCACAGATATCGGTCATAATATTAGAACTCAAACCTTAATGAAAGACTTCTGGACGTTGTCTTTAGTCAAAGTATTCTCTAAAACGACAGACGACACTCAAGTGTTCATGAAGTCACAGTTATGAGTCATAATATTGGAACTGAAACCTTAATGCAATACTTCTGGACGTTGTCTTTAGTCAAAGTATTCTCTAAAACGACAAACTACAGCCAACTGTTCATGAAGTCACAGATATCAGTCATAATATTAAAACTGATTCCTTAATGAAAGACTTCTGGACGTTGTCTTTAGTCAAAGTACTCTCTAAAACGACAAACGACACCCAACAGTTCATGAAGTCACAGATATAGGTCATGATATTAGAACTGAAACCTTAAGGCAAGGCATCTAGACGTTGTCTTTACTCAAAGTATTCTCTAAAACAACAAACGACACTCTGCTGTTCATGAAGTCGCAGATATCGGTCATAATATTAGAACTGAAAACCTAATGAAAGACTTCTGGACGTTGTCTTTAGTCAAAGTATTCTCTTAAACGACAAACGACACCTAACTGTTCATTAAGTCAGAGATATCGGTCATATTAGAACTGAAACCTTTATGCAAGACTTTTAGACGTTGGCATTACTCAAAGTATTCTCTAAAACGACAGACGACACCCAACTGTTCGTGAAGTCACAGATATAGGTCATGATATTAGAACTGAAACCTTAATGCAAGACTTCTGGACGTTGTCTTTACTCAAAGTGTTCTTTAAACTGACCGACGACACCCAACTATTCATAAAGTCACAGATATCGGTCATAATATTAGAACTAAAACCTTAATGCAAGACTTCTGGACATTGTTTTTAGTCAAAGTATTCTCTAAAACGATAAACAACACCCAACTGCTGATGAAGTCACAGATATCGGTCATAGGATTAGAACTGAAACTTTGATGCAAGACTTCTGGACATTGTCTTTAGTCAAAGTATTCTCTAAAACGACAAACGACACCCAACTGTTGATGAAGTCACAGATATCGGTCATAATATTAGAACTGAAACCTTGATGCAAGTCTTCTGGACGTTGTCTTTAGTCAAAGTATTCTCTAAAACGACAAACTACAGCCAACTGTTCATGAAGTCACAGATATCAGTGATAATATTAGAACTGATTCCTTAATGAAAGACTTCTGGACGTTGTCTTTAGTCAAAGTATTCTCTAAAACGACAAACGACACCCAACAGTTCATGAAATCAGAGATATCAGTCATATTAGAACTGAAACCTTACTGCAAGACTTCTGGACGTTGTCTTTAGTCAAAGTATTCTCTAAAACGACAAACAACATCCAACTGTTCATGAAGTCACAGATGTAGGTCATGATATTAGAACTGAAACCTATGGCAAGACTTCTGCAGGTTGTCTTTAGTCAAAGTATTCTCTAAACCGACAGACGACATCCAACTGTTCACAAAATCACAGATATCGGTCATAATAATTAAACTGAACCTTGCATAGAAGATTTCTACACATTGTCTTTAGTCAAAGTATTCTCTAAAATGACAGACGACACCCAACTGTTCATGAAGTCACAGATATCGGTCATATTAGAACTGAAACCTTAATGCAAGACTTCTGGACGTTGTCTTTAGTCAAAGTATCCTCTCAAACGACAAACGAAACCCAACTAATCATGAAGTCACAGATATCGGTCATAATATTAGAAGTGAATCCTTAATGAAAGACTTCTGGATATTGTCTTTAGTCAAAGTATTCTCTAAAACGACAAACGACACCCAACTGTTCATGAAGTCACAGACATCGGTCATAATATTAGCACTGAAACCTTAATGCAAGACTTCTAGACGTTGTCTTTACTCAAAGTATTCTCTAAAACGACAGACGACAACCAACTGTTCATGAAGTCACAGATATAGGTCATTATATTAGAACTGAAACCTTAATGCAAGACTCCTGGATGTTGTCTTTACTCAAAGTATTCTTTAAAATCAAAGACTCCACCCAACAATTCATGAAGTCACAGACGTCGATCATAATATTAGAACTGAAACCTCAAAGCAAGACTTCTGGACATTGACTTTAGTCAAAGTATTCTCTAAAACGACAAACGACACCAAACTGTTGATGAAGTCACAGATATCGGTCATAATATTAGAACTCAAACCTTAATGAAAGACTTCTGGACGTTGTCTTTAGTCAAAGTATTCTCTAAAACGACAGACGACACTCAAGTGTTCATGAAGTCACAGTTATGAGTCATAATATTGGAACTGAAACCTTAATGCAATACTTCTGGACGTTGTCTTTAGTCAAAGTATTCTCTAAAACGACAAACTACAGCCAACTGTTCATGAAGTCACAGATATCAGTCATAATATTAAAACTGATTCCTTAATGAAAGACTTCTGGACGTTGTCTTTAGTCAAAGTACTCTCTAAAACGACAAACGACACCCAACAGTTCATGAAGTCAGAGATATCGGTCATATTAGAACTGAAACCTTATTGCAAGACTTCTCGACGTTGTCTTTAGTCAAAGTATTCTCTAAAACGACAAACAACGCCAAACTGTTCATAAAGTCACAGATGTAGGTCATGATATTAGAACTGAAACCTATGGCAAGACTTCTGCAGGTTGTCTTTAGTCAAAGTATTCTCTAAAATGACAGACGACACCCAACTGTTCATGAAGTCACAGATATCGGTCATATTAGAACTGAAACCTTAATGCAAGACTTCTGGACGTTGCTTTACTCAAAGTATTCTATAAAACAACAAACGATACCCAACTGTTTATAAAGTCACAGATATCGGGCAGAATATAGGAACTGAACCCTGTATGGAAGACTTCTGGACGTTGTCTTTAGTCAAAGTTTTCTCTAAAATGACAAATGACACTCAACTGTTGATGAAGTCACAGATATCAGTCATATTATTAGAACTGATTCCTTAATGAAAGACTTCTGACGTTGTCTTTAGTCAAAGTATTCTCTAAAACGACAAACGACACCCAACTGCTCATGAATTCAAAGATATCGGTCATGATCTTAGAACCGAAACCTAGTGCAAGACTTCTGGAGGTTGTCTTTAGTCAAAGTATTCTCTAAAATGACAGACGACACCCAACTGTTCGTGAAGTCACAGATATAGGTCATGATATTAGAACTGATACCTTAATGCTAGACTACTGGACGTTGTCTTTGTTCAAAGAATTCTTTAAAACGACAGATGACACCCAACTATTCATGAAGAGACAGATATCCGTCTTAATATTAGAACTGAAACCTTAATGGAAGACTTCTGGACATTGTCTTTAGTCAAAGTATTCTCTAAAACGACAGACGACACCCAACTGTTCATGAAGTCACAGATATCGGTCATATAATTGAACTGAATGCCAGACTTCTGGACGTTGCCTTTAGTCAAAGTATTCTCTAAAACGACTGACGACACACAACTCTTGATGAAGTCACAGATATCGATCATAATATTAGAACTGGAACCTTAATGCAAGACTTCTGGACGTTGTCTTTAGTCAAAGTATTCTTTAAAACGACAGACGACACTCAACTGTTCATGAAGTCACAGATATCATTCATATTATTAGAACTAAAACCTTAATGCAAGATTTCTGGACGTTGTCTTTAGTCAAAGTATCCTCTCAAACGACAAACGAAACCCAACTAATCATGAAGTCACAGATATCGGTCATAATATTAAAACTGAAACCTTAATGCAAGACTTCTGAACGTTGACTTTAGTCAAAGTGTTCTCTCAAACGACAAACGACAGCCAACTGTTCATGAAGTCACAGATATCGGTCATATTAGAACTGAAACCTTAATGCAAGACTTCTGGACGTTGTCTTTACTCAAAGTATTCTATAAAACGACAAACGATACTCAACTGTTTATAAAGTCAGAGATATCGGTCATAATATTGGAAATAAACCCTGTATGGAAGACTTCTGGACATTGTCTTTAGTCAAAGTATTCTCTAAAATGACAGACGACACCCAACTGTTCATGAAGTCTTAGATATTGGTCATGCTAGAACTGAAACCTTAATGCAAGACTTCTGGAGGTTGTCTTTAGTCAAGGTATACTCAAAAATGACAGACGACACCCAATTGATCATGAAGTCACAGATACCGATCATATTATAAGAACTGGAACCTTAATGCAAGACTTCTCGACGTTGTCTTTAGTCAAAGTATTCTCTAAAACAACAGACGACACTCAACTGTTCATGAAGTCACAGATATCAGTCATAATATGAAAACTGGAATCTTAATGCAAGACTTCTGGACGTTGTCTTTAGTCAACGTCTTTAGTCAAGTATTCTCTAAAACGACAGACGACACCCAACTGTTCATGAAGTCACAGATATAGGTCATGATATTAGAACTGAAACCTTAATGCAAGACTTCTGGACGTTGCCTTTAGTCAAAGTATTCTCTAAAACGACAGACGACACTCAACTGTTCATGAAGTCACAGTTATGAGTCATAATATTAGAACTGAAACCTTAATGCAAGACTTCTGGACGTTGTTTTTAGTCAAAGTGTTCTCTCAAACGACAAACGACGGCCAACTGTTCATGAAGTCACAGATATCGGTCATATTAGAATTGAAACCTTAATGCAAGACTTCTGGACGTTGTCTTTACTCAAAGTATTCTATAAAACGACAAACGTTACTCAACTGTTTATAAAGTCAGAGATAGTGGTCATAATATTGGAAATAAACCCGGTATGGAAGACTTCTGGACATTGTCTTTAGCCAAAGTATTCTCTAAAATGACAGACGACACCCAACTGTTCATGAAGTCTTAGATATTGGTCATGCTAGAACTGAAACCTTAATGCAAGACTTCTGGAGGTTGTCTTTAGTCAAGGTATTCTCAAAAACGACAGACGACACCCAATGGTTCTTGAAGTCACAGACGTCGATCATAATATTAGAACTGAAACCTCAATGCAAGACTTCTGGACATTGAATTTAGTCAAAGTATTCTATAAAACGACAAACGACACCAAACTGTTGATGAAGTCACAGATATCGGTCATAATATTAGAACTCAAACCTTAATGCAAGACTTCTGGATGTTGTTTTTAGTCAAAGTGTTCTCTCAAACGACAAACGACGGCCAACTGTTCATGAAGTCACAGATATCGGTCATATTAGAATTGAAACCTTAATGCAAGACTTCTGGACGTTGTCTTTACTCAAAGTATT
Organism: Rhipicephalus microplus; assembly: GCF_043290135.1. Lineage (NCBI taxonomy): Eukaryota > Metazoa > Arthropoda > Arachnida > Ixodida > Ixodidae > Rhipicephalus > Rhipicephalus microplus. Next base: position 31,600,456 of record NW_027464585.1, read on the forward strand.
CTATAAAACGACAAACGTTACTCAACTGTTTATAAAGTCAGAGATATTGGTCATAATATTGGCAATAAACCCTGTATGGAAGACTTCTGGACATTGTCTTTAGCCAAAGTATTCTCTAAAATGACAGACGACACCCAACTGTTCATGAAGTCTTAGATATTGGTCATGCTAGAACTGAAACCTTAATGCAAGACTTCTGGAGGATGTCTTTAGTCAAGGTATTCTCAAAAACGACAGACGACACCCAATGGTTCTTGAAGTCACAGACGTCGATCATAATATTAGAACTGAAACCTCAATGCAAGACTTCTGGACATTGACTTTAGTCAAAGTATTCTCTAAAACGACAAACGACACCAAACTGTTGATGAAGTCACAGATATCGGTCATAATATTAGAACTCAAACCTTAATGCAAGACTTCTGGACGTTGTCTTTAGTCAAAGTATTCTCTAAAACGACAGACGACACTCAACTGTTCATGAAGTCACAGTTATGAGTCATATTATTAGAACTGAAACCTTAATGCAATACTTCTGGACGTTGTCTTTAGTCAAAGTATTCTCTAAAACGACAAACTACAGCCAACTGTTCATGAAGTCACAGATATCAGTCATAATATTAGCACTGATTCCTTAATGAAAGACTTCTGGACGTTGTCTTTAGTCAAAGTATTCTCTAAAACGACAAACGACACCCAACAGTTCATGAAGTCAGAGATATCGGTCATATTAGAACTGAAACCTTAATGCAAGACTTCTGGACATTGTCTTTAGTCAAAGTATTCTCTAAAACGACAAACAGCACCCAACTGTTCATGAAGTCACAGAAGTAGGTCATGATATTAGAACTGAAACCTATGGCAAGACTTCTGCAGGTTGTCTTTAGTCAAAGTATTCTCTAAAACGACAGACGACATCCAACTGTTCATAAAATCACAGATATCGGTCATAATAATTAAACTGAACCTTGCATAGACGATTTCTAGACATTGTCTTTAGTCAAAGTATTCTCTAAAATGACAGACGACACCCAACTGTTCATGAAGTCACAGATATCGGTCATATTAGAACTGGAACCTTAATGCAAGACTTCTGGACGTTGTCTTTACTCAAAGTATTCTATAAAACAACAAACGATACCCAACTGTTTATAAAGTCACAGATATCAGTCAGAATATAGGAACTGAACCCTGTATGGAAGACTTCTGGACATTGTCATTAGTCAAAGTTTTCTCTAAAATGACAAATGACACTCAACTGTTGATGAAGTCAAAGATATCGGTCATATTATTAGAACTGAAACATTATTGCAAGACTTCTGGACGTTGTCTTTAGTCAAAGTATTCTCTCAAACGACAAACGACAGCCAACTGTTCACGAAGTCACAGATATCAGTCATAATATTAGTACTGATTCCTTAATTAAAGACTTCTGGACGTTGTCTATATCTTGACGATATCTGGACGAGTCACAGATATCGGTCATAATAGTAGAACTGAACCCTGTATGGAAGACTTCTGGACGTTGTCTTTAGTCAAAGTATTCTCTAAAATGACAGACGACACTCAACTGTTCATGAAGTCACAGATATTGGTCATACTAGAACTGAAACCCTAATGCAAGACTTCTGGAGGTTGTCTTTAGTCAAAGTATTCTTTAAAACAACAGACGACATTCAACTGTTCATGAAGTCACAGATATCGGTCATAATATTAGAACTGGAACCTTAATGCAAGACTTCTGGACGTTGTCTTTAGTCAATGTATTCTCTAAAACGACAGATCACACTCAACTGTTCATGAAGTCGCAGATATCAGTCATAATATAAAAACTGGAACCTTAATGCAAGATTTCTGGACGTTGTCTTTAGTCAAAGTATTCTCTAAAACAACAGACGACACTCTGCTGTTCAAGAAGTCACAGATATCGGTCATAATATTAGCACTGCAACCTTAATGCAAGACTTCTAGACGTTGTCTTTACTCAAAGTATTCTCTAAAATGACAGACGACACCCAATAGTTCATGAAGTCAGAGATATCGGTCATTTTAGAACTGAAACCTTAATGCAAGACTTCTGGACGTTGTCTTTAGTCAAAGTATTCTCTAAAACGACAAACAACACCCAACTGTTCATGAAGTCACAGATGTAGGTCATGATATTAGAACTGAAACCTATGGCAAGACTTCTGCAGGTTGTCTTTAGTCAAAGTATCCTCTCAAACGACAAACGAAACCCAACTAATCATGAAGTCACAGATATCGGTCATAATATTCGAAGTGAATCCTTAATGAAAGACTACTGGATATTGTCTTTACTCAAAGTATTCTCTAAAACGACAAACGACAAGCAACTGTTCATGAAGTCACAGATATAGGTCATTATATTAGAACTGAAACCTTAATGCAAGACTCCTGGACGTTGTCTTTACTCAAAGTATTCTCTAAAATCAAAGACTCCACCCAACAATTCATGAAGTCACAGATGTCGGTCATAATATTAGAACTCAAACCTTGATGCAAAACTTCTGGACGTTGTCTTTAGTCAAAGTATTCTCTAAAACGACATACGACACTCAACTGTTCATGAAGTCACAGTTATGAGTCATAATATTAGAACTGAAACCTTAATGCAGGACTTCTGAATGTTGTCTTTAGTCAAAGTGTTCTCTCAAACGACAAACGTTATTCAACTGTTTATAAAGTCAGAGATATCGGTCATAATATTGGAAATAAACCCTGTATGGAAGACTTCTGGACATTGTCTTTAGTCAAAGTATTCTCTAAAATGACAGACGACACCCAATTGTTCATGAAGTCACAGATATCGATCATATTATAAGAACTGGAACCTTAATGCAAGGCTTCTCGACGTTGTCTTTAGTCAAAGTATTCTCTAAAACAACAGACGACACTCAACTGTTCATGAAGTCACAGATATCAGTCATAATATAAAAAACTGGAATCTTAATGCAAGACTTCTGGACGTTGTCTTTAGTCAACGTCTTTAGTCAAGTATTCTCTAAAATGACAGACGACACCCAACTGTTCATGAAGTCACAGATATAGGTCATGATAATAGAGCTGAAACCTTAATGCAAGACTTCTGGACGTTGTCTTTAGTCAAAGTATTCTCTAAAACGACAAACGACACCCAACTGTTGATGAAGTCACAGATATCGGTCATATTATTAGAACTGAAACCTTGATGCAACACTTCTGGGCATTGTCTTTAGTCAAAGTATCCTCTAAAACGACAAACGACACCAAACTGTTGATGAAGTCACAGTTATCGGTCATAATATTATAACTCAAACCTTGATGCAAGACTTCTGGACGTTGTCTTTAGTCAACGTATTCTCTAAAACGACAGACGACACTCAACTGTTCGTGAAGTCAAAGTTATGAGTCATAATTATAGAACTGAAACCTTAATGCAAGACTTCTGGACGTTGTTTTTAGTCAAAGTGTTCTCTCAAACGACAAACGACAGCCAACTGTTCATGAAGTCACAGATATCGGTCATATTAGAATTGAAACCTTATTGCAAGACTTCTGGACGTTGTCTTTACTCAAAGTATTCTATAAAACGACAAACGTTACTCAACTGTTTATAAAGTCAGAGATATTGGTCATAATATTGGAAATAAACCCTGTATGGAAGACTTCTGGACATTGTCTTTAGTCAAAGTATTCTCTAAAATAACAGACAACACCCAACTGTTCATGAAGTCTTAGATATTGGTCATGCTAGAACAGAAACCTTAATGCAAGAGTTCTGGAGGTTGTCTTTAGTCAAGGTATTCTCAAAAACGACAGACGACACCCAATGGTTCATGAAGTCACAGATATCGATCATATTATAAGAACTGGAACCTTAATGCAAGACTTCTGGACGTTGTCTTAAGTCAAAGTATTCTCTTAAACAACAGACGACACTCAACTGTTCATGAAGTCACAGATATCAGTCATAATATAAAAACTGGAACCTTAATGCAAGACTTCTGGACGTTGTCTTTAGTCAATGTATTCTCTAAAACGACCGATCACACCCAACTGTTGATGAAGTCACAGATATCGGTCATATTATTAGAACTGAAACCTTGATGCAACACTTCTGGGCATTGTCTTTAGTCAAAGTATCCTCTAAAACGACAAACGACACTCTGCTGTTCATGAAGTCACAGATATCGGTCATAATATTAGCACTGCAACCTAATGCAAGACTTCTAGACGTTGTCTTTACTCAAAGTATTCTCTAAAATGACAGACGACACCCAACTGTTCATGAAGTCACAGATATAGGTCATGATATTAGAACGGAAACCTTAAGGCAAGACATCTAGACGTTGTCTTTACTCAAAGTATTCTCTAAAACCACAGACAACACCCAACTGTTCATGAAGTCACAGATATAGATCATGATATTAGAACTGAAACCTTAATGCAAGACTTCCGGACGTTGTCTTTACTCAAAGTGTTCTTTAAACCGACCGACGACACCCAACTATTCATAAAGTCACAGATATCGGTCATAATATTAGAACTAAAACCTTAATGCAAGACTTCTGGACATTGTTTTTAGTCAAAGTATTCTCTAAAACGACAAACAACACCCAACTGTTGATGAAGTCACAGATATCGGTCATAATATTAGAACTCCAACCTTAATGCAAGACTTCTGGACGTTGTCTTTAGTCAAAGTATTCTCTAAAACGACAGACGACACTCAACTGTTCATGACGTCACAGTTATGAGTCATAATATTAGAACTGAAACCTTAATGCAATACTTCTGGACGTTGTTTTTAGTCAAAGTATTCTCTAAAACGACAAACTACAGCCAACTGTTCATGAAATCACAGATATCAGTCATAATATTAGAACTGATTCCTTAATGAAAGACTTCTGGACGTTGTCTTTAGTCAAAGTATTCTCTAAAACGACAAACGACACCCAACAGTTCATGAAGTCAGGGATATCGGTCATATTAGAACTGAAACCTTAATGCAAGACTTCTGGACGTTGTCTTTAGTCAAAGTATTCTCTAAAACGACAAACAGCACCCAACTGTTCATGAAGTCACAGATGTAGGTCATGATATTAGAACTGAAACCTATGGCAAGACTTCTGCAGGTTGTCTTTAGTCAAAGTATTCTCTAAAACGACAGACGACATCCAACTGTTCATAAAATCACAGATATCGGTCATAATAACTAAACTGAACCTTGCATAGAAGATTTCTAGACATTGTCTTTAGTCAAAGTATTCTCTAAAATGACAGACGACACCCAACTGTTCATGAAGTCACAGATATCGGTCATATTAGAACTGAAACCTTAATGCAAGACTTCTGGACATTGTTTTTAGTCAAAGTGTTCTCTCAAAGGACAAACGACAGCCAACTGTTCATGAAGTCACAGATATCGGTCATATTAGAATTGAAACCTTACTGCAAGACTTCTGGACGTTGTCTTTACTCAAAGTATTCTATAAAATGACAAACGTTACTCAACTGTTTATAAAGTCAGAGATATTGGTCATAATATTGGAAATAAACCCTGTATGGAAGACTTCTGGACATTGTCTTTAGTCAAAGTATTCTCTAAAATAACAGACAACACCCAACTGTTCATGAAGTCTTAGATATTGGTCATGCTAGAACAGAAACCTTAATGCAAGAGTTCTGGAGGTTGTCTTTAGTCAAGGTATTCTCAAAAACGACAGACGACACCCAATGGTTCATGAAGTCACAGATATCGATCATATTATAAGAACTGGAACCTTAATGCAAGACTTCTGGACGTTGTCTTCAGTCAAAGTATTCTCTTAAACAACAGACGACACTCAACTGTTCATGAAGTCACAGATATCAGTCATAATATAAAAACTGGAACCTTAATGCAAGACTTCTGGACGTTGTCTTTAGTCAAAGTATTCTCTAAAACGACAGACGACACTCAACTGTTCATGACGTCACAGTTATGAGTCATAATATTAGAACTGAAACCTTAATGCAATACTTCTGGACGTTGTTTTTAGTCAAAGTATTCTCTAAAACGACAAACTACAGCCAACTGTTCATGAAATCACAGATATCAGTCATAATATTAGAACTGATTCCTTAATGAAAGACTTCTGGACGTTGTCTTTAGTCAAAGTATTCTCTAAAACGACAAACGACACCCAACAGTTCATGAAGTCAGGGATATCGGTCATATTAGAACTGAAACCTTAATGCAAGACTTCTGGACGTTGTCTTTAGTCAAAGTATTCTCTAAAACGACAAACAGCACCCAACTGTTCATGAAGTCACAGATGTAGGTCATGATATTAGAACTGAAACCTATGGCAAGACTTCTGCAGGTTGTCTTTAGTCAATGTATTCTCTAAAACGACAGACGACATCCAACTGTTCATAAAATCACAGATATCGGTCATAATAACTAAACTGAACCTTGCATAGAAGATTTCTAGACATTGTCTTTAGTCAAAGTATTCTCTAAAATGACAGACGACACCCAACTGTTCATGAAGTCACAGATATCGGTCATATTAGAACTGAAACCTTAATGCAAGACTTCTGGACGTTGTTTTTAGTCAAAGTGTTCTCTCAAAGGACAAACGACAGCCAACTGTTCATGAAGTCACAGATATCGGTCATATTAGAATTGAAACCTTACTGCAAGACTTCTGGACGTTGTCTTTACTCAAAGTATTCTATAAAATGACAAACGTTACTCAACTGTTTATAAAGTCAGAGATATTGGTCATAATATTGGAAATAAACCCTGTATGGAAGACTTCTGGACATTGTCTTTAGTCAAAGTATTCTCTAAAATAACAGACAACACCCAACTGTTCATGAAGTCTTAGATATTGGTCATGCTAGAACAGAAACCTTAATGCAAGAGTTCTGGAGGTTGTCTTTAGTCAAGGTATTCTCAAAAACGACAGACGACACCCAATGGTTCATGAAGTCACAGATATCGATCATATTATAAGAACTGGAACCTTAATGCAAGACTTCTGGACGTTGTCTTCAGTCAAAGTATTCTCTTAAACAACAGACGACACTCAACTGTTCATGAAGTCACAGATATCAGTCATAATATAAAAACAGGAACCTTAATGCAAGACTTCTGGACGTTGTCTTTAGTCAATGTATTCTCTAAAACGACCGATCACACTCAACTGTTCATGAAGTCACAGATATGAGTCATAATATAAAAACTGGAACCTTAAGGCAAGACTTCTGGACGTTGTCTTTAGTCAAAGTATTCTCTAAAACAACAGACGACACTCTGCTGTTCATGAAGTCACAGATATCGGTCATAATATTAGCACTGCAACCTAATGCAAGACTTCTAGACGTTGTCTTTACTCAAAGTATTCTCTAAAATGACAGACGACACCCAACTGTTCATGAAGTCACAGATATAGGTCATGATATTAGAACTGAAACCTTAATGCAAGACTTCCGGACGTTGTCTTTACTTAAAGTATTCTATAAAACGACAAACGACACCCACCTTTTTATAAAGTCACAGATATCGGTCATAATAGTAGAACTGAACCCTGTATGGAAGACTTCTGGACATTGTCTTTAGTCAAAGTATTCTCTAAAATGACAGACGACACCCAACTGTTCATGAAGTCACAGATATTGGTCATACTAGAACTGAAACCCTAATGCAAGACTTCTGGAGGTTGTCTTTAGTCAAAGTATTCTTTAAAACGACAGACGACATTCAACTGTTCATGAAGTCACAGATATCGGTCATAATATTAGAACTGGAACCTTAATGCAAGACTTCTGGACGTTGTCTTTAGTCAATGTATTCTCTAAAACGACAGATCACACTCAACTGTTCATGAAGTCGCAGATATCAGTCATAATATAAAAACTGGAACCTTAATGCAAGATTTCTGGACGTTGTCTTTAGTCAAAGTATTCTCTAAAACAACAGACGACACTCTGCTGTTCAAGAAGTCACAGATATCGGTCATAATATTAGCACTGCAACCTTAATGCAAGACTTCTAGACGTTGTCTTTACTCAAAGTATTCTCTAAAATGACAGACGACACCCAACTGTTCATGAAGTCACAGATATAGGTCATAATATTAGAACTGAAGCCTTAAGGCAAGACATCTAGACGTTGTCTTTACTCAAAGTATTCTCTAAAACGACAGACGACACCCAACTGTTCATGAAGTCACAGATATAGGTCATGATATTAGAACAGAAGCCTTAATGCAAGACTTCTGGACGTTGTATTTACTTAAAGTATTCTATAAAACGACAAATGACACCCACCTTTTTATAAAGTCGCAGATATCGGTCATAATAGTGGAACTGAACCCTGTATGGAAGACTTCTCGACATTGTCTTTAGTCAAAGTATTCTCTAAAATGACAAACAACACCCAACTGTTGATGAAGTCACAGATATCGGCCATAATATTAGAACTGAAAACGTAATGAAAGACTTCTGGACGTTGTCTTTAGTCAAAGTATTCTCTTAAACGACAAACGACACCTAACTGTTCATTAAGTCAGAGATATCGGTCATATTAGAACTGAAACCTTTATGCAAGACTTTTAGACGTTGGCATTACTCAAAGTATTCTCTAAAACGACAGACGACACCCAACTGTTCATAAAGTCACAGATATAGGTCATGATATTAGAACTGAAACCTTAATGCAAGACTTCTGGACGTTGTCTTTACTCAAAGTGTTCTTTAAACCGACCGACGACACCCAACTATTCATAAAGTCACAGATATCGGTCATAATATTAGAACTAAAACCTTAATGCAAGACTTCTGGACATTGTTTTTAGTCAAAGTATTCTCTAAAACGACAAACAACACCCAACTGTTGATGAAGTCACAGATATCGGTCATAATATTAGAACTCCAACCTTAATGCAAGACTTCTGGACGTTGTCTTTAGTCAAAGTATTCTCTAAAACGACAGACGACACTCAACTGTTCATGACGTCACAGTTATGAGTCATAATATTAGAACTGAAACCTTAATGCAATACTTCTGGACGTTGTTTTTAGTCAAAGTATTCTCTAAAACGACAAACTACAGCCAACTGTTCATGAAATCACAGATATCAGTCATAATATTAGAACTGATTCCTTAATGAAAGACTTCTGGACGTTGTCTTTAGTCAAAGTATTCTCTAAAACGACAAACGACACCCAACAGTTCATGAAGTCAGGGATATCGGTCATATTAGAACTGAAACCTTAATGCAAGACTTCTGGACGTTGTCTTTAGTCAAAGTATTCTCTAAAACGACAAACAGCACCCAACTGTTCATGAAGTCACAGATGTAGGTCATGATATTAGAACTGAAACCTATGGCAAGACTTCTGCAGGTTGTCTTTAGTCAAAGTATTCTCTAAAACGACAGACGACATCCAACTGTTCATAAAATCACAGATATCGGTCATAATAACTAAACTGAACCTTGCATAGAAGATTTCTAGACATTGTCTTTAGTCAAAGTATTCTCTAAAATGACAGACGACACCCAACTGTTCATGAAGTCACAGATATCGGTCATATTAGAACTGAAACCTTAATGCAAGACTTCTGGACGTTGTTTTTAGTCAAAGTGTTCTCTCAAAGGACAAACGACAGCCAACTGTTCATGAAGTCACAGATATCGGTCATATTAGAATTGAAACCTTACTGCAAGACTTCTGGACGTTGTCTTTACTCAAAGTATTCTATAAAACGACAAACGTTACTCAACTGTTTATAAAGTCAGAGATATTTGTCATTTTATTGGAAATAAACCCTGTATGGAATGCTTCTGGACGTTGTCTTTAGTCAAAGTATTCTCTAAAACGACAAACGACACCCAACTGCTCATGAAGTCAAAGATATCGGTCATGATATTAGAACCGAAACCTAGTGCAAGACTTCTGGAGGTTGTCTTTAGTCAAAGTATTCTCTAAAACGACAGACGACACCAAACTGTTCGTGAAGTCACAGATATAGGTCATGATATTAGAACTGATACCTTAATGCAAGACTGCTGGACGTTGTTTTTGCTCAAAGAATTCTTTAAAACGACAGATGACACCCAAGTATTCATGAAGTTACAGATATCCGTCTTAATATTAGAACTGAAACCCTAATGGAAGACTTCTGGACATTGTCTTTAGTCAAAGTATTCTCTAAAACGACAGACGACACTCAACTGTTCATGAAGTCACAGATATCGGTCATATAATTGAACTGAAGCTTTAATGCCAGACTTCTGGACGTTGCCTTTAGTCAAAGTATTCTCTAAAACGACCGACGACACACAAGTCTTGATGAAGTCACAGATATCGATCATAATATTAGAACTGGAACCTTAATGCAAGACTTCTGGACGTTGTCTTTAGTCAAAGTATTCTTTAAAACGACAGACGACACTCAACTGTTCATGTAGTCACAGATATCAGTCATATTATTAGAACTAAAACCTTAATGCAAGACTTCTGGACGTTGTCTTTAGTCAAAGTATCCTCTCAAACGACAAACGAAACCCAACTAATCATGAAGTCACAGATATCGGTCATATTATTAGAAGTGAATCCTTAATGAAAGACTTCTGGATATTGTGTTTAGTCAAAGTATTCTCTGAAACGACAAACGACACCCAACTGTTCATGAAGTCACAGACATCGGTCATAATATTAGCACTGAAACCTTAATGCAAGACTTCTAGACGTTGTCTTTACTCAAAGTATTCTCTAAAACGACAAACAACACCCAACTGTTCATGAAGTCACAGAAGTAGGTCATGATATTAGAACTGAAACCTATGGCAAGACTTCTGCAGGTTGTCTTTAGTCAAAGTATTCTCTAAAACGACAGACGACATCCAACTGTTCATAAAATCACAGATATCGGTCATAATAATTAAACTGAACCTTGCATAGAAGATTTCTAGACATTGTCTTTAGTCAAAGTATTCTCTAAAATGACAGACGACACCCAACTGTTCATGAAGTCACAAATATCGGTCATATTAGAACTGAAACCTTAATGCAAGACTTCTGGACGTTGTCTTTACTCAAAGTATTCTATAAAACAACAAACGATACCCAACTGTTTATAAAGTAACAGATATCGGTCAGAATATAGGAACTGAACCCTGTATGGAAGACTTCTGGACATTGTCATTAGTCAAAGTTTTCTCTAAAATGACAAATGACACTCAACTGTTGATGAAGTCAAAGATATCGGTCATATTATTAGAACTGAAACATTATTGCAAGACTTCTGGACGTTGTCTTTAGTCAAAGTATTCTCTCAAACGACAAACGACAGCCAACTGTTCACGAAGTCACAGATATCAGTCATAATATTAGTACTGATTCCTTAATTAAAGACTTCTGGACGTTGTCTATATCTTGACGATATCTGGACGAGTCACAGATATCGGTCATAATAGTAGAACTGAACCCTGTATGGAAGACTTCTGGACATTGTCTTTAGTCAAAGTATTCTCTAAAATGACAGACGACACTCAACTGTTCATGAAGTCACAGATATTGGTCATACTAGAACTGAAACCCTAATGCAAGACTTCTGGAGGTTGTCTTTAGTCAAAGTATTCTTTAAAACGACAGACGACATTCAACTGTTCATGAAGTCACAGATATCGGTCATAATATTAGAACTGGAACCTTAATGCAAGACTTCTGGACGTTGTCTTTAGTCAATGTATTCTCTAAAACGACAGATCACACTCAACTGTTCATGAAGTCGCAGATATCAGTCATAATATAAAAACTGGAACCTTAATGCAAGATTTCTGGACGTTGTCTTTAGTCAAAGTATTCTCTAAAACAACAGACGACACTCTGCTGTTCAAGAAGTCACAGATATCGGTCATAATATTAGCACTGCAACCTTAATGCAAGACTTCTAGACGTTGTCTTTACTCAAAGTATTCTCTAAAATGACAGACGACACCCAACTGTTCATGAAGTCACAGATATAGGTCATAATATTAGAACTGAAACCTTAAGGCAAGACATCTAGACGTTGTCTTTACTCAAAGTATTCTCTAAAACGACAGACGACACCCAACTGTTCATGAAGTCACAGATATAGGTCATGATATTAGAACAGAAGCCTTAATGCAAGACTTCTGGACGTTGTATTTACTTAAAGTATTCTATAAAACGACAAATGACACCCACCTTTTTATAAAGTCGCAGATATCGGTCATAATAGTGGAACTGAACCCTGTATGGAAGACTTCTCGACATTGTCTTTAGTCAAAGTATTCTCTAAAATGACAAACAACACCCAACTGTTGATGAAGTCACAGATATCGGTCATAATATTAGAACTGAAAACGTAATGAAACACTTCTGGACGTTGTCTTTAGTCAAAGTATTCTCTTAAACGACAAACGACACCTAACTGTTCATTAAGTCAGAGATATCGGTCATATTAGAACTGAAACCTTTATGCAAGACTTTTAGACGTTGGCATTACTCAAAGTATTCTCTAAAACGACAGACGACACCCAACTGTTCATGAAGTCACAGATATAGGTCATGATATTAGAAATGAAACCTTAATGCAAGACTTCTGGACGTTGTCTTTACTCAAAGTGTTCTTTAAACCGACCGACGACACCCAACTATTCATAAAGTCACAGATATCGGTCATAATATTAGAACTAAAACCTTAATGCAAGACTTCTGGACATTGTTTTTAGTCAAAGTATTCTCTAAAACGACAAACAACACCCAACTGTTGATGAAGTCACAGATATCGGTCATAATATTAGAACTCCAACCTTAATGCAAGACTTCTGGACGTTGTCTTTAGTCAAAGTATTCTCTAAAACGACAGACGACACTCAACTGTTCATGACGTCACAGTTATGAGTCATAATATTAGAACTGAAACCTTAATGCAATACTTCTGGACGTTGTTTTTAGTCAAAGTATTCTCTAAAACGACAAACTACAGCCAACTGTTCATGAAATCACAGATATCAGTCATAATATTAGAACTGATTCCTTAATGAAAGACTTCTGGACGTTGTCTTTAGTCAAAGTATTCTCTAAAACGACAAACGAAACCCAACTAATCATGAAGTCACAGATATCGGTCATAATATTAGAAGTGAATCCTTAATGAAAGACCTCTGGATATTGACTTTAGTCGAAGTATTCTCTAAAACGACAAACGACACCCAACTGTTCATGAAGTCACAGACATCGGTCATAATATTAGCACTGAAACCTTAATGCAAGACTTCTAGACGTTGTCTTTACTCAAAGTATTCTCTAAAACGACAGACGACAACCAAGTGTTCATGAAGTCACAGATATAGGTCATTATATTAGAACTGAAACCTTAATGCAAGACTCCTGGAATTTGTCTTTACTCAAAGTATTCTCTAAAATCAAAGACTCCACCCAACAATTCATGAAGTCACAGACGTCAATCATAATATTAGAACTGAAACCTCAATGCAAGACTTCTGGACATTCACTTTAGTTAAAGTATTCTCTAAAACGACAAACGACACCAAACTGTTGATGAAGTCACAGATATCGGTCATAATATTAGAACTCAAACCTTAATGCAAGACTTCTGGTCGTTGTCTTTAGTCAAAGTATTCTCTAAAACGACAGACGACACTCAACTGTCCATGAAGTCACAGTTATGAGTCATAATATTAGAACTGAAACCTTAATGCAATACTTCTGGACGTTGTCTTTAGTCAAAGTATTCTCTAAAACGACAAACTACAGCCAACTGTTCATGAAGTCACAGATATCAGTCATAATATTAGAACTGATTCCTTAATGAAAGACTTCTGGACGTTGTCTTTAGTCAAAGTATTCTCTAAAACGACAAACGACACCCAACAGTTCATGAAGTCAGAGATATCGGTCATATTAGAACTGAAACCTTAATGCAAGACTTCTGGACGTTGTCTTTAGTCAAAGTATTCTCTAAAACGACAAACAACACCCAACTGTTCATGAAGTCACAGATGTAGGTCATGATATTAGAACTGAAACCTATGGCAAGACTTCTGCAGGTTGTCTTTAGTCAAAGTATTCTCTAAAACGACAGACGACATCCAACTGTTCATAACATCACAGATATCGGTCATAATAATATATAAACTGAACCTTGCATAGAAGATTTCTTGACATTGTCTTTAGTCAAAGTATTCTCTAAAATGACAGACGACACCCAACTGTTCATGAAGTCACAGATATCGGTCATATTAGAACTGAAACCTTAATGCAAGACTTCTGGACATTGTCTTTACTCAAAGTATTCTATAAAACAACGAACGATACCCAACTGTTTATAAAGTCACAGATATCGGTCAGAATATAGGAACTGAACCCTGTATGGAAGACTTCCGGACGTTGTCTTTAGTCAAAGTTTTCTCTAAAATGACAAATGACACTCAACTGTTGATGAAGTCACAGATATCGGTCATATTATTAGAACTGAAACATTATTGCAAGACTTCTGGACGTTGTCTTTAGTCAAAGTATTCTCTCAAACGACAAACGACAGCCAACTGTTCACGAAGCCCAGATATCAGTCATAATATTAGAACTGATTCCTTAATGAAAAACTTCTGGACGTTGTTGTTAGTCAAAGTATTCTCTAAAACGACAAACGACACCCAACTGCTCATGAATTCAAAGATATCGGTCATGATATTAGAACCGAAACCTAGTGCAAGACTTCTGGAGGTTGTCTTTAGTCAAAGTATTCTCTAAAATGACAGACGACACCCAACTGTTCGTGAAGTCACAGATATAGGTCATGATATTAGAACTCATACCTTAATGCTAGACTGCTGGACGTTGTCTTTGCTCAAAGAATTCTTTAAAACGACAGATGACACCCAACTGTTCATGAAGTCACAGATATAGGTCATGATATTAGAACAGAAACCTTAATGCAAGACTTCTGGACGTAGTATTTACCTAAAGTATTCTATAAAACGACAAACGACACCCACCTTTTTATAAAGTCGCAGATATCAGTCATAATAGTGGAACTGAACCCTGTATAGAAGACTTCTGGACATTGTCTTTAGTCAAAATATTCTATAAAATGACAAACAACACCCAACTGTTGATGAAGTCACAGATATCGGTCATAATATTAGAACTGAAAACCTAATGAAAGACTTCTGGACGTTGTCTTTAGTCAAAGTATTCTCTTAAACGACAAACGACACCTAACTGTTCAATAAGTCAGACATATCGGTCATATTAGAACTGAAACCTTTATGCAAGACTTTTAGACGTTGGCATTACTCAAAGTATTCTCTAAAATGACAGACGACACCCAACTGTTCGTGAAGTCACAGATATAGGTCATGATATTAGAACTGAAACCTTAATGCAAGACTTCTGGACGTTGTCTTTACTCAAAGTGTTCTTTAAACCGACCGACGACACCCAACTATTCATAAAGTCACAGATATCGGTCATAATATTAGAACTAAAACCTTAATGCAAGACTTCTGGACATTGTTTTTAGTCAAAGTATTCTCTAAAACGACAAACAACACCCAACTGCTGATCAAGTCACAGATATCGGTCATAAGATTAGAACTGAAACTTTAATGCAAGACTTCTGGACATTGTCTTTAGTCAAAGTATTCTCTAAAACGACAAACGACACCCAACTGTTGATCAAGTCACAGATATCGGTCATAATATTAGAACTGAAACCTTGATGCAAGACTTCTGGACGTTGTCTTTAGTCAAAGTATTCTCTAAAACGACAAACTACAGCCAACTGTTCATGAAGTCACAGATATCAGTCATAATATTAGAACTGATTCCTTAATGAAAGACTTCTGGACGTTGTCTTTAGTCAAAGTATTCTCTAAAACGACAAACGACACCCAACAGTTCATGAAGTCAGAGATATCGGTCATATTAGAACTGAAACCTTAATGCAAGACTTCTGGACGTTGTCTTTAGTCAAAGTATTCTCTAAAACGACAAACAACACCCAACTGTTCATGAAGTCACAGATGTAGGTCATGATATTAGAACTGAAACCTATGGCAAGACTTCTGCAGGTTGTCTTTAGCCAAAGTATCCTCTCAAACGACAAACGAAACCCAACTAATCTTGAAGTCACAGATATCGGTCATAATATTCGAAGTGAATCCTTAATGAAAGACTACTGGATATTGTCTTTACTCAAAGTATTCTCTAAAACGACAAACGACAAGCAACTGTTCATGAAGTCACAGAGATAGGTCATTATATTAGAACTGAAACCTTAATGCAAGACTCCTGGACGTTGTCTTTACTCAAAGTATTCTCTAAAATCAAAGACTCCACCCAACAATTGATGAAGTCACAGACGTCGATCATAATATTAGAACTCAAACCTTGATGCAAAACTTCTGGACGTTGTCTTTAGTCAAAGTATTCTCTAAAACGACATACGACACTCAACTGTTCATGAAGTCACAGTTATGAGTCATAATATTAGAACTGAAACCTTAATGCAGGACTTCTGAATGTTGTCTTTAGTCAAAGTGTTCTCTCAAACGACAAACGTTATTCAACTGTTTATAAAGTCAGAGATATCGGTCATAATATTGGAAATAAACCCTGTACGGAAGACTTCTGGACATTGTCTTTAGTCAAAGTATTCTCTAAAATGACAGACGACACCCAATTGTTCATGAAGTCACAGATATCGATCATATTATAAGAACTGGAACCTTAATGCAAGGCTTCTCGACGTTGTCTTTAGTCAAAGTATTCTCTAAAACAACAGACGACACTCAACTGTTCATGAAGTCACAGATATCAGTCATAATATAAAAACTGGAATCTTAATGCAAGACTTCTGGACGTTGTCTTTAGTCAACGTCTTTAGTCAAGTATTCTCGAAAATGACAGACGACACCCAACTGTTCATGAAGTCACAGATATAGGTCATGATAATAGAACTGAAACCTTAATGCAAGACTTCTGGACGTTGTCTTTAGTCAAAGTATTCTCTAAAACGACAAACGACTCCCAACTGTTGATGAAGTCACAGATATAGGTCATATTATTAGAACTGAAACCTTGATGCAACACTTCTGGGCATTGTCTTTAGTCAAAGTATCCTCTAAAACGACAAACGACACCAAACTGTTGATGAAGTCACAGTTATTGGTCATAATATTATAACTCAAACCTTGATGCAAGACTTCTGGACGTTGTCTTTAGTCAACGTATTCTCTTAAACGACAGACGACACTCAACTGTTCGTGAAGTCAAAGTTATGAGTCATAATATTAGAACTGAAACCTTAATGCAAGACTTCTGGACGTTGTTTTTAGTCAAAGTGTTCTCTCAAACGACAAACGACAGCCAACTGTTCATGAAGTCACAGATATCGGTCATATTAGAATTGAAACCTTATTGCAAGACTTCTGGACGTTGTCTTTACTCAAAGTATTCTATAAAACGACAAACGTTACTCAACTGTTTATAAAGTCAGAGATATTGGTCATAATATTGGAAATAAACCCTGTATGGAAGACTTCTGGACATTGTCTTTAGTCAAAGTATTCTCTAAAATAACAGACAACACCCAACTGTTCATGAAGTCTTAGATATTGGTCATGCTAGAACAGAAACCTTAATGCAAGAGTTCTGGAGGTTGTCTTTAGTCAAGGTATTCTCAAAAACGACAGACGACACCCAATGGTTCATGAAGTCACAGATATCGATCATATTATAAGAACTGGAACCTTAATGCAAGACTTCTGGACGTTGTCTTCAGTCAAAGTACTCTCTAAAACAACAGACGACACTCAACTGTTCATGAAGTCACAGATATCAGTCATAATATAAAAACTGGAACCTTAATGCAAGACTTCTGGACGTTGTCTTTTGTCAATGTATTCTCTAAAACGACCGATCACACTCAACTGTTCATGAAGTCACAGATATGAGTCATAATATAAAAACTGGAACCTTAAGGCAAGACTTCTGGACGTTGTCTTTAGTCAAAGTATTCTCTAAAACAACAGACGACACTCTGCTGTTCATGAAGTCACAGATATCGGTCATAATATTAGCACTGCAACCTAATGCAAGACTTCTAGACGTTGTCTTTACTCAAAGTATTCTCTAAAATGACAGACGACACCCAACTGTTCATGAAGTCACAGATATAGGTCATGATATTAGAACGGAAACCTTAAGGCAAGACATCTAGACGTTGTCTTTACTCAAAGTATTCTCTAAAACCACAGACAACACCCAACTGTTCATGAAGTCACAGATATAGGTCATGATATTAGAACTGAAACCTTAATGCAAGACTTCCGGACGTTGTCTTTACTTAAAGTATTCTATAAAACGACAAACGACACCCACCTTTTTATAAAGTCACAGATATCGGTCATAATAGTGGAACTGAACCCTGTATGGAAGACTTCTCGACATCGTCTTTAGTCAAAGTATTCTCTAAAATGACAAACAACACCCAACTGTTGATGAAGTCACAGATATCGGTCATAATATTAGAACTGAAAACCTAATGAAAGACTTCTGGACGTTGTCTTTAGTCAAAGTATTCTCTTAAACGACAAACGACACCTAACTGTTCATTAAGTCAGAGATATCGGTCATATTAGAACTGAAACCTTAATGCAAGACTTCTACACGTTGTCTTTACTCAAAGTATTCTCTAAAACAACAAACGACAAGCAACTGTTCATGAAGTCACAGATATAGGTCATTATATTAGAACTGAAACCTTAATGCAAGACTCCTGGACGTTGTCTTTACTCAAAGTATTCTCTAAAATCAAAGACTCCACCCAACAGTTCATGAAGTCACAGACGTCGGTCATAATATTAGAACTCAAACCTTTATGCAAAACTTCTGGACGTTGTCTTTAGTCAAAGTATTCTCTAAAACGACAGACGACACTCAACTGTTCATGAAGTCACAGTTATGAGTCATAATATTAGAACTGAAACCTTAATGCAAGACTTCTGAACGTTGTCTTTAGTCAAAATGTTCTCTCAAACGACAAACGACAGCCAACTGTTCATGAAGTCACAGATATCGGTCATATTAGAACTGAAACCTTAATGCAAGACTTCTGGACGTTGTCTTTACTCAACGTATTCTATAAAACGACAAACGTTACTCAACTGTTTATAAAGTCAGAGATATTGGTCATAATATTGGAAATAAACCCTGTATGGAAGACTTCTGGACATTGTCTTTAGTCAAAGTATTCTCTAAAATGACAGACGACACCCAACTGTTCATGAAGTCTTAGATATTGGTCATGCTAGAACTGAAACCTTAATGCAAGACTTCTGAAGGTTGTCTTCAGTCAAGGTATTCTCAAAAACGACAGACGACACCCAATTGTTCATGAAGTCACAGATATCGATCATATTATAAGAACTGGAACCTTAATGCAAGACTTCAGGACGTTGTCTTCAGTCAAAGTGCTCTCTAAAACAACAGACGACACTCAACTGTTCATGAAGTCACAGATATCAGTCATAATATAAAAACTGGAACCTTAATGCAAGACTTCTGGACGTTGTCTTTAGTCAATGTATTCTCTAAAACGACCGATCACACTCAACTGTTCATGAAGTCACAGATATGAGTCATAATATAAAAACTGGAACCTTAAGGCAAGACTTCTGGACGTTGTCTTTAGTCAAAGTATTCTCTAAAACAACAGACGACACTCTGCTGTTCATGAAGTCACAAATATCGGTCATAATATTAGCACTGCAACCTAATGCAAGACTTCTAGACGTTGTCTTTACTCAAAGTATTCTCTAAAATGACAGACGATACCCAACTGTTCATGAAGTCACAGATATAGGTCATGATATTAGAACGGAAACCTTAAGGCAAGACATCTAGACGTTGTCTTTACTCAAAGTATTCTCTGAAACCACAGACAACACCCAACTGTTCATGAAGTCACAGATATAGGTCATGATAATAGAACTGAAACCTTAATGCAAGACTTCCGGACGTTGTCTTTACTTAAAGTATTCTATAAAACGACAAACGACACCCACCTTTTTATAAAGTCACAGATATCGGTCATAATAGTAGAACTGAACCCTGTATGGAAGACTTCTGGACATTGTCTTTAGTCAAAGTATTCTCTAAAATGACAGACGACACCCAACTGTTCATGAAGTCACAGATATTGGTCATACTAGAACTGAAACCCTAATGCAAGACTTCTGGAGGTTGTCTTTAGTCAAAGTATTCTTTAAAACGACAGACGACATTCAACTGTTCATGAAGTCACAGATATCGGTCATAATATTAGAACTGGAACCTTAATGCAAGACTTCTGGACGTTGTCTTTAGTCAATGTATTCTCTAAAACGACAGATCACACTCAACTGTTCATGAAGTCGCAGATATCAGTCATAATATAAAAACTGGAACCTTAATGCAAGATTTCTGGACGTTGTCTTTAGTCAAAGTATTCTCTAAAACAACAGACGACACTCTGCTGTTCAAGAAGTCACAGATATCGGTCATAATATTAGAACTGAAAACGTAATGAAAGACTTCTGGACGTTGTCTTTAGTCAAAGTATTCTCTTAAACGACAAACGACACCTAACTGTTCATTAAGTCAGAGATATCGGTCATATTAGAACTGAAACCTTTATGCAAGACTTTTAGACGTTGGCATTACTCAAAGTATTCTCTAAAACGACAGACGACACCCAACTGTTCATGAAGTCACAGATATAGGTCATGATATTAGAACTGAAACCTTAATGCAAGACTTCTGGACGTTGTCTTTACTCAAAGTGTTCTTTAAACCGACCGACGACACCCAACTATTCATAAAGTCACAGATATCGGTCATAATATTAGAACTAAAACCTTAATGCAAGACTTCTGGACATTGTTTTTAGTCAAAGTATTCTCTAAAACGACAAACAACACCCAACTGTTGATGAAGTCACAGATATCGGTCATAATATTAGAACTCCAACCTTAATGCAAGACTTCTGGACGTTGTCTTTAGTCAAAGTATTCTCTAAAACGACAGACGACACTCAACTGTTCATGACATCACAGTTATGAGTCATAATATTAGAACTGAAACCTTAATGCAATACTTCTGGACGTTGTTTTTAGTCAAAGTATTCTCTAAAACGACAAACTACAGCCAACTGTTCATGAAATCACAGATATCAGTCATAATATTAGAACTGATTCCTTAATGAAAGACTTCTGGACGTTGTGTTTAGTCAAAGTATTCTCTAAAACGACAGACGACACCCAACTGTTCATGAAGTCACAGATATAGGTCATGATATTACAACAGAAACCTTAATGCAAGACTTCTGGACGTTGTATTTACTTAAAGTATTCTATAAAACGAGAAACGACACCCACCTTTTTATAAAGTCGCAAATATCGGTCATAATAGTGGAACTGAACCACTATTATGACCGATATTTGCCACCCAACCACCCAACTGTTCACGAAGTCACAGATATCAGTCATATAATTGAACTGAAGCTTTAATGCCAGACTTCTGGACGTTGCCTTTAGTCAAAGTATTCTCTAAAACGACCGACGACACACAACTCTTGATGAAGTCACAGATATCGATCATAATATTAGAACTGGAACCCTAATGCAAGACTTCTGGACGTTGTCTTTAGTCAAAGTATTCTTTAAAACGACAGACGACACTCAACTGTTCATGAAGTCACAGATATCAGTCATATTATTAGAACTAAAACCTTAATGCAAGACTTCTGGACGTTGTCTTTAGTCAAAGTATCCTCTCAAACGACAAACGAAACCCAACTAATCATGAAGTCACAGATATCGGTCATAATATTATAAGTGAATCCTTAATGAAAGACTTCTGGATATTTTCTTTAGTCAAAGTATTCTCTAAAACGACAAACGACACCCAACTGTTCATGAAGTCAGAGATATCGGTCATAATATTAGCACTGCAACCTTAATGCAAGACTTCTAGACGTTGTCTTTAGTCAAAGTATTCTCTAAAATGACAGACGACACCCAACTGTTCATGAAGTCACAGATATAGGTCATAATATAAAAACTGGAACCTTAATGCAAGATTTCTGGACGTTGTCTTTAGTCAAAGTATTCTCTAAAACAACAGACGACACTCTGCTGTTCATGATGTCAGAGATATCGGTCATAATATTAGCACTGCAACCTTAATGCAAGACTTCTAGACGTTGTCTTTACTCAAAGTATTCTCTAAAATGACAGACGACACCCAACTGTTCATGAAGTCACAGATATAGGTCATGATATTAGAACTGAAACCTTAAGGCAAGACATCTAGACGTTGTCTTTACTCAAAGTATTCTCTAAAACGACAGACGACACCCAACTGTTCATGAAGTCACAGATATAGGTCATGATATTAGAACAGAAACCTTAATGCAAGACTTCTGGACGTAGTATTTACCTAAAGTATTCTATAAAACGACAAACGACACCCACCTTTTTATAAAGTCGCAGATATCAGTCATAATAGTGGAACTGAACCCTGTATGGAAGACTTCTCGACATTGTCTTTAGTCAAAGTATTCTATAAAATGACAAACAACACCCAACTGTTGATGAAGTCACAGATATCGGTCATAATATTAGAACTGAAAACCTAATGAAAGACTTCTGGACGTTGTCTTTAGTCGAAGTATTCTCTTAAACGACAAACGACACCTAACTGTTCAATAAGTCAGACATATCAGTCATATTAGAACTGAAACCTTTATGCAAGACTTTTAGACGTTGGCATTACTCAAAGTATTCTCTAAAACGACAGACGACACCCAACTGTTCGTGAAGTCTCAGATATAGGTCATGATATTAGAACTGAAACCTTAATGCAAGACTTCTGGACGTTGTCTTTACTCAAAGTGTTCTTTAAACCGACCGACGACACCCAACTATTCATAAAGTCACAGATATCGGTCATAATATTAGAACTAAAACCTTAATGCAAGACTTCTCGACGTTGTCTTTAGTCAAAGTATTCTCTAAAACGACAAACGACACCCAACTGTTGATGAAGTCACAGATATCGGTCATAATATTAGAACTGAAACCTTGATGCAAGACTTCTGGACGTTGTCTTTAGTCAAAGTATTCTCTAAAACGACAAACTACAGCCAACTGTTCATGAAGTCACAGATATCAGTCATAATATTAGAACTGATTCCTTAATGAAAGACTTCTGGACGTTGTCTTTAGTCAAAGTATTCTCTAAAACGACAAACGACACCGAACAGTTCATGAAGTTCTCTAAAACGACAAACGTCACCCAACTGCTCATGAATTCAAAGATATCGGTCATGATATTAGAACCGAAACCTAGTGCAAGACTTCTGGAGGTTGTCTTTAGTCAAAGTATTCTCTAAAATGACAGACGACACCCAACTGTTCGTGAAGTCACAGATATAGGTCATGATAATAGAACTGATACCTTAATGCTAGACTGCTGGACGTTGTCTTTGCTCAAAGAATTCTTTAAAACGACAGATGACACCCAACTATTCATGAAGAGACAGATATCCGTCTTAACATTAGAACTGAAACCTTAATGGAAGACTTCTGGACATTGTCTTTAGTCAAAGTATTCTCTAAAACGACAGACGACACCCAACTGTTCATGAAGTCACAGATATCGGTCATATAATTGAACTGAAGCTTTAATGCCAGACTTCTGGACGTTGCCTTTAGTCAAAGTATTCTCTAAAACGACCGACGACACACAACTCTTGATGAAGTCACAGATATCGATCATAATATTAGAACTGGAACCTTAATGCAAGACTTCTGCACGTTGTCTTTAGTCAAAGTATTCTTTAAAACGACAGACGACACTCAACTGTTCATGAAGTCACAGATATCAGTCATATTATTAGAACGAAAACCTTAATGCAAGACTTCTGGACGTTGTCTTTAGTCAAAGTATCCTCTCAAACGACAAACGAAACCCAACTAATCATGAAGTCACAGATATCGGTCATAATATTAGAAGTGAATCCTTAATGAAAGACTTCTGGATATTGTCTTTAGTCAAAGTATTCTCTAAAACGACAAACGACACCCAACTGT
The DNA here is from genome assembly GCF_043290135.1 of Rhipicephalus microplus. NCBI lineage: Eukaryota > Metazoa > Arthropoda > Arachnida > Ixodida > Ixodidae > Rhipicephalus > Rhipicephalus microplus. The sequence continues at coordinate 31,624,638 of NW_027464585.1, forward strand.
TCATGAAGTCACAGACATCGGTTATAATATTAGCACTGAAACCTTAATGCAAGACTTCTAGACGTTGTCTTTACTCAAAGTGTTCTCTAAAACGACAGACGACAACCAACTGTTCATGAAGTCACAGATATAGGTCATTATATTAGAACTGAAACCTTAATGCAAGACTCCTGGACGTTGTCTTTACTCAAAGTATTCTCTAAAATCAAATACTCCACCCAACAATTCATGAAGTCACAGACGTCGGTCATAATATTAGAACTGATACCTCAATGCAAGACTTCAGGACATTGTCTTTAGTCAAAGTATTCTCTAAAACGACAAACGACACCAAACTGTTGACGAAGTCACAGATATCGGTCATAATATTAGAACTCAAACCTTGATGCAAGACTTCTGGACGTTGTCTTTAGTCAACGTATTCTCTAAAACGACAGACGACACCCAACTGTTCATGAAGTCACAGATATAGGTCATGATATTAGAACTGAAACCTTAATGCAAGACTTCTGGATGTTGTCTTTAGTCAAAGTATTCTCTAAAACGACAAACGACACCCAACTGTTGATGAAGTCACAGATATCGGTCATATTATTAGAACTGAAACCTTAATGCAAGACTTCTGGACGTTGTATTTACTTAAAGTATTCTATAAAACGAGAAACGACACCCACCTTTTTATAAAGTCGCAAATATCGGTCATAATAGTGGAACTGAACCCTGTATGGAAGACTTCTCGACATCGTCTTTAGTCAAAGTATTCTCTAAAATGACAAACAACACCCAACTGTTGATGAAGTCACAGATATCGGTCATAATATTAGAACTGAAAACCTAATGAAAGACTTCTGGACGTTGTCTTTAGTCAAAGTATTCTCTTAAACGACAAACGACACCTAACTGTTCATTAAGTCAGAGATATCGGTCATATTAGAACTGAAACCTTAATGCAAGACTTCTACACGTTGTCTTTACTCAAAGTATTCTCTAAAACAACAAACGACAAGCAACTGTTCATGAAGTCACAGATATAGGTCATTATATTAGAACTGAAACCTTAATGCAAGACTCCTGGACGTTGTCTTTACTCAAAGTATTCTCTAAAATCAAAGACTCCACCCAACAGTTCATGAAGTCACAGACGTCGGTCATAATATTAGAACTCAAACCTTTATGCAAAACTTCTGGACGTTGTCTTTAGTCAATGTATTCTCTAAAACGACAGACGACACTCAACTGTTCATGAAGTCACAGTTATGAGTCATAATATTAGAACTGAAACCTTAATGCAAGACTTCTGAACGTTGTCTTTAGTCAAAGTGTTCTCTCAAACGACAAACGACAGCCAACTGTTCATGAAGTCACAGATATCGGTCATATTAGAACTGAAACCTTAATGCAAGACTTCTGGACGTTGTCTTTACTCAAAGTATTCTATAAAACGACAAACGTTACTCAACTGTTTATAAAGTCAGAGATATCGGTCATAATATTGGAAATAAACCCTGTATGGAAGACTTCTGGACATTGTCTTTAGTCAAAGTATTCTCTAAAATGACAGACGACACCCAACTGTTCATGAAGTCTTAGATATTGGTCATGCTAGAACTGAAACCTTAATGCAAGACTTCTGAAGGTTGTCTTCAGTCAAGGTATTCTCAAAAACGACAGACGACACCCAATTGTTCATGAAGTCACAGATATCGATCATATTATAAGAACTGGAACCTTAATGCAAGGCTTCTCGACGTTGTCTTCAGTCAAAGTATTCTCTAAAACAACAGACGACACTCAACTGTTCATGAAGTCACAGATATCAGTCATAAATTAAAAACTGGAATCTTAATGCAAGACTTCTGGACGTTGTCTTTAGTCCACGTCTTTAGTCAAGTATTCTCTAAAACGACAAACAGCACCCAACTGTTCATGAAGTCACTGATGTAGGTCATGATATTAGAACTGAAACCTATGGCAAGACTTCTGCAGGTTGTCTTTAGTCAAAGTATTCTCTAAAACGACAGACGACATCCAACTGTTCATAAAATCACAGATATCGGTCATAATAACTAAACTGAACCTTGCATAGAAGATTTCTAGACATTGTCTTTAGTCAAAGTATTCTCTAAAATGACAGACGACACCCAACTGTTCATGAAGTCACAGATATCGGTCATATTAGAACTGAAACCTTAATGCAAGACTTCTGGACGTTGTCTTTACTCAAAGTATTCTATAAAACAACAAACGACACCCAACTGTTTATAAAGTCACAGATATCAGTCAGAATATAGGAACTGAACCCTGTATGGAAGACTTCTGGACGTTGTCTTTAGTCAAAGTTTTCTCTAAAATGACAAATGACACTCAACTGTTGATGAAGTCACAGATATCGGTCATATTATTAGAACTGAAACATTAATGCAAGACTTCTGGACGTTGTCTTTAGTCAAAGTATTCTCTCAAACGACAAACGACAGCCAACTGTTCACGAAGTCACAGATATCAGTCATATTATTAGAACTGATTCCTTAATGAAAGACTTCTGGACGTTGTCTTTAGTCAAAGTATTCTCTAAAACGACAAACGACACCCAACTGCTCATGAATTCAAAGATATCGGTCGTGATATTAGAACCGAAACCTAGTGCAAGACTTCTGGAGGTTGTCTTTAATCAAAGTATTCTCTAAAATGACAGACGACACCCAACTGTTCGTGAAGTCACAGATATCAGTCATATTATTAGAACTAAAACCTTAATGCAAGACTTCTGGACGTTGTCTTTAGTCAAAGTATCCTCTCAAACGACAGACGACCACCAACTGTTCATGAAGTCACAGATATAGGTCATTATATTAGAACTGAAACCTTAATGCAAGACTCCTGGACGTTGTCTTTACTCAAAGTATTCTCTAAAATCAAAGACTCCACCCAACAATTCATGAAGTCACAGACGTCAGTCATAATATTAGAACTGAAACCTCAATGCAAGACTTCAGGACATTGTCTTTAGTCAAAGTATTCTCTAAAACGACAAACGACACCAAACTGTTGATGAAGTCAGAGATATCGGTCATAATATTAGAACTCAAACCTTGATGCAAGACTTCTGGACGTTGTCTTTAGTCAAAGTATTCTCTAAAATGACAGACGACACCCAACTGTTCATGAAGTCTTAGATATTGGTCATGCTAGAACTGAAACCTTAATGCAAGACTTCTGGAGGTTGTCTTTAGTCAAGGTATTCTCAAAAACGACAGACGACACCAAATTGTTCATGAAGTCACAGATATCGATCATATTATAAGAACTGGAACCTTAATGCAAGACTTCTCGACGTTGTCTTTAGTCAAAGTATTCTCTAAAACAACAGACGACACTCAACTGTTCATGAAGTCACAGATATCAGTCATAATATAAAAACTGGAATCTTAATGCAAGACTTCTGGACGTTGTGTTTAGTCAAAGTATTCTCTAAAACGACAGACGACACCCAACTGTTCATGAAGTCACAGATATAGGTCATGATATTAGAACTGAAACCTTAATGCAAGACTTCTGGATGTTGTCTTTAGTCAAAGTATTCTCTAAAACGACAAACGACACCCAACTGTTGATGAAGTCACAGATATCGGTCATATTATTAGAACTGAAACCTTGATGCAACACTTCTGGACATTGTCTTTAGTCAAAGTATCCTCTAAAACGACAAACGACACCAAACTGTTGATGAAGTCACAGATATCGGTCATAATATTAGAGCTCTAACCTTGATGCAAGACTTCTGGACGTTGTATTTAGTCAAATTATCCTCTAAAATGACAGACGACACCCAACTGTATATGAAGTCTTAGATATTGGTCATGCTAGAACTGAAACCTTAATGCAAGACTTCTGGAGGTTGTCTTTAGTCAAGGTATTCTCTAAAACGACAGACGACACTTAACTGTTCATGAAGTCACAGTTATGAGTCATAATATTAGAACTGAAACCTTATTGCAAGACTTCTGGACGTTGTTTTTAGTCAAAGTGTTCTCTCAAACGACAAACGACAGCCAACTGTTCATGAAGTCACAGATATCGGTCATATTAGAAGTGAAACCTTACTGCAAGACTTCTGGACGTTGTCTTTACTCAAAGTATTCTATAAAACGACAAACGTTACTCAACTGTTTATAAAGTCAGAGATATTGGTCATAATATTGGAAATAAACCCTGTATGGAAGACGTCTGGACATTGTCTTTAGTCAAAGTATTATCTAAAATGACAGATGACACCCAACTGTTCATGAGGTCTTAGATATTGGTCATGCTAGAACTGAAACCTTAATGCAAGACTTCTGGAGGTTGTCTTTAGTCAAGGTATTCTCAAAAACGACACACGACAGCCATTGGTTCATGAAGTCACAGATATCGATCATATTATAAGAACTGGAACCTTAATGCAACACTTCTGGACGTTGTCTTTAGTCAGGTAATTTTATAAAACGACAGACGACACCCAACTGTCCATGAAGTCACAGATATGGGTCTTGATATTAGAACTGAAACTTTATTGCAAGACTTCTGGACGTTGTCTTTAGTCAAAGTATTCTCTAAAATGACAAACGACACCCAACTGTTGATGAAGTGACAGATATCGGTCATATTATTAGAACTGAAACCTTGATGCAACACTTCTGGACATTGTCTTTGCTCAAAGTATTCTCTAAAACCACAGCCAACACCCAACTGTTCATGAAGTCACAGATATAGGTCATGATATTAGAACTGAAACCTTAATGCAAGACTTCTGGACGTTGTCTTTACTTAAAGTATTCTATAAAACGACAAACGACACCCACCTTTTTATAAAGTCACAGATATCGGTCATAATAGTAGAACTGAACGCTGTATGGAAGACTTCTGGACATTGTCTTTAGTCAAAGTATTCTCTAAAATGACAGACAACGCCCAACTGTTCATGAAGTCACAGATATTGGTCATACTAGAACTGAAACCCTAATGCAAGACTTCTGGAGGTTGTCTTTAGTCAAAGTATTCTCTAAAACGACAGACGACATTCAACTGTTCATGAAGTCACAAATATCGGTCATATTAATAGAACTGAAGCCTTAATGCAAGACTTCTGGACGTTGTCATTAGTCAAAGTATTCTCTAAAACGACAGACGACACACAACTGTTGATGAAGTCACAAATACCGATCATAATATTAGAACTGGAACCTAATGCAGGACTTCTGGACGTTGTCTTTAGTCAATGTATTCTCTAAAACGACAGATCACACTCAACTGTTCATGAAGTCACAGATATCAGTCATAATATAAAAACTGGAACCTTAATGCAAGACTTCTGGACGTTGTCTTTAATCAAAGTATTCTCTAAAACAACAGACGACACTCTGCTGTTCATGAAGTCACAGATATCGGTCATATTATTAGCACTGCAACCTTAATGCAAGACTTCTAGACGTTGTCTTTACTCAAAGTATTCTCTAAAATGACAGACGACACCCAACTGTTCATGAATGCCAGACTTCTGGACGTTGCCTTTAGTCAAAGTATTCTCTAAAACGACCGACGACACACAACTCTTGATGAAGTCACAGATATCGATCATAATATTAGAACTGGAACCCTAATGCAAGACTTGTGGACGTTGTCTTTAGTCAAAGTATTCTTTAAAACGACAGACGACACTCAACTGTTCATGAAGTCACAGATATCAGTCATATTATTAGAACTAAAACCTTAATGCAAGACTTCTGGACGTTGTCTTTAGTCAAAGTATCCTCTCAAACGACAAACGAAACCCAACTAATCATGAAGTCACAGATATCGGTCATAATATTATAAGTGAATCCTTAATGAAAGACTTCTGGATATTTTCTTTAGTCAAAGTATTCTCTAAAACGACAAACGACACCCAACTGTTCATGAAGTCAGAGATATCGGTCATAATATTAGCACTGCAACCTTAATGCAAGAGTTCTAGACGTTGTCTTTAGTCAAAGTATTCTCTAAAATGACAGACGACACCCAACTGTTCATGAAGTCACAGATATAGGTCATAATATAAAAACTGGAACCTTAATGCAAGATTTCTGGACGTTGTCTTTAGTCAAAGTATTCTCTAAAACAACAGACGACACTCTGCTGTTCATGATGTCAGAGATATCGGTCATAATATTAGCACTGCAACCTTAATGCAAGACTTCTAGACGTTGTCTTTACTCAAAGTATTCTCTAAAATGACAGACGACACCCAACTGTTCATGAAGTCACAGATATAGGTCATGATATTAGAACTGAAACCTTAAGGCAAGACATCTAGACGTTGTCTTTACTCAAAGTATTCTCTAAAACGACAGACGACACCCAACTGTTCATGAAGTCACAGATATAGGTCATGATATTAGAACAGAAACCTTAATGCAAGACTTCTGGACGTAGTATTTACCTAAAGTATTCTATAAAACGACAAACGACACCCACCTTTTTATAAAGTCGCAGATATCAGTCATAATAGTGGAGCTGAACCCTGTATGGAAGACTTCTCGACATTGTCTTTAGTCAAAGTATTCTATAAAATGACAAACAACACCCAACTGTTGATGAAGTCACAGATATCGGTCATAATATTAGAACTGAAAACCTAATGAAAGACTTCTGGACGTTGTCTTTAGTCGAAGTATTCTCTTAAACGACAAACGACACCTAACTGTTCAATAAGTCAGACATATCGGTCATATTAGAACTGAAACCTTTATGCAAGATTTTTAGACGTTGGCATTACTCAAAGTATTCTCTAAAACGACAGACGACACCCAACTGTTCGTGAAGTCTCAGATATAGGTCATGATATTACAACTGAAACCTTAATGCAAGACTTCTGGACGTTGTCTTTACTCAAAGTGTTCTTTAAACCGACCGACGACACCCAACTATTCATAAAGTCACAGATATCGGTCATAATATTAGAACTAAAACCTTAATGCAAGACTTCTGGACATTGTCTTTAGTCAAAGTATTCTCTAAAACGACAAACGACACCCAACTGTTGATGAAGTCACAGATATCGGTCATAATATTAGAACTGAAACCTTGATGCAAGACTTCTGGACGTTGATTTTAGTCAAAGTATTCTCTAAAACGACAAACTACAGCCAACTGTTCATGAAGTCACAGATATCAGTCATAATATTAGAACTGATTCCTTAATGAAAGACTTCTGGACGTTGTCTTTAGTCAAAGTATTCTCTAAAACGACAAACGACATTGAACAGTTCATGAAGTTCTCTAAAACGACAAACGACACCCAACTGCTCATGAATTCAAAGATATCGGTCATGATATTAGAACCGAAACCTAGTGCAAGACTTCTGGAGGTTGTCTTTAGTCAAAGTATTCTCTAAAATGACAGACGATATAGCATGACCAATATCTAAGACCTCATGAACAGTTGGGTGTCGTCTGTCATTTTAGATAATACTTTGACTAAAGACAATGTCCAGACGTCTTCCATACAGGGTTTATTTCCAATATTATGACCAATATCTCTGACTTTATAAACAGTTGAGTAACGTTTGTCGTTTTATAGAATACTTTGAGTAAAGACAACGTCCAGAAGTCTTCCAGTAAGGTTTCACTTCTAATATGACCGATATCTGTGACTTCATGAATAGGTCATGATATTAGAACTGATACCTTAATGCTAGACTGCTGGACGTTGTCTTTGCTCAAAGAATTCTTTAAAACGACAGATGACACCCAACTATTCATGAAGAGACAGATATCCGTCTTAACATTAGACCTGAAACCTTAATGGAAGACTTCTGGACATTGTCTTTAGTCAAAGTATTCTCTAAAACGACAGACGACACCCAACTGTTCATGAAGTCACAGATATCGGTCATATAATTGAACTGAAGCTTTAATGCCAGACTTCTGGACGTTGCCTTTAGTCAAAGTATTCTCTAAAACGACCGATACGACACACAACTCTTGATGAAGTCACAGATATCGATCATAATATTAGAACTGGAACCTTAATGCAAGACTTCTGCACGTTGTCTTTAGTCAAAGTATTCTTTAAAACGACAGACGACACTCAACTGTTCATGAAGTCACAGATATCAGTCATATTATTAGAACGAAAACCTTAATGCAAGACTTCTGGACGTTGTCTTTAGTCAAAGTATCCTCTCAAACGACAAACGAAACCCAACTAATCATGAAGTCACAGATATCCGTCATAATATTAGAAGTGAATCCTTAATGAAAGACTTCTGGATATTGTCTTTAGTCAAAGTATTCTCTAAAACGACAAACGACACCCAACTGTTCATGAAGTCACAGACATCGGTTATAATATTAGCACTGAAACCTTAATGCAAGACTTCTAGACGTTGTCTTTACTCAAAGTGTTCTCTAAAACGACAGACGACAACCAACTGTTCATGAAGTCACAGATATAGGTCATTATATTAGAACTGAAACCTTAATGCAAGACTCCTGGACGTTGTCTTTACTCAAAGTATTCTCTAAAATCAAAGACTCCACCCAACAATTCATGAAGTCACAGACGTCGGTCATAATATTAGAACTGATACCTCAATGCAAGACTTCAGGACATTGTCTTTAGTCAAAGTATTCTCTAAAACGACAAACGACACCAAACTGTTGACGAAGTCACAGATATCGGTCATAATATTAGAACTCAAACCTTGATGCAAGACTTCTGGACGTTGTCTTTAGTCAACGTATTCTCTAAAACGACAGACGACACTCAACTGTTCATGAAGTCACAGTTATGAGTCATAATAATATAACTGAAACCTTAATGCAAGACTTCTGAACGTTGTCTTTACTCAAAGTATTCTATAAAACGACAAACGTTACTCAACTGTTTATAAAGTCAGAGATATCGGTCATAATATTGGAAATAAACCCTGTATGGAAGACTTCTGGACATTGTCTTTAGTCAAAGTATTCTCTAAAATGACAGACGACACCCAACTGTTCATGAAGTCACAGACATCGGTCATAATATTAGCACTGAAACCTTAATGCAAGACTTCTAGACGTTGTCTTTACTCAAAGTATTCTCTAAAACGACAGACGACAACCAACTGTTCATGAAGTCACAGATATAGGTCATTATATTAGAACTGAAACCTTAATGCAAGACTCCTGGACGTTGTCTTTACTCAAAGTATTCTCTAAAATCAAAGACGCCACCCAACAATTCATGAAGTCACAGACGCCAGTCATAATATTAGAACTGAAACCTCAATGCAAGACTTCAGGACATTGTCTTTAGTCAAAGTATTCTCTAAAACGACAAATGACACCAAACTGTTGATGAAGTCACAGATATCGGTCATAATATTAGAACTCAAACCTTGATGCAAGACTTCTGGACGTTGGCTTTAGTCAAAGTATTCTCTAAAATGACAGACGACACCCAACTGTTCATGAAGTCATAGATAATGGTCATGCTAGAACTGAAACCCTAATGCAAGACTTCTGGAGGTTGTCTTTAGTCAAGTTATTCTCAAAAACGACAGACGACACCAAATTGTTCATGAAGTCACAGATATCGATCATATTATAAGAACTGGAACCTCAATGCAAGACTTCTCGACGTTGTCTTTAGTCAAAGTATTCTCTAAAACAACAGACGACACTCAACTGTTCATGAAGTCACAGATATCAGTCATAATATAACAACTGGAATCTTAATGCAAGACTTCTGGACGTTGTCTTTAGTCAAAGTATTCTCTAAAACGATTGACGACACCCAACTGTTCATGAAGTCACAGATATAGGTCATGATAATAGAACTGAAACCTTAATGCAAGACTTATGGATGTTGTCTTTAGTCAAAGTATTCTCTAAAACGACAAACGACACCCAACTGTTCATGAAGTCACAGATATAGGTCATGATATTAGAACTGAAACCTTAATGCAAGACTTCTGGATGTTGTCTTTAGTCAAAGTATTCTCTAAAACGACAAACGACACCCAACTGTTGATGAAGTCACAGATATCGGTCATATTATTAGAACTGAAACCTTGATGCAACACTTCTGGACACTGTCTTAAGTCAAAGTATCCTCTAAAACGACAAACGACACCAAACTGTTGATGAAGTCACAGATATCGGTCATAATATTAGAACTCTAACCTTGATGCAAAACTTCTGGACGTTGTCTTTAGTCAAAGTATTCTCTAAAACGACAGACGACACTTAACTCTTCATGAAGTCACAGTTATGAGTCATATTATTAGAACTGAAACCTTAGTGCAAGATTTCTGGACGTTGTTTTTAGTCAAAGTGTTCTCTCAAACGACAAACGAAAGCCAACTGTTTATAAAGTCACAGATATCAGTCAGAATATAGGAACTGAACCCTGTATGGAAGACTTCTGGACGTTGTCTTTAGTCAAAGTTTTCTCTAAAATGACAAATGACACTCAACTGTTGATGAAGTCACAGATATCGGTCATATTATTAGAACTGAAACATTAATGCAAGACTTCTGGACGTTGTCTTTAGTCAAAGTATTCTCTCAAACGACAAACGACAGCCAACTGTTCACGAAGTCACAGATATCAGTCATATTATTAGAACTGATTCCTTAATGAAAGACTTCTGGACGTTGTCTTTAGTCAAAGTATTCTCTAAAACGACAAACGACACCCAACTGCTCATGAATTCAAAGATATCGGTCGTGATATTAGAACCGAAACCTAGTGCAAGACTTCTGGAGGTTGTCTTTAATCAAAGTATTCTCTAAAATGACAGACGACACCCAACTGTTCGTGAAGTCACAGATATCAGTCATATTATTAGAACTAAAACCTTAATGCAAGACTTCTGGACGTTGTCTTTAGTCAAAGTATCCTCTCAAACGACAGACGACCACCAACTGTTCATGAAGTCACAGATATAGGTCATTATATTAGAACTGAAACCTTAATGCAAGACTCCTGGACGTTGTCTTTACTCAAAGTATTCTCTAAAATCAAAGACTCCACCCAACAATTCATGAAGTCACAGACGTCAGTCATAATATTAGAACTGAAACCTCAATGCAAGACTTCAGGACATTGTCTTTAGTCAAAGTATTCTCTAAAACGACAAACGACACCAAACTGTTGATGAAGTCACAGATATCGGTCATAATATTAGAACTCAAACCTTGATGCAAGACTTCTGGACGTTGTCTTTAGTCAAAGTATTCTCTAAAATGACAGACGACACCCAACTGTTCATGAAGTCTTAGATATTGGTCATGCTAGAACTGAAACCTTAATGCAAGACTTCTGGAGGTTGTCTTTAGTCAAGGTATTCTCAAAAACGACAGACGACACCAAATTGTTCATGAAGTCACAGATATCGATCATATTATAAGAACTGGAACCTTAATGCAAGACTTCTCGACGTTGTCTTTAGTCAAAGTATTCTCTAAAACAACAGACGACACTCAACTGTTCATGAAGTCACAGATATCAGTCATAATATAAAAACTGGAATCTTAATGCAAGACTTCTGGACGTTGTGTTTAGTCAAAGTATTCTCTAAAACGACAGACGACACCCAACTGTTCATGAAGTCACAGATATAGGTCATGATATTAGAACTGAAACCTTAATGCAAGACTTCTGGATGTTGTCTTTAGTCAAAGTATTCTCTAAAACGACAAACGACACCCAACTGTTGATGAAGTCACAGATATCGGTCATATTATTAGAACTGAAACCTTGATGCAACACTTCTGGACATTGTCTTTAGTCAAAGTATCCTCTAAAACGACAAACGACACCAAACTGTTGATGAAGTCACAGATATCGGTCATAATATTAGAGCTCTAACCTTGATGCAAGACTTCTGGACGTTGTATTTAGTCAAATTATCCTCTAAAATGACAGACGACACCCAACTGTATATGAAGTCTTAGATATTGGTCATGCTAGAACTGAAACCTTAATGCAAGACTTCTGGAGGTTGTCTTTAGTCAAGGTATTCTCTAAAACGACAGACGACACTTAACTGTTCATGAAGTCACAGTTATGAGTCATAATATTAGAACTGAAACCTTATTGCAAGACTTCTGGACGTTGTTTTTAGTCAAAGTGTTCTCTCAAACGACAAACGACAGCCAACTGTTCATGAAGTCACAGATATCGGTCATATTAGAAGTGAAACCTTACTGCAAGACTTCTGGACGTTGTCTTTACTCAAAGTATTCTATAAAACGACAAACGTTACTCAACTGTTTATAAAGTCAGAGATATTGGTCATAATATTGGAAATAAACCCTGTATGGAAGACGTCTGGACATTGTCTTTAGTCAAAGTATTATCTAAAATGACAGATGACACCCAACTGTTCATGAGGTCTTAGATATTGGTCATGCTAGAACTGAAACCTTAATGCAAGACTTCTGGAGGTTGTCTTTAGTCAAGGTATTCTCAAAAACGACACACGACAGGCATTGGTTCATGAAGTCACAGATATCGATCATATTATAAGAACTGGAACCTTAATGCAACACTTCTGGACGTTGTCTTTAGTCAGGTAATTTTATAAAACGACAGACGACACCCAACTGTCCATGAAGTCACAGATATGGGTCTTGATATTAGAACTGAAACTTTATTGCAAGACTTCTGGACGTTGTCTTTAGTCAAAGTATTCTCTAAAATGACAAACGACACCCAACTGTTGATGAAGTGACAGATATCGGTCATATTATTAGAACTGAAACCTTGATGCAACACTTCTGGACATTGTCTTTGCTCAAAGTATTCTCTAAAACCACAGCCAACACCCAACTGTTCATGAAGTCACAGATATAGGTCATGATATTAGAACTGAAACCTTAATGCAAGACTTCTGGACGTTGTCTTTACTTAAAGTATTCTATAAAACGACAAACGACACCCACCTTTTTATAAAGTCACAGATATCGGTCATAATAGTAGAACTGAACGCTGTATGGAAGACTTCTGGACATTGTCTTTAGTCAAAGTATTCTCTAAAATGACAGACAACGCCCAACTGTTCATGAAGTCACAGATATTGGTCATACTAGAACTGAAACCCTAATGCAAGACTTCTGGAGGTTGTCTTTAGTCAAAGTATTCTCTAAAACGACAGACGACATTCAACTGTTCATGAAGTCACAAATATCGGTCATATTAATAGAACTGAAGCCTTAATGCAAGACTTCTGGACGTTGTCATTAGTCAAAGTATTCTCTAAAACGACAGACGACACACAACTGTTGATGAAGTCACAAATACCGATCATAATATTAGAACTGGAACCTAATGCAGGACTTCTGGACGTTGTCTTTAGTCAATGTATTCTCTAAAACGACAGATCACACTCAACTGTTCATGAAGTCACAGATATCAGTCATAATATAAAAACTGGAACCTTAATGCAAGACTTCTGGACGTTGTCTTTAATCAAAGTATTCTCTAAAACAACAGACGACACTCTGCTGTTCATGAAGTCACAGATATCGGTCATATTATTAGCACTGCAACCTTAATGCAAGACTTCTAGACGTTGTCTTTACTCAAAGTATTCTCTAAAATGACAGACGACACCCAACTGTTCATGAATGCCAGACTTCTGGACGTTGCCTTTAGTCAAAGTATTCTCTAAAACGACCGACGACACACAACTCTTGATGAAGTCACAGATATCGATCATAATATTAGAACTGGAACCCTAATGCAAGACTTGTGGACGTTGTCTTTAGTCAAAGTATTCTTTAAAACGACAGACGACACTCAACTGTTCATGAAGTCACAGATATCAGTCATATTATTAGAACTAAAACCTTAATGCAAGACTTCTGGACGTTGTCTTTAGTCAAAGTATCCTCTCAAACGACAAACGAAACCCAACTAATCATGAAGTCACAGATATCGGTCATAATATTATAAGTGAATCCTTAATGAAAGACTTCTGGATATTTTCTTTAGTCAAAGTATTCTCTAAAACGACAAACGACACCCAACTGTTCATGAAGTCAGAGATATCCGTCATAATATTAGCACTGCAACCTTAATGCAAGAGTTCTAGACGTTGTCTTTAGTCAAAGTATTCTCTAAAATGACAGACGACACCCAACTGTTCATGAAGTCACAGATATAGGTCATAATATAAAAACTGGAACCTTAATGCAAGATTTCTGGACGTTGTCTTTAGTCAAAGTATTCTCTAAAACAACAGACGACACTCTGCTGTTCATGATGTCAGAGATATCGGTCATAATATTAGCACTGCAACCTTAATGCAAGACTTCTAGACGTTGTCTTTACTCAAAGTATTCTCTAAAATGACAGACGACACCCAACTGTTCATGAAGTCACAGATATAGGTCATGATATTAGAACTGAAACCTTAAGGCAAGACATCTAGACGTTGTCTTTACTCAAAGTATTCTCTAAAACGACAGACGACACCCAACTGTTCATGAAGTCACAGATATAGGTCATGATATTAGAACAGAAACCTTAATGCAAGACTTCTGGACGTAGTATTTACCTAAAGTATTCTATAAAACGACAAACGACACCCACCTTTTTATAAAGTCGCAGATATCAGTCATAATAGTGGAGCTGAACCCTGTATGGAAGACTTCTCGACATTGTCTTTAGTCAAAGTATTCTATAAAATGACAAACAACACCCAACTGTTGATGAAGTCACAGATATCGGTCATAATATTAGAACTGAAAACCTAATGAAAGACTTCTGGACGTTGTCTTTAGTCGAAGTATTCTCTTAAACGACAAACGACACCTAACTGTTCAATAAGTCAGACATATCGGTCATATTAGAACTGAAACCTTTATGCAAGATTTTTAGACGTTGGCATTACTCAAAGTATTCTCTAAAACGACAGACGACACCCAACTGTTCGTGAAGTCTCAGATATAGGTCATGATATTACAACTGAAACCTTAATGCAAGACTTCTGGACGTTGTCTTTACTCAAAGTGTTCTTTAAACCGACCGACGACACCCAACTATTCATAAAGTCACAGATATCGGTCATAATATTAGAACTAAAACCTTAATGCAAGACTTCTGGACATTGTCTTTAGTCAAAGTATTCTCTAAAACGACAAACGACACCCAACTGTTGATGAAGTCACAGATATCGGTCATAATATTAGAACTGAAACCTTGATGCAAGACTTCTGGACGTTGATTTTAGTCAAAGTATTCTCTAAAACGACAAACTACAGCCAACTGTTCATGAAGTCACAGATATCAGTCATAATATTAGAACTGATTCCTTAATGAAAGACTTCTGGACGTTGTCTTTAGTCAAAGTATTCTCTAAAACGACAAACGACATTGAACAGTTCATGAAGTTCTCTAAAACGACAAACGACACCCAACTGCTCATGAATTCAAAGATATCGGTCATGATATTAGAACCGAAACCTAGTGCAAGACTTCTGGAGGTTGTCTTTAGTCAAAGTATTCTCTAAAATGACAGACGATATAGCATGACCAATATCTAAGACCTCATGAACAGTTGGGTGTCGTCTGTCATTTTAGATAATACTTTGACTAAAGACAATGTCCAGACGTCTTCCATACAGGGTTTATTTCCAATATTATGACCAATATCTCTGACTTTATAAACAGTTGAGTAACGTTTGTCGTTTTATAGAATACTTTGAGTAAAGACAACGTCCAGAAGTCTTCCAGTAAGGTTTCACTTCTAATATGACCGATATCTGTGACTTCATGAATAGGTCATGATATTAGAACTGATACCTTAATGCTAGACTGCTGGACGTTGTCTTTGCTCAAAGAATTCTTTAAAACGACAGATGACACCCAACTATTCATGAAGAGACAGATATCCGTCTTAACATTAGACCTGAAACCTTAATGGAAGACTTCTGGACATTGTCTTCAGTCAAAGTATTCTCTAAAACGACAGACGACACCCAACTGTTCATGAAGTCACAGATATCGGTCATATAATTGAACTGAAGCTTTAATGCCAGACTTCTGGACGTTGCCTTTAGTCAAAGTATTCTCTAAAACGACCGACGACACACAACTCTTGATGAAGTCACAGATATCGATCATAATATTAGAACTGGAACCTTAATGCAAGACTTCTGCACGTTGTCTTTAGTCAAAGTATTCTTTAAAACGACAGACGACACTCAACTGTTCATGAAGTCACAGATATCAGTCATATTATTAGAACGAAAACCTTAATGCAAGACTTCTGGACGTTGTCTTTAGTCAAAGTATCCTCTCAAACGACAAACGAAACCCAACTAATCATGAAGTCACAGATATCCGTCATAATATTAGAAGTGAATCCTTAATGAAAGACTTCTGGATATTGTCTTTAGTCAAAGTATTCTCTAAAACGACAAACGACACCCAACTGTTCATGAAGTCACAGACATCGGTTATAATATTAGCACTGAAACCTTAATGCAAGACTTCTAGACGTTGTCTTTACTCAAAGTGTTCTCTAAAACGACAGACGACAACCAACTGTTCATGAAGTCACAGATATAGGTCATTATATTAGAACTGAAACCTTAATGCAAGACTCCTGGACGTTGTCTTTACTCAAAGTATTCTCTAAAATCAAAGACTCCACCCAACAATTCATGAAGTCACAGACGTCGGTCATAATATTAGAACTGATACCTCAATGCAAGACTTCAGGACATTGTCTTTAGTCAAAGTATTCTCTAAAACGACAAACGACACCAAACTGTTGACGAAGTCACAGATATCGGTCATAATATTAGAACTCAAACCTTGATGCAAGACTTCTGGACGTTGTCTTTAGTCAACGTATTCTCTAAAACGACAGACGACACTCAACTGTTCATGAAGTCACAGTTATGAGTCATAATATTATAACTGAAACCTTAATGCAAGACTTCTGAACGTTGTCTTTACTCAAAGTATTCTATAAAACGACAAACGTTACTCAACTGTTTATAAAGTCAGAGATATCGGTCATAATATTGGAAATAAACCCTGTATGGAAGACTTCTGGACATTGTCTTTAGTCAAAGTATTCTCTAAAATGACAGACGACACCCAACTGTTCATGAAGTCACAGACATCGGTCATAATATTAGCACTGAAACCTTAATGCAAGACTTCTAGACGTTGTCTTTACTCAAAGTATTCTCTAAAACGACAGACGACAACCAACTGTTCATGAAGTCACAGATATAGGTCATTATATTAGAACTGAAACCTTAATGCAAGACTCCTGGACGTTGTCTTTACTCAAAGTATTCTCTAAAATCAAAGACGCCACCCAACAATTCATGAAGTCACAGACGCCAGTCATAATATTAGAACTGAAACCTCAATGCAAGACTTCAGGACATTGTCTTTAGTCAAAGTATTCTCTAAAACGACAAATGACACCAAACTGTTGATGAAGTCACAGATATCGGTCATAATATTAGAACTCAAACCTTGATGCAAGACTTCTGGACGTTGGCTTTAGTCAAAGTATTCTCTAAAATGACAGACGACACCCAACTGTTCATGAAGTCATAGATAATGGTCATGCTAGAACTGAAACCCTAATGCAAGACTTCTGGAGGTTGTCTTTAGTCAAGTTATTCTCAAAAACGACAGACGACACCAAATTGTTCATGAAGTCACAGATATCGATCATATTATAAGAACTGGAACCTCAATGCAAGACTTCTCGACGTTGTCTTTAGTCAAAGTATTCTCTAAAACAACAGACGACACTCAACTGTTCATGAAGTCACAGATATCAGTCATAATATAACAACTGGAATCTTAATGCAAGACTTCTGGACGTTGTCTTTAGTCAAAGTATTCTCTAAAACGACCGACGACACCCAACTGTTCATGAAGTCACAGATATAGGTCATGATAATAGAACTGAAACCTTAATGCAAGACTTATGGATGTTGTCTTTAGTCAAAGTATTCTCTAAAACGACAAACGACACCCAACTGTTCATGAAGTCACAGATATAGGTCATGATATTAGAACTGAAACCTTAATGCAAGACTTCTGGATGTTGTCTTTAGTCAAAGTATTCTCTAAAACGACAAACGACACCCAACTGTTGATGAAGTCACAGATATCGGTCATATTATTAGAACTGAAACCTTGATGCAACACTTCTGGACACTGTCTTAAGTCAAAGTATCCTCTAAAACGACAAACGACACCAAACTGTTGATGAAGTCACAGATATCGGTCATAATATTAGAACTCTAACCTTGATGCAAAACTTCTGGACGTTGTCTTTAGTCAAAGTATTCTCTAAAACGACAGACGACACTTAACTCTTCATGAAGTCACAGTTATGAGTCATATTATTAGAACTGAAACCTTAATGCAAGATTTCTGGACGTTGTTTTTAGTCAAAGTGTTCTCTCAAACGACAAACGAAAGCCAACTGTTCATGAAGTCACATATATCGGTCATATTAGAATTGAAACCTTACTGCAAGACTTCTGGATGTTGTCTTTACTCAAAGTATTCTATAAAACGACAAACGTTACTCAACTGTTTATAAAGTCAGAGATATTGGTCATAATATTGCAAATATACCCTGTATGGAAGACGTCTGGACATTGCCTTTAGTCAAAGTATTCTCTAAAATGACAGACGACACCCAACTGTTCATGAGGTCTTAGATATTGGTCATGCTAGAACTGAAACCTTAATGCAAGACTTCTGGAGGTTGTCTTTAGTCAAGGTATTCTCAAAAACGACAGACGACACCCATTGGTTCATGAAGTCACAGATATTGGTCATACTAGAACTGAAACCCTAATGCAAGACTTCTGGAGGTTGTCTTTAGTCAAAGTATTCTCTAAAACGACAGACGACATTCAACTGTTCATGAAGTCACAAATATCGGTCATATTAATAGAACTGAAGCCTTAATGCAAGACTTCTGGACGTTGTCATTAGTCAAAGTATTCTCTAAAACGACAGACGACACACAACTGTTGATGAAGTCACAAATACCGATCATAATATTAGAACTGGAACCTAATGCAGGACTTCTGGACGTTGTCTTTAGTCAATGTATTCTCTAAAACGACAGATCACACTCAACTGTTCATGAAGTCACAGATATCAGTCATAATATAAAAACTGGAACCTTAATGCAAGACTTCTGGACGTTGTCTTTAATCAAAGTATTCTCTAAAACAACAGACGACACTCTGCTGTTCATGAAGTCACAGATATCGGTCATATTATTAGCACTGCAACCTTAATGCAAGACTTCTAGACGTTGTCTTTACTCAAAGTATTCTCTAAAATGACAGACGACACCCAACTGTTCATGAATGCCAGACTTCTGGACGTTGCCTTTAGTCAAAGTATTCTCTAAAACGACCGACGACACACAACTCTTGATGAAGTCACAGATATCGATCATAATATTAGAACTGGAACCCTAATGCAAGACTTGTGGACGTTGTCTTTAGTCAAAGTATTCTTTAAAACGACAGACGACACTCAACTGTTCATGAAGTCACAGATATCAGTCATATTATTAGAACTAAAACCTTAATGCAAGACTTCTGGACGTTGTCTTTAGTCAAAGTATCCTCTCAAACGACAAACGAAACCCAACTAATCATGAAGTCACAGATATCGGTCATAATATTATAAGTGAATCCTTAATGAAAGACTTCTGGATATTTTCTTTAGTCAAAGTATTCTCTAAAACGACAAACGACACCCAACTGTTCATGAAGTCAGAGATATCGGTCATAATATTAGCACTGCAACCTTAATGCAAGAGTTCTAGACGTTGTCTTTAGTCAAAGTATTCTCTAAAATGACAGACGACACCCAACTGTTCATGAAGTCACAGATATAGGTCATAATATAAAAACTGGAACCTTAATGCAAGATTTCTGGACGTTGTCTTTAGTCAAAGTATTCTCTAAAACAACAGACGACACTCTGCTGTTCATGATGTCAGAGATATCGGTCATAATATTAGCACTGCAACCTTAATGCAAGACTTCTAGACGTTGTCTTTACTCAAAGTATTCTCTAAAATGACAGACGACACCCAACTGTTCATGAAGTCACAGATATAGGTCATGATATTAGAACTGAAACCTTAAGGCAAGACATCTAGACGTTGTCTTTACTCAAAGTATTCTCTAAAACGACAGACGACACCCAACTGTTCATGAAGTCACAGATATAGGTCATGATATTAGAACAGAAACCTTAATGCAAGACTTCTGGACGTAGTATTTACCTAAAGTATTCTATAAAACGACAAACGACACCCACCTTTTTATAAAGTCGCAGATATCAGTCATAATAGTGGAACTGAACCCTGTATGGAAGACTTCTCGACATTGTCTTTAGTCAAAGTATTCTATAAAATGACAAACAACACCCAACTGTTGATGAAGTCACAGATATCGGTCATAATATTAGAACTGAAAACCTAATGAAAGACTTCTGGACGTTGTCTTTAGTCGAAGTATTCTCTTAAACGACAAACGACACCTAACTGTTCAATAAGTCAGACATATCGGTCATATTAGAACTGAAACCTTTATGCAAGATTTTTAGACGTTGGCATTACTCAAAGTATTCTCTAAAACGACAGACGACACCCAACTGTTCGTGAAGTCTCAGATATAGGTCATGATATTACAACTGAAACCTTAATGCAAGACTTCTGGACGTTGTCTTTACTCAAAGTGTTCTTTAAACCGACCGACGACACCCAACTATTCATAAAGTCACAGATATCGGTCATAATATTAGAACTAAAACCTTAATGCAAGACTTCTGGACATTGTCTTTAGTCAAAGTATTCTCTAAAACGACAAACGACACCCAACTGTTGATGAAGTCACAGATATCGGTCATAATATTAGAACTGAAACCTTGATGCAAGACTTCTGGACGTTGATTTTAGTCAAAGTATTCTCTAAAACGACAAACTACAGCCAACTGTTCATGAAGTCACAGATATCAGTCATAATATTAGAACTGATTCCTTAATGAAAGACTTCTGGACGTTGTCTTTAGTCAAAGTATTCTCTAAAACGACAAACGACATTGAACAGTTCATGAAGTTCTCTAAAACGACAAACGACACCCAACTGCTCATGAATTCAAAGATATCGGTCATGATATTAGAACCGAAACCTAGTGCAAGACTTCTGGAGGTTGTCTTTAGTCAAAGTATTCTCTAAAATGACAGACGATATAGCATGACCAATATCTAAGACCTCATGAACAGTTGGGTGTCGTCTGTCATTTTAGATAATACTTTGACTAAAGACAATGTCCAGACGTCTTCCATACAGGGTTTATTTCCAATATTATGACCAATATCTCTGACTTTATAAACAGTTGAGTAACGTTTGTCGTTTTATAGAATACTTTGAGTAAAGACAACGTCCAGAAGTCTTCCAGTAAGGTTTCACTTCTAATATGACCGATATCTGTGACTTCATGAACAGGTCATGATATTAGAACTGATACCTTAATGCTAGACTGCTGGACGTTGTCTTTGCTCAAAGAATTCTTTAAAACAACAGATGACACCCAACTATTCATGAAGAGACAGATATCCGTCTTAACATTAGACCTGAAACCTTAATGGAAGACTTCTGGACATTGTCTTTAGTCAAAGTATTCTCTAAAACGACAGACGACACCCAACTGTTCATGAAGTCACAGATATCGGTCATATAATTGAACTGAAGCTTTAATGCCAGACTTCTGGACGTTGCCTTTAGTCAAAGTATTCTCTAAAACGACCGACGACACACAACTCTTGATGAAGTCACAGATATCGATCATAATATTAGAACTGGAACCTTAATGCAAGACTTCTGCACGTTGTCTTTAGTCAAAGTATTCTTTAAAACGACAGACGACACTCAACTGTTCATGAAGTCACAGATATCAGTCATATTATTAGAACGAAAACCTTAATGCAAGACTTCTGGACGTTGTCTTTAGTCAAAGTATCCTCTCAAACGACAAACGAAACCCAACTAATCATGAAGTCACAGATATCGGTCATAATATTAGAAGTGAATCCTTAATGAAAGACTTCTGGATATTGTCTTTAGTCAAAGTATTCTCTAAAACGACAAACGACACCCAACTGTTCATGAAGTCACAGACATCGGTTATAATATTAGCACTGAAACCTTAATGCAAGACTTCTAGACGTTGTCTTTACTCAAAGTGTTCTCTAAAACGACAGACGACAACCAACTGTTCATGAAGTCACAGATATAGGTCATTATATTAGAACTGAAACCTTAATGCAAGACTCCTGGACGTTGTCTTTACTCAAAGTATTCTCTAAAATCAAAGACTCCACCCAACAATTCATGAAGTCACAGACGTCGGTCATAATATTAGAACTGATACCTCAATGCAAGACTTCAGGACATTGTCTTTAGTCAAAGTATTCTCTAAAACGACAAACGACACCAAACTGTTGACGAAGTCACAGATATCGGTCATAATATTAGAACTCAAACCTTGATGCAAGACTTCTGGACGTTGTCTTTAGTCAACGTATTCTCTAAAACGACAGACGACACTCAACTGTTCATGAAGTCACAGTTATGAGTCATAATATTAGAACTGAAACCTTAATGCAAGACTTCTGAACGTTGTCTTTACTCAAAGTATTCTATAAAACGACAAACGTTACTCAACTGTTTATAAAGTCAGAGATATCGGTCATAATATTGGAAATAAACCCTGTATGGAAGATTTCTGGACATTGTCTTTAGTCAAAGTATTCTCTAAAATGACAGACGACACCCAACTGTTCATGAAGTCACAGACATCGGTCATAATATTAGCACTGAAACCTTAATGCAAGACTTCTAGACATTGTCTTTACTCAAAGTATTCTCTAAAACGACAGACGACAACCAACTGTTCATGAAGTCACAGATATAGGTCATTATATTAGAACTGAAACCTTAATGCAAGACTCCTGGACGTTGTCTTTACTCAAAGTATTCTCTAAAATCAAAGACGCCACCCAACAATTCATGAAGTCACAGACGCCAGTCATAATATTAGAACTGAAACCTCAATGCAAGACTTCAGGACATTGTCTTTAGTCAAAGTATTCTCTAAAACGACAAATGACACCAAACTGTTGATGAAGTCACAGGTATCGGTCATAATATTAGAACTCAAACCTTGATGCAAGACTTCTGGACGTTGGCTTTAGTCAAAGTATTCTCTAAAATGACAGACGACACCCAACTGTTCATGAAGTCATAGATAATGGTCATGCTAGAACTGAAACCCTAATGCAAGACTTCTGGAGGTTGTCTTTAGTCAAGTTATTCTCAAAAACGACAGACGACACCAAATTGTTCATGAAGTCACAGATATCGATCATATTATAAGAACTGGAACCTCAATGCAAGACTTCTCGACGTTGTCTTTAGTCAAAGTATTCTCTAAAACAACAGACGACACTCAACTGTTCATGAAGTCACAGATATCAGTCATAATATAAAAACTGGAATCTTAATGCAAGACTTCTGGACGTTGTCTTTAGTCAAAGTATTCTCTAAAACGACCGACGACACCCAACTGTTCATGAAGTCACAGATATAGGTCATGATAATAGAACTGAAACCTTAATGCAAGACTTCTGGATGTTGTCTTTAGTCAAAGTATTCTCTAAAACGACAAACGACACCCAACTGTTGATGAATTCACAGATATCGGTCATATTATTAGAACTGAAACCTGGATGCAACACTTCTGGACATTGTCTTTAGTCAAAGTATCCTCTAAAACGACAAACGACACCAAACTGTTGATGAAGTCACAGATATCGGTCATAATATTAGAACTCTAACTTTGATGCAAGACTTCTGGACGTTGTCTCTAGTCAAAGTATTCTCTAAAACGACAGACGACACTCAACTGTTCATGAAGTCACAGTTTTGAGTCATATATTAGAACTGAAACCTTAATGCAAGACTTCTGGACGTTGTTTTTAGTCAAAGTGTTCTCTCAAACGACAAACGACAGCCAACTGTTCACGAAGTCACAGATATCAGTCAAAATATTAGAACTGATTCCTTTATGAAAGACTTCTGGACGTTGTCTTTAGTCAAAGTATTCTCTAAAACGACAAACGACACCCAACTGCTCATGAAGCCAAAGATATCGGTCATGATATTAGAACTGAAACCTATTGCAAGACTTCTGGAGGTTGTCTTTAGTCAAAGTATTCTCTAAAATGACAGACGACACCCAACTGTTCGTGAAGTCACAGATATAGGTCATATTAGAACTGAAACCTTAATGCAAGACTTCTGGACGTTGCCTTTAGTCAAAGTATTCTCTAAAACGACAGACGACACCCAACTGTTCATGAAGTCACAGATATAGGTCATGATATTAGAACTGAAACCTTAATGCAAGACTTCTGGATGTTGTCTTTAGTCAAAGTATTCTCTAAAACGACAAACGACACCCAACTGTTGATGAAGTCACAGATATCGGTCATATTATTAGAACTGAAACCTTGATGCAACACTTCTGGACACTGTCTTAAGTCAAAGTATCCTCTAAAACGACAAACGACACCAAACTGTTGATGAAGTCACAGATATCGGTCATAATATTAGAACTCTAACCTTGATGCAAGACTTCTGGACGTTGTCTTTAGTCAAAGTATTCTCTAAAACGACAGACGACACTTAACTCTTCATGAAGTCACAGTTATGAGTCATATTATTAGAACTGAAACCTTAATGCAAGATTTCTGGACGTTGTTTTTAGTCAAAGTGTTCTCTCAAACGACAAACGAAAGCCAACTGTTCATGAAGTCACATATATCGGTCATATTAGAATTGAAACCTTACTGCAAGACTTCTGGATGTTGTCTTTACTCAAAGTATTCTATAAAACGACAAACGTTACTCAACTGTTTATAAAGTCAGAGATATTGGTCATAATATTGCAAATATACCCTGTATGGAAGACGTCTGGACATTGCCTTTAGTCAAAGTATTCTCTAAAATGACAGACGACACCCAACTGTTCATGAGGTCTTAGATATTGGTCATGCTAGAACTGAAACCTTAATGCAAGACTTCTGGAGGTTGTCTTTAGTCAAGGTATTCTCAAAAACGACAGACGACACCCATTGGTTCATGAAGTCACAGATATTGGTCATACTAGAACTGAAACCCTAATGCAAGACTTCTGGAGGTTGTCTTTAGTCAAAGTATTCTCTAAAACGACAGACGACATTCAACTGTTCATGAAGTCACAGATATCGGTCATATTAATAGAACTGAAGCCTTAATGCAAGACTTCTGGACGTTGTCAATAGTCAAAGTATTCTCTAAAACGACAGACGACACACAACTGTTGATGAAGTCACAAATACCGATCATAATATTAGAACTGGAACCTAATGCAAGACTTCTGGACGTTGTCTTCAGTCAATGTATTCTCTAAAACGACAGATCACACTCAACTGTTCATGAAGTCACAGATATCAGTCATATTATAAAAACTGGAACCTTAATGCAAGACTTCTGGACGTTGTCTTTAGTCAAAGTATTCTCTAAAACAACAGACGACACTCTGCTGTTCATGAAGTCACAGATATCGGTCATAATATCAGCACTGCAACCTTAATGCAATACTTCTGGACGTTGTCTTTAGTCAAAGTATTCTCTAAAACGACAAACTACAGCCAACTGTTCATGAAGTCACAGATATCAGTCATAATATTAGAACTGATTCCTTAATGAAAGACTTCTGGACATTGTCTTTAGTCAAAGTATTCTCTAAAACGACAAATGACACCAAACTGTTGATGAAGTCACAGGTATCGGTCATAATATTAGAACTCAAACCTTGATGCAAGACTTCTGGACGTTGGCTTTAGTCAAAGTATTCTCTAAAATGACAGACGACACCCAACTGTTCATGAAGTCATAGATAATGGTCATGCTAGAACTGAAACCCTAATGCAAGACTTCTGGAGGTTGTCTTTAGTCAAGTTATTCTCAAAAACGACAGACGACACCAAATTGTTCATGAAGTCACAGATATCGATCATATTATAAGAACTGGAACCTCAATGCAAGACTTCTCGACGTTGTCTTTAGTCAAAGTATTCTCTAAAACAACAGACGACACTCAACTGTTCATGAAGTCACAGATATCAGTCATAATATAAAAACTGGAATCTTAATGCAAGACTTCTGGACGTTGTCTTTAGTCAAAGTATTCTCTAAAACGACCGACGACACCCAACTGTTCATGAAGTCACAGATATAGGTCATGATAATAGAACTGAAACCTTAATGCAAGACTTCTGGATGTTGTCTTTAGTCAAAGTATTCTCTAAAACGACAAACGACACCCAACTGTTGATGAGGTCTTAGATATTGGTCATGCTAGAACTGAAACCTTAATGCAAGACTTCTGGACGTTGTTTTTAGTCAAAGTGTTCTCTCAAACGACAAACGACAGCCAACTGTTCACGAAGTCACAGATATCAGTCAAAATATTAGAACTGATTCCTTTATGAAAGACTTCTGGACGTTGTCTTTAGTCAAAGTATTCTCTAAAACGACAAACGACACCCAACTGCTCATGAAGCCAAAGATATCGGTCATGATATTAGAACTGAAACCTATTGCAAGACTTCTGGAGGTTGTCTTTAGTCAAAGTATTCTCTAAAATGACAGACGACACCCAACTGTTCGTGAAGTCACAGATATAGGTCATATTAGAACTGAAACCTTAATGCAAGACTTCTGGACGTTGCCTTTAGTCAAAGTATTCTCTAAAACGACAGACGACACCCAACTGTTCATGAAGTCACAGATATAGGTCATGATATTAGAACTGAAACCTTAATGCAAGACTTCTGGATGTTGTCTTTAGTCAAAGTATTCTCTAAAACGACAAACGACACCCAACTGTTGATGAAGTCACAGATATCGGTCATATTATTAGAACTGAAACCTTGATGCAACACTTCTGGACACTGTCTTAAGTCAAAGTATCCTCTAAAACGACAAACGACACCAAACTGTTGATGAAGTCACAGATATCGGTCATAATATTAGAACTCTAACCTTGATGCAAGACTTCTGGACGTTGTCTTTAGTCAAAGTATTCTCTAAAACGACAGACGACACTTAACTCTTCATGAAGTCACAGTTATGAGTCATAATATTAGAACTGAAACCTTAATGCAAGATTTCTGGACGTTGTTTTTAGTCAAAGTGTTCTCTCAAACGACAAACGAAAGCCAACTGTTCATGAAGTCACATATATCGGTCATATTAGAATTGAAACCTTACTGCAAGACTTCTGGATGTTGTCTTTACTCAAAGTATTCTATAAAACGACAAACGTTACTCAACTGTTTATAAAGTCAGAGATATTGGTCATAATATTGCAAATATACCCTGTATGGAAGACGTCTGGACATTGCCTTTAGTCAAAGTATTCTCTAAAATGACAGACGACACCCAACTGTTCATGAGGTCTTAGATATTGGTCATGCTAGAACTGAAACCTTAATGCAAGACTTCTGGAGGTTGTCTTTAGTCAAGGTATTCTCAAAAACGACAGACGACACCCATTGGTTCATGAAGTCACAGATATTGGTCATACTAGAACTGAAACCCTAATGCAAGACTTCTGGAGGTTGTCTTTAGTCAAAGTATTCTCTAAAACGACAGACGACATTCAACTGTTCATGAAGTCACAGATATCGGTCATATTAATAGAACTGAAGCCTTAATGCAAGACTTCTGGACGTTGTCAATAGTCAAAGTATTCTCTAAAACGACAGACGACACACAACTGTTGATGAAGTCACAAATACCGATCATAATATTAGAACTGGAACCTAATGCAAGACTTCTGGACGTTGTCTTCAGTCAATGTATTCTCTAAAACGACAGATCACACTCAACTGTTCATGAAGTCACAGATATCAGTCATATTATAAAAACTGGAACCTTAATGCAAGACTTCTGGACGTTGTCTTTAGTCAAAGTATTCTCTAAAACAACAGACGACACTCTGCTGTTCATGAAGTCACAGATATCGGTCATAATATCAGCACTGCAACCTTAATGCAATACTTCTGGACGTTGTCTTTAGTCAAAGTATTCTCTAAAACGACAAACTACAGCCAACTGTTCATGAAGTCACAGATATCAGTCATAATATTAGAACTGATTCCTTAATGAAAGACTTCTGGACATTGTCTTTAGTCAAAGTATTCTCTAAAACGACAAATGACACCAAACTGTTGATGAAGTCACAGGTATCGGTCATAATATTAGAACTCAAACCTTGATGCAAGACTTCTGGACGTTGGCTTTAGTCAAAGTATTCTCTAAAATGACAGACGACACCCAACTGTTCATGAAGTCATAGATAATGGTCATGCTAGAACTGAAACCCTAATGCAAGACTTCTGGAGGTTGTCTTTAGTCAAGTTATTCTCAAAAACGACAGACGACACCAAATTGTTCATGAAGTCACAGATATCGATCATATTATAAGAACTGGAACCTCAATGCAAGACTTCTCGACGTTGTCTTTAGTCAAAGTATTCTCTAAAACAACAGACGACACTCAACTGTTCATGAAGTCACAGATATCAGTCATAATATAAAAACTGGAATCTTAATGCAAGACTTCTGGACGTTGTCTTTAGTCAAAGTATTCTCTAAAACGACCGACGACACCCAACTGTTCATGAAGTCACAGATATAGGTCATGATAATAGAACTGAAACCTTAATGCAAGACTTCTGGATGTTGTCTTTAGTCAAAGTATTCTCTAAAACGACAAACGACACCCAACTGTTGATGAGGTCTTAGATATTGGTCATGCTAGAACTGAAACCTTAATGCAAGACTTCTGGAGGTTGTCTTTAGTCAAGGTATTCTCAAAAACGACAGACGACACCCATTGGTTCATGAAGTCACAGATATTGGTCATACTAGAACTGAAACCCTAATGCAAGACTTCTGGAGGTTGTCTTTAGTCAAAGTATTCTCTAAAACGACAGACGACATTCAACTGTTCATGAAGTCACAAATATCGGTCATATTAATAGAACTGAAGCCTTAATGCAAGACTTCTGGACGTTGTCATTAGTCAAAGTATTCTCTAAAACGACAGACGACACACAACTGTTGATGAAGTCACAAATACCGATCATAATATTAGAACTGGAACCTAATGCAGGACTTCTGGACGTTGTCTTTAGTCAATGTATTCTCTAAAACGACAGATCACACTCAACTGTTCATGAAGTCACAGATATCAGTCATAATATAAAAACTGGAACCTTAATGCAAGACTTCTGGACGTTGTCTTTAATCAAAGTATTCTCTAAAACAACAGACGACACTCTGCTGTTCATGAAGTCACAGATATCGGTCATATTATTAGCACTGCAACCTTAATGCAAGACTTCTAGACGTTGTCTTTACTCAAAGTATTCTCTAAAATGACAGACGACACCCAACTGTTCATGAATGCCAGACTTCTGGACGTTGCCTTTAGTCAAAGTATTCTCTAAAACGACCGACGACACACAACTCTTGATGAAGTCACAGATATCGATCATAATATTAGAACTGGAACCCTAATGCAAGACTTGTGGACGTTGTCTTTAGTCAAAGTATTCTTTAAAACGACAGACGACACTCAACTGTTCATGAAGTCACAGATATCAGTCATATTATTAGAACTAAAACCTTAATGCAAGACTTCTGGACGTTGTCTTTAGTCAAAGTATCCTCTCAAACGACAAACGAAACCCAACTAATCATGAAGTCACAGATATCGGTCATAATATTATAAGTGAATCCTTAATGAAAGACTTCTGGATATTTTCTTTAGTCAAAGTATTCTCTAAAACGACAAACGACACCCAACTGTTCATGAAGTCAGAGATATCGGTCATAATATTAGCACTGCAACCTTAATGCAAGAGTTCTAGACGTTGTCTTTAGTCAAAGTATTCTCTAAAATGACAGACGACACCCAACTGTTCATGAAGTCACAGATATAGGTCATAATATAAAAACTGGAACCTTAATGCAAGATTTCTGGACGTTGTCTTTAGTCAAAGTATTCTCTAAAACAACAGACGACACTCTGCTGTTCATGATGTCAGAGATATCGGTCATAATATTAGCACTGCAACCTTAATGCAAGACTTCTAGACGTTGTCTTTACTCAAAGTATTCTCTAAAATGACAGACGACACCCAACTGTTCATGAAGTCACAGATATAGGTCATGATATTAGAACTGAAACCTTAAGGCAAGACATCTAGACGTTGTCTTTACTCAAAGTATTCTCTAAAACGACAGACGACACCCAACTGTTCATGAAGTCACAGATATAGGTCATGATATTAGAACAGAAACCTTAATGCAAGACTTCTGGACGTAGTATTTACCTAAAGTATTCTATAAAACGACAAACGACACCCACCTTTTTATAAAGTCGCAGATATCAGTCATAATAGTGGAACTGAACCCTGTATGGAAGACTTCTCGACATTGTCTTTAGTCAAAGTATTCTATAAAATGACAAACAACACCCAACTGTTGATGAAGTCACAGATATCGGTCATAATATTAGAACTGAAAACCTAATGAAAGACTTCTGGACGTTGTCTTTAGTCGAAGTATTCTCTTAAACGACAAACGACACCTAACTGTTCAATAAGTCAGACATATCGGTCATATTAGAACTGAAACCTTTATGCAAGATTTTTAGACGTTGGCATTACTCAAAGTATTCTCTAAAACGACAGACGACACCCAACTGTTCGTGAAGTCTCAGATATAGGTCATGATATTACAACTGAAACCTTAATGCAAGACTTCTGGACGTTGTCTTTACTCAAAGTGTTCTTTAAACCGACCGACGACACCCAACTATTCATAAAGTCACAGATATCGGTCATAATATTAGAACTAAAACCTTAATGCAAGACTTCTGGACATTGTCTTTAGTCAAAGTATTCTCTAAAACGACAAACGACACCCAACTGTTGATGAAGTCACAGATATCGGTCATAATATTAGAACTGAAACCTTGATGCAAGACTTCTGGACGTTGATTTTAGTCAAAGTATTCTCTAAAACGACAAACTACAGCCAACTGTTCATGAAGTCACAGATATCAGTCATAATATTAGAACTGATTCCTTAATGAAAGACTTCTGGACGTTGTCTTTAGTCAAAGTATTCTCTAAAACGACAAACGACATTGAACAGTTCATGAAGTTCTCTAAAACGACAAACGACACCCAACTGCTCATGAATTCAAAGATATCGGTCATGATATTAGAACCGAAACCTAGTGCAAGACTTCTGGAGGTTGTCTTTAGTCAAAGTATTCTCTAAAATGACAGACGATATAGCATGACCAATATCTAAGACCTCATGAACAGTTGGGTGTCGTCTGTCATTTTAGATAATACTTTGACTAAAGACAATGTCCAGACGTCTTCCATACAGGGTTTATTTCCAATATTATGACCAATATCTCTGACTTTATAAACAGTTGAGTAACGTTTGTCGTTTTATAGAATACTTTGAGTAAAGACAACGTCCAGAAGTCTTCCAGTAAGGTTTCACTTCTAATATGACCGATATCTGTGACTTCATGAACAGGTCATGATATTAGAACTGATACCTTAATGCTAGACTGCTGGACGTTGTCTTTGCTCAAAGAATTCTTTAAAACAACAGATGACACCCAACTATTCATGAAGAGACAGATATCCGTCTTAACATTAGACCTGAAACCTTAATGGAAGACTTCTGGACATTGTCTTTAGTCAAAGTATTCTCTAAAACGACAGACGACACCCAACTGTTCATGAAGTCACAGATATCGGTCATATAATTGAACTGAAGCTTTAATGCCAGACTTCTGGACGTTGCCTTTAGTCAAAGTATTCTCTAAAACGACCGACGACACACAACTCTTGATGAAGTCACAGATATCGATCATAATATTAGAACTGGAACCTTAATGCAAGACTTCTGCACGTTGTCTTTAGTCAAAGTATTCTTTAAAACGACAGACGACACTCAACTGTTCATGAAGTCACAGATATCAGTCATATTATTAGAACGAAAACCTTAATGCAAGACTTCTGGACGTTGTCTTTAGTCAAAGTATCCTCTCAAACGACAAACGAAACCCAACTAATCATGAAGTCACAGATATCGGTCATAATATTAGAAGTGAATCCTTAATGAAAGACTTCTGGATATTGTCTTTAGTCAAAGTATTCTCTAAAACGACAAACGACACCCAACTGTTCATGAAGTCACAGACATCGGTTATAATATTAGCACTGAAACCTTAATGCAAGACTTCTAGACGTTGTCTTTACTCAAAGTGTTCTCTAAAACGACAGACGACAACCAACTGTTCATGAAGTCACAGATATAGGTCATTATATTAGAACTGAAACCTTAATGCAAGACTCCTGGACGTTGTCTTTACTCAAAGTATTCTCTAAAATCAAAGACTCCACCCAACAATTCATGAAGTCACAGACGTCGGTCATAATATTAGAACTGATACCTCAATGCAAGACTTCAGGACATTGTCTTTAGTCAAAGTATTCTCTAAAACGACAAACGACACCAAACTGTTGACGAAGTCACAGATATCGGTCATAATATTAGAACTCAAACCTTGATGCAAGACTTCTGGACGTTGTCTTTAGTCAACGTATTCTCTAAAACGACAGACGACACTCAACTGTTCATGAAGTCACAGTTATGAGTCATAATATTAGAACTGAAACCTTAATGCAAGACTTCTGAACGTTGTCTTTACTCAAAGTATTCTATAAAACGACAAACGTTACTCAACTGTTTATAAAGTCAGAGATATCGGTCATAATATTGGAAATAAACCCTGTATGGAAGATTTCTGGACATTGTCTTTAGTCAAAGTATTCTCTAAAATGACAGACGACACCCAACTGTTCATGAAGTCACAGACATCGGTCATAATATTAGCACTGAAACCTTAATGCAAGACTTCTAGACATTGTCTTTACTCAAAGTATTCTCTAAAACGACAGACGACAACCAACTGTTCATGAAGTCACAGATATAGGTCATTATATTAGAACTGAAACCTTAATGCAAGACTCCTGGACGTTGTCTTTACTCAAAGTATTCTCTAAAATCAAAGACGCCACCCAACAATTCATGAAGTCACAGACGCCAGTCATAATATTAGAACTGAAACCTCAATGCAAGACTTCAGGACATTGTCTTTAGTCAAAGTATTCTCTAAAACGACAAATGACACCAAACTGTTGATGAAGTCACAGGTATCGGTCATAATATTAGAACTCAAACCTTGATGCAAGACTTCTGGACGTTGGCTTTAGTCAAAGTATTCTCTAAAATGACAGACGACACCCAACTGTTCATGAAGTCATAGATAATGGTCATGCTAGAACTGAAACCCTAATGCAAGACTTCTGGAGGTTGTCTTTAGTCAAGTTATTCTCAAAAACGACAGACGACACCAAATTGTTCATGAAGTCACAGATATCGATCATATTATAAGAACTGGAACCTCAATGCAAGACTTCTCGACGTTGTCTTTAGTCAAAGTATTCTCTAAAACAACAGACGACACTCAACTGTTCATGAAGTCACAGATATCAGTCATAATATAAAAACTGGAATCTTAATGCAAGACTTCTGGACGTTGTCTTTAGTCAAAGTATTCTCTAAAACGACCGACGACACCCAACTGTTCATGAAGTCACAGATATAGGTCATGATAATAGAACTGAAACCTTAATGCAAGACTTCTGGATGTTGTCTTTAGTCAAAGTATTCTCTAAAACGACAAACGACACCCAACTGTTGATGAATTCACAGATATCGGTCATATTATTAGAACTGAAACCTGGATGCAACACTTCTGGACATTGTCTTTAGTCAAAGTATCCTCTAAAACGACAAACGACACCAAACTGTTGATGAAGTCACAGATATCGGTCATAATATTAGAACTCTAACTTTGATGCAAGACTTCTGGACGTTGTCTCTAGTCAAAGTATTCTCTAAAACGACAGACGACACTCAACTGTTCATGAAGTCACAGTTTTGAGTCATATATTAGAACTGAAACCTTAATGCAAGACTTCTGGACGTTGTTTTTAGTCAAAGTGTTCTCTCAAACGACAAACGACAGCCAACTGTTCACGAAGTCACAGATATCAGTCAAAATATTAGAACTGATTCCTTTATGAAAGACTTCTGGACGTTGTCTTTAGTCAAAGTATTCTCTAAAACGACAAACGACACCCAACTGCTCATGAAGCCAAAGATATCGGTCATGATATTAGAACTGAAACCTATTGCAAGACTTCTGGAGGTTGTCTTTAGTCAAAGTATTCTCTAAAATGACAGACGACACCCAACTGTTCGTGAAGTCACAGATATAGGTCATATTAGAACTGAAACCTTAATGCAAGACTTCTGGACGTTGCCTTTAGTCAAAGTATTCTCTAAAACGACAGACGACACCCAACTGTTCATGAAGTCACAGATATAGGTCATGATATTAGAACTGAAACCTTAATGCAAGACTTCTGGATGTTGTCTTTAGTCAAAGTATTCTCTAAAACGACAAACGACACCCAACTGTTGATGAAGTCACAGATATCGGTCATATTATTAGAACTGAAACCTTGATGCAACACTTCTGGACACTGTCTTAAGTCAAAGTATCCTCTAAAACGACAAACGACACCAAACTGTTGATGAAGTCACAGATATCGGTCATAATATTAGAACTCTAACCTTGATGCAAGACTTCTGGACGTTGTCTTTAGTCAAAGTATTCTCTAAAACGACAGACGACACTTAACTCTTCATGAAGTCACAGTTATGAGTCATATTATTAGAACTGAAACCTTAATGCAAGATTTCTGGACGTTGTTTTTAGTCAAAGTGTTCTCTCAAACGACAAACGAAAGCCAACTGTTCATGAAGTCACATATATCGGTCATATTAGAATTGAAACCTTACTGCAAGACTTCTGGATGTTGTCTTTACTCAAAGTATTCTATAAAACGACAAACGTTACTCAACTGTTTATAATGTCAGAGATATTGGTCATAATATTGCAAATATACCCTGTATGGAAGACGTCTGGACATTGCCTTTAGTCAAAGTATTCTCTAAAATGACAGACGACACCCAACTGTTCATGAGGTCTTAGATATTGGTCATGCTAGAACTGAAACCTTAATGCAAGACTTCTGGAGGTTGTCTTTAGTCAAGGTATTCTCAAAAACGACAGACGACACCCATTGGTTCATGAAGTCACAGATATTGGTCATACTAGAACTGAAACCCTAATGCAAGACTTCTGGAGGTTGTCTTTAGTCAAAGTATTCTCTAAAACGACAGACGACATTCAACTGTTCATGAAGTCACAGATATCGGTCATATTAATAGAACTGAAGCCTTAATGCAAGACTTCTGGACGTTGTCAATAGTCAAAGTATTCTCTAAAACGACAGACGACACACAACTGTTGATGAAGTCACAAATACCGATCATAATATTAGAACTGGAACCTAATGCAAGACTTCTGGACGTTGTCTTCAGTCAATGTATTCTCTAAAACGACAGATCACACTCAACTGTTCATGAAGTCACAGATATCAGTCATATTATAAAAACTGGAACCTTAATGCAAGACTTCTGGACGTTGTCTTTAGTCAAAGTATTCTCTAAAACAACAGACGACACTCTGCTGTTCATGAAGTCACAGATATCGGTCATAATATCAGCACTGCAACCTTAATGCAATACTTCTGGACGTTGTCTTTAGTCAAAGTATTCTCTAAAACGACAAACTACAGCCAACTGTTCATGAAGTCACAGATATCAGTCATAATATTAGAACTGATTCCTTAATGAAAGACTTCTGGACATTGTCTTTAGTCAAAGTATTCTCTAAAACGACAAATGACACCAAACTGTTGATGAAGTCACAGGTATCGGTCATAATATTAGAACTCAAACCTTGATGCAAGACTTCTGGACGTTGGCTTTAGTCAAAGTATTCTCTAAAATGACAGACGACACCCAACTGTTCATGAAGTCATAGATAATGGTCATGCTAGAACTGAAACCCTAATGCAAGACTTCTGGAGGTTGTCTTTAGTCAAGTTATTCTCAAAAACGACAGACGACACCAAATTGTTCATGAAGTCACAGATATCGATCATATTATAAGAACTGGAACCTCAATGCAAGACTTCTCGACGTTGTCTTTAGTCAAAGTATTCTCTAAAACAACAGACGACACTCAACTGTTCATGAAGTCACAGATATCAGTCATAATATAAAAACTGGAATCTTAATGCAAGACTTCTGGACGTTGTCTTTAGTCAAAGTATTCTCTAAAACGACCGACGACACCCAACTGTTCATGAAGTCACAGATATAGGTCATGATAATAGAACTGAAACCTTAATGCAAGACTTCTGGATGTTGTCTTTAGTCAAAGTATTCTCTAAAACGACAAACGACACCCAACTGTTGATGAATTCACAGATATCGGTCATATTATTAGAACTGAAACCTGGATGCAACACTTCTGGACATTGTCTTTAGTCAAAGTATCCTCTAAAACGACAAACGACACCAAACTGTTGATGAAGTCACAGATATCGGTCATAATATTAGAACTCTAACTTTGATGCAAGACTTCTGGACGTTGTCTCTAGTCAAAGTATTCTCTAAAACGACAGACGACACTCAACTGTTCATGAAGTCACAGTTTTGAGTCATATATTAGAACTGAAACCTTAATGCAAGACTTCTGGACGTTGTTTTTAGTCAAAGTGTTCTCTCAAACGACAAACGACAGCCAACTGTTCACGAAGTCACAGATATCAGTCAAAATATTAGAACTGATTCCTTTATGAAAGACTTCTGGACGTTGTCTTTAGTCAAAGTATTCTCTAAAACGACAAACGACACCCAACTGCTCATGAAGCCAAAGATATCGGTCATGATATTAGAACTGAAACCTATTGCAAGACTTCTGGAGGTTGTCTTTAGTCAAAGTATTCTCTAAAATGACAGACGACACCCAACTGTTCGTGAAGTCACAGATATAGGTCATATTAGAACTGAAACCTTAATGCAAGACTTCTGCACGTTGTCTTTAGTCAAAGTATTCTTTAAAACGACAGACGACACTCAACTGTTCATGAAGTCACAGATATCAGTCATATTATTAGAACGAAAACCTTAATGCAAGACTTCTGGACGTTGTCTTTAGTCAAAGTATCCTCTCAAACGACAAACGAAACCCAACTAATCATGAAGTCACAGATATCCGTCATAATATTAGAAGTGAATCCTTAATGAAAGACTTCTGGATATTGTCTTTAGTCAAAGTATTCTCTAAAACGACAAACGACACCCAACTGTTCATGAAGTCACAGACATCGGTTATAATATTAGCACTGAAACCTTAATGCAAGACTTCTAGACGTTGTCTTTACTCAAAGTGTTCTCTAAAACGACAGACGACAACCAACTGTTCATGAAGTCACAGATATAGGTCATTATATTAGAACTGAAACCTTAATGCAAGACTCCTGGACGTTGTCTTTACTCAAAGTATTCTCTAAAATCAAAGACTCCACCCAACAATTCATGAAGTCACAGACGTCGGTCATAATATTAGAACTGATACCTCAATGCAAGACTTCAGGACATTGTCTTTAGTCAAAGTATTCTCTAAAACGACAAACGACACCAAACTGTTGACGAAGTCACAGATATCGGTCATAATATTAGAACTCAAACCTTGATGCAAGACTTCTGGACGTTGTCTTTAGTCAACGTATTCTCTAAAACGACAGACGACACTCAACTGTTCATGAAGTCACAGTTATGAGTCATAATATTATAACTGAAACCTTAATGCAAGACTTCTGAACGTTGTCTTTACTCAAAGTATTCTATAAAACGACAAACGTTACTCAACTGTTTATAAAGTCAGAGATATCGGTCATAATATTGGAAATAAACCCTGTATGGAAGACTTCTGGACATTGTCTTTAGTCAAAGTATTCTCTAAAATGACAGACGACACCCAACTGTTCATGAAGTCACAGACATCGGTCATAATATTAGCACTGAAACCTTAATGCAAGACTTCTAGACGTTGTCTTTACTCAAAGTATTCTCTAAAACGACAGACGACAACCAACTGTTCATGAAGTCACAGATATAGGTCATTATATTAGAACTGAAACCTTAATGCAAGACTCCTGGACGTTGTCTTTACTCAAAGTATTCTCTAAAATCAAAGACGCCACCCAACAATTCATGAAGTCACAGACGCCAGTCATAATATTAGAACTGAAACCTCAATGCAAGACTTCAGGACATTGTCTTTAGTCAAAGTATTCTCTAAAACGACAAATGACACCAAACTGTTGATGAAGTCACAGATATCGGTCATAATATTAGAACTCAAACCTTGATGCAAGACTTCTGGACGTTGGCTTTAGTCAAAGTATTCTCTAAAATGACAGACGACACCCAACTGTTCATGAAGTCATAGATAATGGTCATGCTAGAACTGAAACCCTAATGCAAGACTTCTGGAGGTTGTCTTTAGTCAAGTTATTCTCAAAAACGACAGACGACACCAAATTGTTCATGAAGTCACAGATATCGATCATATTATAAGAACTGGAACCTCAATGCAAGACTTCTCGACGTTGTCTTTAGTCAAAGTATTCTCTAAAACAACAGACGACACTCAACTGTTCATGAAGTCACAGATATCAGTCATAATATAACAACTGGAATCTTAATGCAAGACTTCTGGACGTTGTCTTTAGTCAAAGTATTCTCTAAAACGACCGACGACACCCAACTGTTCATGAAGTCACAGATATAGGTCATGATAATAGAACTGAAACCTTAATGCAAGACTTATGGATGTTGTCTTTAGTCAAAGTATTCTCTAAAACGACAAACGACACCCAACTGTTCATGAAGTCACAGATATAGGTCATGATATTAGAACTGAAACCTTAATGCAAGACTTCTGGATGTTGTCTTTAGTCAAAGTATTCTCTAAAACGACAAACGACACCCAACTGTTGATGAAGTCACAGATATCGGTCATATTATTAGAACTGAAACCTTGATGCAACACTTCTGGACACTGTCTTAAGTCAAAGTATCCTCTAAAACGACAAACGACACCAAACTGTTGATGAAGTCACAGATATCGGTCATAATATTAGAACTCTAACCTTGATGCAAAACTTCTGGACGTTGTCTTTAGTCAAAGTATTCTCTAAAACGACAGACGACACTTAACTCTTCATGAAGTCACAGTTATGAGTCATATTATTAGAACTGAAACCTTAATGCAAGATTTCTGGACGTTGTTTTTAGTCAAAGTGTTCTCTCAAACGACAAACGAAAGCCAACTGTTCATGAAGTCACATATATCGGTCATATTAGAATTGAAACCTTACTGCAAGACTTCTGGATGTTGTCTTTACTCAAAGTATTCTATAAAACGACAAACGTTACTCAACTGTTTATAAAGTCAGAGATATTGGTCATAATATTGCAAATATACCCTGTATGGAAGACGTCTGGACATTGCCTTTAGTCAAAGTATTCTCTAAAATGACAGACGACACCCAACTGTTCATGAGGTCTTAGATATTGGTCATGCTAGAACTGAAACCTTAATGCAAGACTTCTGGAGGTTGTCTTTAGTCAAGGTATTCTCAAAAACGACAGACGACACCCATTGGTTCATGAAGTCACAGATATTGGTCATACTAGAACTGAAACCCTAATGCAAGACTTCTGGAGGTTGTCTTTAGTCAAAGTATTCTCTAAAACGACAGACGACATTCAACTGTTCATGAAGTCACAAATATCGGTCATATTAATAGAACTGAAGCCTTAATGCAAGACTTCTGGACGTTGTCATTAGTCAAAGTATTCTCTAAAACGACAGACGACACACAACTGTTGATGAAGTCACAAATACCGATCATAATATTAGAACTGGAACCTAATGCAGGACTTCTGGACGTTGTCTTTAGTCAATGTATTCTCTAAAACGACAGATCACACTCAACTGTTCATGAAGTCACAGATATCAGTCATAATATAAAAACTGGAACCTTAATGCAAGACTTCTGGACGTTGTCTTTAATCAAAGTATTCTCTAAAACAACAGACGACACTCTGCTGTTCATGAAGTCACAGATATCGGTCATATTATTAGCACTGCAACCTTAATGCAAGACTTCTAGACGTTGTCTTTACTCAAAGTATTCTCTAAAATGACAGACGACACCCAACTGTTCATGAATGCCAGACTTCTGGACGTTGCCTTTAGTCAAAGTATTCTCTAAAACGACCGACGACACACAACTCTTGATGAAGTCACAGATATCGATCATAATATTAGAACTGGAACCCTAATGCAAGACTTGTGGACGTTGTCTTTAGTCAAAGTATTCTTTAAAACGACAGACGACACTCAACTGTTCATGAAGTCACAGATATCAGTCATATTATTAGAACTAAAACCTTAATGCAAGACTTCTGGACGTTGTCTTTAGTCAAAGTATCCTCTCAAACGACAAACGAAACCCAACTAATCATGAAGTCACAGATATCGGTCATAATATTATAAGTGAATCCTTAATGAAAGACTTCTGGATATTTTCTTTAGTCAAAGTATTCTCTAAAACGACAAACGACACCCAACTGTTCATGAAGTCAGAGATATCGGTCATAATATTAGCACTGCAACC
This sequence comes from Rhipicephalus microplus, assembly GCF_043290135.1. Lineage (NCBI taxonomy): Eukaryota > Metazoa > Arthropoda > Arachnida > Ixodida > Ixodidae > Rhipicephalus > Rhipicephalus microplus. The sequence goes on from NW_027464585.1 coordinate 31,665,617, forward strand.
TTAATGCAAGAGTTCTAGACGTTGTCTTTAGTCAAAGTATTCTCTAAAATGACAGACGACACCCAACTGTTCATGAAGTCACAGATATAGGTCATAATATAAAAACTGGAACCTTAATGCAAGATTTCTGGACGTTGTCTTTAGTCAAAGTATTCTCTAAAACAACAGACGACACTCTGCTGTTCATGATGTCAGAGATATCGGTCATAATATTAGCACTGCAACCTTAATGCAAGACTTCTAGACGTTGTCTTTACTCAAAGTATTCTCTAAAATGACAGACGACACCCAACTGTTCATGAAGTCACAGATATAGGTCATGATATTAGAACTGAAACCTTAAGGCAAGACATCTAGACGTTGTCTTTACTCAAAGTATTCTCTAAAACGACAGACGACACCCAACTGTTCATGAAGTCACAGATATAGGTCATGATATTAGAACAGAAACCTTAATGCAAGACTTCTGGACGTAGTATTTACCTAAAGTATTCTATAAAACGACAAACGACACCCACCTTTTTATAAAGTCGCAGATATCAGTCATAATAGTGGAACTGAACCCTGTATGGAAGACTTCTCGACATTGTCTTTAGTCAAAGTATTCTATAAAATGACAAACAACACCCAACTGTTGATGAAGTCACAGATATCGGTCATAATATTAGAACTGAAAACCTAATGAAAGACTTCTGGACGTTGTCTTTAGTCGAAGTATTCTCTTAAACGACAAACGACACCTAACTGTTCAATAAGTCAGACATATCGGTCATATTAGAACTGAAACCTTTATGCAAGATTTTTAGACGTTGGCATTACTCAAAGTATTCTCTAAAACGACAGACGACACCCAACTGTTCGTGAAGTCTCAGATATAGGTCATGATATTACAACTGAAACCTTAATGCAAGACTTCTGGACGTTGTCTTTACTCAAAGTGTTCTTTAAACCGACCGACGACACCCAACTATTCATAAAGTCACAGATATCGGTCATAATATTAGAACTAAAACCTTAATGCAAGACTTCTGGACATTGTCTTTAGTCAAAGTATTCTCTAAAACGACAAACGACACCCAACTGTTGATGAAGTCACAGATATCGGTCATAATATTAGAACTGAAACCTTGATGCAAGACTTCTGGACGTTGATTTTAGTCAAAGTATTCTCTAAAACGACAAACTACAGCCAACTGTTCATGAAGTCACAGATATCAGTCATAATATTAGAACTGATTCCTTAATGAAAGACTTCTGGACGTTGTCTTTAGTCAAAGTATTCTCTAAAACGACAAACGACATTGAACAGTTCATGAAGTTCTCTAAAACGACAAACGACACCCAACTGCTCATGAATTCAAAGATATCGGTCATGATATTAGAACCGAAACCTAGTGCAAGACTTCTGGAGGTTGTCTTTAGTCAAAGTATTCTCTAAAATGACAGACGATATAGCATGACCAATATCTAAGACCTCATGAACAGTTGGGTGTCGTCTGTCATTTTAGATAATACTTTGACTAAAGACAATGTCCAGACGTCTTCCATACAGGGTTTATTTCCAATATTATGACCAATATCTCTGACTTTATAAACAGTTGAGTAACGTTTGTCGTTTTATAGAATACTTTGAGTAAAGACAACGTCCAGAAGTCTTCCAGTAAGGTTTCACTTCTAATATGACCGATATCTGTGACTTCATGAACAGGTCATGATATTAGAACTGATACCTTAATGCTAGACTGCTGGACGTTGTCTTTGCTCAAAGAATTCTTTAAAACAACAGATGACACCCAACTATTCATGAAGAGACAGATATCCGTCTTAACATTAGACCTGAAACCTTAATGGAAGACTTCTGGACATTGTCTTTAGTCAAAGTATTCTCTAAAACGACAGACGACACCCAACTGTTCATGAAGTCACAGATATCGGTCATATAATTGAACTGAAGCTTTAATGCCAGACTTCTGGACGTTGCCTTTAGTCAAAGTATTCTCTAAAACGACCGACGACACACAACTCTTGATGAAGTCACAGATATCGATCATAATATTAGAACTGGAACCTTAATGCAAGACTTCTGCACGTTGTCTTTAGTCAAAGTATTCTTTAAAACGACAGACGACACTCAACTGTTCATGAAGTCACAGATATCAGTCATATTATTAGAATGAAAACCTTAATGCAAGACTTCTGGACGTTGTCTTTAGTCAAAGTATCCTCTCAAACGACAAACGAAACCCAACTAATCATGAAGTCACAGATATCGGTCATAATATTAGAAGTGAATCCTTAATGAAAGACTTCTGGATATTGTCTTTAGTCAAAGTATTCTCTAAAACGACAAACGACACCCAACTGTTCATGAAGTCACAGACATCGGTTATAATATTAGCACTGAAACCTTAATGCAAGACTTCTAGACGTTGTCTTTACTCAAAGTGTTCTCTAAAACGACAGACGACAACCAACTGTTCATGAAGTCACAGATATAGGTCATTATATTAGAACTGAAACCTTAATGCAAGACTCCTGGACGTTGTCTTTACTCAAAGTATTCTCTAAAATCAAAGACTCCACCCAACAATTCATGAAGTCACAGACGTCGGTCATAATATTAGAACTGATACCTCAATGCAAGACTTCAGGACATTGTCTTTAGTCAAAGTATTCTCTAAAACGACAAACGACACCAAACTGTTGACGAAGTCACAGATATCGGTCATAATATTAGAACTCAAACCTTGATGCAAGACTTCTGGACGTTGTCTTTAGTCAACGTATTCTCTAAAACGACAGACGACACTCAACTGTTCATGAAGTCACAGTTATGAGTCATAATATTAGAACTGAAACCTTAATGCAAGACTTCTGAACGTTGTCTTTACTCAAAGTATTCTATAAAACGACAAACGTTACTCAACTGTTTATAAAGTCAGAGATATCGGTCATAATATTGGAAATAAACCCTGTATGGAAGATTTCTGGACATTGTCTTTAGTCAAAGTATTCTCTAAAATGACAGACGACACCCAACTGTTCATGAAGTCACAGACATCGGTCATAATATTAGCACTGAAACCTTAATGCAAGACTTCTAGACATTGTCTTTACTCAAAGTATTCTCTAAAACGACAGACGACAACCAACTGTTCATGAAGTCACAGATATAGGTCATTATATTAGAACTGAAACCTTAATGCAAGACTCCTGGACGTTGTCTTTACTCAAAGTATTCTCTAAAATCAAAGACGCCACCCAACAATTCATGAAGTCACAGACGCCAGTCATAATATTAGAACTGAAACCTCAATGCAAGACTTCAGGACATTGTCTTTAGTCAAAGTATTCTCTAAAACGACAAATGACACCAAACTGTTGATGAAGTCACAGGTATCGGTCATAATATTAGAACTCAAACCTTGATGCAAGACTTCTGGACGTTGGCTTTAGTCAAAGTATTCTCTAAAATGACAGACGACACCCAACTGTTCATGAAGTCATAGATAATGGTCATGCTAGAACTGAAACCCTAATGCAAGACTTCTGGAGGTTGTCTTTAGTCAAGTTATTCTCAAAAACGACAGACGACACCAAATTGTTCATGAAGTCACAGATATCGATCATATTATAAGAACTGGAACCTCAATGCAAGACTTCTCGACGTTGTCTTTAGTCAAAGTATTCTCTAAAACAACAGACGACACTCAACTGTTCATGAAGTCACAGATATCAGTCATAATATAAAAACTGGAATCTTAATGCAAGACTTCTGGACGTTGTCTTTAGTCAAAGTATTCTCTAAAACGACCGACGACACCCAACTGTTCATGAAGTCACAGATATAGGTCATGATAATAGAACTGAAACCTTAATGCAAGACTTCTGGATGTTGTCTTTAGTCAAAGTATTCTCTAAAACGACAAACGACACCCAACTGTTGATGAATTCACAGATATCGGTCATATTATTAGAACTGAAACCTGGATGCAACACTTCTGGACATTGTCTTTAGTCAAAGTATCCTCTAAAACGACAAACGACACCAAACTGTTGATGAAGTCACAGATATCGGTCATAATATTAGAACTCTAACTTTGATGCAAGACTTCTGGACGTTGTCTCTAGTCAAAGTATTCTCTAAAACGACAGACGACACTCAACTGTTCATGAAGTCACAGTTTTGAGTCATATATTAGAACTGAAACCTTAATGCAAGACTTCTGGACGTTGTTTTTAGTCAAAGTGTTCTCTCAAACGACAAACGACAGCCAACTGTTCACGAAGTCACAGATATCAGTCAAAATATTAGAACTGATTCCTTTATGAAAGACTTCTGGACGTTGTCTTTAGTCAAAGTATTCTCTAAAACGACAAACGACACCCAACTGCTCATGAAGCCAAAGATATCGGTCATGATATTAGAACTGAAACCTATTGCAAGACTTCTGGAGGTTGTCTTTAGTCAAAGTATTCTCTAAAATGACAGACGACACCCAACTGTTCGTGAAGTCACAGATATAGGTCATATTAGAACTGAAACCTTAATGCAAGACTTCTGGACGTTGCCTTTAGTCAAAGTATTCTCTAAAACGACAGACGACACCCAACTGTTCATGAAGTCACAGATATAGGTCATGATATTAGAACTGAAACCTTAATGCAAGACTTCTGGATGTTGTCTTTAGTCAAAGTATTCTCTAAAACGACAAACGACACCCAACTGTTGATGAAGTCACAGATATCGGTCATATTATTAGAACTGAAACCTTGATGCAACACTTCTGGACACTGTCTTAAGTCAAAGTATCCTCTAAAACGACAAACGACACCAAACTGTTGATGAAGTCACAGATATCGGTCATAATATTAGAACTCTAACCTTGATGCAAGACTTCTGGACGTTGTCTTTAGTCAAAGTATTCTCTAAAACGACAGACGACACTTAACTCTTCATGAAGTCACAGTTATGAGTCATATTATTAGAACTGAAACCTTAATGCAAGATTTCTGGACGTTGTTTTTAGTCAAAGTGTTCTCTCAAACGACAAACGAAAGCCAACTGTTCATGAAGTCACATATATCGGTCATATTAGAATTGAAACCTTACTGCAAGACTTCTGGATGTTGTCTTTACTCAAAGTATTCTATAAAACGACAAACGTTACTCAACTGTTTATAAAGTCAGAGATATTGGTCATAATATTGCAAATATACCCTGTATGGAAGACGTCTGGACATTGCCTTTAGTCAAAGTATTCTCTAAAATGACAGACGACACCCAACTGTTCATGAGGTCTTAGATATTGGTCATGCTAGAACTGAAACCTTAATGCAAGACTTCTGGAGGTTGTCTTTAGTCAAGGTATTCTCAAAAACGACAGACGACACCCATTGGTTCATGAAGTCACAGATATTGGTCATACTAGAACTGAAACCCTAATGCAAGACTTCTGGAGGTTGTCTTTAGTCAAAGTATTCTCTAAAACGACAGACGACATTCAACTGTTCATGAAGTCACAGATATCGGTCATATTAATAGAACTGAAGCCTTAATGCAAGACTTCTGGACGTTGTCAATAGTCAAAGTATTCTCTAAAACGACAGACGACACAACTGTTGATGAAGTCACAAATACCGATCATAATATTAGAACTGGAACCTAATGCAAGACTTCTGGACGTTGTCTTCAGTCAATGTATTCTCTAAAACGACAGATCACACTCAACTGTTCATGAAGTCACAGATATCAGTCATATTATAAAAACTGGAACCTTAATGCAAGACTTCTGGACGTTGTCTTTAGTCAAAGTATTCTCTAAAACAACAGACGACACTCTGCTGTTCATGAAGTCACAGATATCGGTCATAATATCAGCACTGCAACCTTAATGCAATACTTCTGGACGTTGTCTTTAGTCAAAGTATTCTCTAAAACGACAAACTACAGCCAACTGTTCATGAAGTCACAGATATCAGTCATAATATTAGAACTGATTCCTTAATGAAAGACTTCTGGACGTTGTCTTTAGTCAAAGTATTCTCTAAAACGACAAACGACACCCAACAGTTCATGAAGTCAGAGATATCGGTCATATTAGAACTGAAACCTTAATGCAAGACTTCTGGACGTTGTCTTTAGTCAAAGTATTCTCTAAAACGACAAACAACACCCAACTGTTCATGAAGTCACAGATGTACGTCATGATATTAGAACTGAAACCTATGGCAAGACTTCTGCAGGTTGTCTTTAGTCAAAGTATTCTCTAAAACGACAGATGACATCCAACTGTTCATAAAATCACAGATATCGGTCATAATAATTAAACTGAAACTTGCATAGAAGATTTCTAGACATTGTCTTTAGTCAAAGTTATCTCTAAAATGACAAATGACTCAACTGTTGATGAAGTCACAGATATCGGTCATATTATTAGAACTGAAACATTATTGCAAGACTTCTGGACGTTGTCTTTAGTCAAAGTATTCTCTCAAACGACAAACGACAGCCAACTGTTCACGAAGTCACAGATATCAGTCATAATATTAGAACTGATTCCTTAATGAAAGACTTCTGGACGTTGTCTTTAGTCAAAATATTCTCTAAAACGACAAACGACACCCAACTGCTCATGAATTCAAAGATATCGGTCATGATATTAGAACCGAAACCTAGTGTAAGACTTCTGGAGGTTGTCTTTAGTCAAAGTATTCTCTAAAATGACAGACGACACCCAACTGTTCGTGAAGTCACAGATATAGGTCATGATATTAGAACTGATACCTTAATGCTAGACTGCTGGACGTTGTCTTTGCTCAAAGAATTCTTTAAAACGACAGATGACACCCAACTATTCATGAAGAGACAGATATCCGTCCTAACATTAGAACTGAAACCTTAATGGAAGACTTCTGGACATTGTCTTTAGTCAAAGTATTCTCTAAAACGACAGACGACACCCAACTGTTCATGAAGTCACAGATATCGGTCATATAATTGAACTGAAGCTTTAATGCCAGACTTCTGGACGTTGCCTTTAGTCAAAGTATTCTCTAAAACGACCGACGACACACAACTCTTGATGAAGTCACAGATATCGATAATAATATTAGAACTGGAACCTTAATGCAAGACTTCTGCACGTTGTCTTTAGTCAAAGTATTCTTTAAAACGACAGACGACACTCAACTGTTCATGAAGTCACAGATATCAGTCATATTATTAGAACTAAAACCTTAATGCAAGACTTCTGGACGTTGTCTTTAGTCAAAGTATCCTCTCAAACGACAAACGAAACCCAAATAATCATGAAGTCACAGATATCGGTCATAATATTAGAAGTGAATCCTAAATGAAAGACTTCTAGACGTTGTCTTTACTCAAAGTGTTCTCTAAAACGACAGACGACAACCAACTGTTCATGAAGTCACAGATATAGGTCATTATATTAGAACTGAAACCTTAATGCAAGACTCCTGGACGTTGTCTTTACTCAAAGTATTCTCTAAAATCAAAGACTCCACCCAACAATTCATGAAGTCACAGACGTCGGTCATAATATTAGAACTGATACCTCAATGCAAGACTTCAGGACATTGTCTTTAGTCAAAGTATTCTCTAAAACGACAAACGACACCAAACTGTTGACGAAGTCACAGATATCGGTCATAATATTAGAACTCAAACCTTGATGCAAGACTTCTGGACGTTGTCTTTAGTCAAAGTATTCTCTAAAACGACAGACGACACTCAACTGTTCATGAAGTCACAGTTATGAGTCATAATATTAGAACTGAAACCTTAATGCAAGACTTCTGAACGTTGTCTTTACTCAAAGTATTCTATAAAACGACAAACGTTACTCAACTGTTTATAAAGTCAGAGATATCGGTCATAATATTGGAAATTAACCCTGTATGGAAGACTTCTGGACATTGTCTTTAGTCAAAGTATTCTCTAAAATGACAGACGACACCCAACTGTTCATGAAGTCACAGACATCGGTCATAATATTAGCACTGAAACCTTAATGCAAGACTTCTAGACGTTGTCTTTACTCAAAGTATTCTCTAAAACGACAGACGACAACCAACTGTTCATGAAGTCACAGATATAGGTCATTATATTAGAACTGAAACCTTAATGCAAGACTCCTGGACGTTGTCTTTACTCAAAGTATTCTCTAAAATCAAAGACGCCACCCAACAATTCATGAAGTCACAGACGCCATTCATAATATTAGAACTGAAACCTCAATGCAAGACTTCAGGACATTGTCTTTAGTCAAAGTATTCTCTAAAACGACAAATGACACCAAACTCTTGATGAAGTCACAGATATCGGTCATAATATTAGAACTCAAACCTTGATGCAAGACTTCTGGACGTTGGCTTTAGTCAAAGTATTCTCTAAAATGACAGACGACACCCAACTGTTCATGAAGTCATAGATAATGGTCATGCTAGAACTGAAACCCTAATGCAAGACTTCTGAAGGTTGTCTTTAGTCAAGTTATTCTCAAAAACGACAGACGACACCAAATTGTTTATGAAGTCACAGATATCGATCATATTATAAGAACTGGAACCTCAATGCAAGACTTCTCGACGTTGTCTTTAGTCAAAGTATTCTCTAAAACAACAGACGACACTCAACTGTTCATGAAGTCACAGATATCAGTCATATTATAAAAACTGGAATCTTAATGCAAGACTTCTGGACGTTGTCTTTAGTCAAAGTATTCTCTAAAACGACCGACGACACCCAACTGTTCATGAAGTCACAGATATAGGTCATGATAATAGAACTGAAACCTTAATGCAAGACTTCTGGATGTTGTCTTTAGTCAAAGTATTCTCTAAAACGACAAACGACACCCAACTGTTGATGAATTCACAGATATCGGTCATATTATTATACTGAAACCTGGATGCAACACTTCTGGACATTGTCTTTAGTCAAAGTATCCTCTAAAACGACAAACGACACCAAACTTTTGATGAAGTCACAGATATCGGTCATAATATTAGAACTCTAACCTTGATGCAAGACTTCTGGACGTTGTCTTTAGTCAAAGTATTCTCTAAAACGACAGACGACACTCAACTGTTCATGAAGTCACAGTTATGAGTCATATATTAGAACTGAAACCTTAATGCAAGACTTCTGGACGTTGTTTTTAGTCAAAGTGTTCTCTCAAACGACAAACGACAGCCAACTGTTCACGAAGTCACAGATATCAGTCATATTATTAGAACTGATTCCTTTATGAAAGACTTCTGGACGTTGTCTTTAGTCAAAGTATTCTCTAAAACGACAAACGACACCCAACTGCTCATGAAGCCAAAGATATCGGTCATGATATTAGAACTAAAACCTATTGCAAGACTTCTGGAGGTTGTCTTTTGTCAAAGTATTCTCTAAAATGACAGACGACACCCAACTGTTCGTGAAGTCACAGATATAGGTCATGATATTAGAACTGATACCTTAATGCAAGACTGCTGGACGTTGTCTTTGCTCAAAGAATTCTTTAAAACGACAAATGACACCCAACTATTCATGAAGTTACAGATATCCGTCTTAATATTAGAACTGAAACCTTAATGGAAGACTTCTGGACATTGTCTTTAGTCAAAGTATTCTCTAAAACGACAGACGACACCCAACTGTTCATGAAGTCACAGATATCGGTCATATAATTGAACTGAAGCTTTAATGCCAGACTTCTGGACGTTGCCTTTACTCAAAATATTCTCTAAAACGACCGACGACACACAACTCTTGATGAAGTCAGAGATATCGATCATAATATTAGAACTGAAACCTTAATGCAAGACTTCTGGACGTTGTCTTTAGTCAAAGTATTCTTTAAAACGACAGACGACAACTGTTCATGAAGTGACAGATATCAGTCATATTATTAGAACTAAAACCTTAATGCAAGACTTCTGGACGTTGTCTTTAGTCAAAGTATCCTCTCAAACGACAAACGAAACCCAACTAATCATGAAGTCACAGATATCGGTCATAAAATTAGAAGTGAATCCTTAATGAAAGACTTCTGGATATTGTCTTTAGTCAAAGTATTCTCTAAAACGACAAACGACACCCAACTCTTCATGAAGTCACAGACATCGGTCATAATATTAGCACTGAAACCTTAATGCAAGACTTCTAGACGTTGTCTTTACTCAAAGTATTTTCTAAAACGACAGACGACAACCAACTGTTCATGAAGTCACAGATATAGGTCATTATATTAGAACTCAAACCTTGATGCAAGACTTATGGACGTTGTCTTTAGTCAAAGTATTCTCTAAAACGACAGACGACACCCAACTGTTCATGAAGTCTTAGATATTGGTCATGCTAGAACTGAAACCTTAATGCAAGACTTCTGGAGGTTGTCTTTAGTCAAGGTATTCTCAAAAACGACAGGCGACACCAAATTGTTCATGAAGTCACAGATATCGATCATATTATAAGAACTGGAACCCTAATGCAAGACTTCTCGACGTTGTCTTTAGTCAAAGTATTCTCTAAAACAACAGACGACACTCAACTGTTCATGAAGTCACAGATATCAGTCATAATATAAAAACTGGAATCTTAATGCAAGACTTCTGGACGTTGTCTTTAGTCAAAGTATTCTCTAAAACGATAGACGACACCCAACTGTTCATGAAGTCACAGATATAGGTCATGATATTAGAACTGAAACCTTAATGCAAGACTTCTGGACACTGCCTTAAGTCAAAGTATCCTCTAAAACGACAAACGACACCAAACTGTTGATGAAGTCACAGATATCGGTCATGATATTAGAACTGAAACCTTAATGCAAGACTTCTTGACGTTGTCTTTACCTAAAGTATTCTATAAAACGACAAACGACACCCACCTTTTTATAAAGTCACAGATATCGGTCATAATAGTAGAACTGAACCCTGTATGGAAGACTTCTGGACATTGTCTTTAGTCAAAGTATTCTCTAAAATGACAGACGACACCCAACTGTTCAAGAAGTCACAGATATTGGTCATACTAGAACTGAAACCCTAATGCAAGACCTCTGGAGGTTGTCTTTCGTCAAAGTATTCTTTAAAACGACAGACGACATTCAACTGTTCATGAAGTCACAGATATCGGTAATAATATTCGAACTGGAACCTTAATGCAAGACTTCTGGACGTTGTCTTTAGTCAATGTATTCTCTAAAACGACAGATCACACTCAACTGTTCATGAAGTCGCAGATATCAGTCATATTATAAAAACTGGAACCTTAATGCAAGATTTCTGGACGTTGTCTTTAGTCAAAGTATTCTCTAAAACAACAGACGACACTCTGCTGTTCATGAAGTCAGAGATATTGGTCATAATATTAGCACTACAACGTTAATGCAAGACTTCTAGACATTGTCTTTACTCAAAGTATTCTCTAAAATGACAGACGACACCCAACTGTTCATGAAGTCACAGATATAGGTCATGATATTAGAACTGAAACCTTAAGGCAAGACATCTAGACGTTGTCTTTACTCAAAGTATTCTCTAAAACGACAGACGACACCCAACTGTTCATGAAGTCACAGATATAGGTCATGATATTAGAACAGAAACCTTAATGCAAGACTTCTGGACGTTGTATTTACTTAAAGTATTCTATAAAACGACAAACGACACCCACCTTTTTATAAAGTCGCAGATATCGGTCATAATAGTGGAACTGAACCCTGTATGGAAGACTTCTCGACATTGTCTTTAGTCAAAGTATTCTCTATAATAACAAACAACACCCAACTGTTGATGAAGTCAAGAATATCGGTCATAATATTAGAACTGAAAACCTAATGAAAGACTTCTGGACGTTGTCTTTAGTCAAAGTATTCTCTTAAACGACAAACGACACCTAACTGTTCATTAAGTCAGAGATATCGGTCATATTAGAACTGAAACCTTTATGCAAGACTTTTAGACGTTGGCATTACTCAAAGTATTCTCTAAAACGTTAGACGACACCCAACTGTTCGTGAAGTCACAGATATAGGTCATGATATTAGAACTGAAACCTTAATGCAAGACTTCTGGACGTTGTCTTTACTCAAAGTGTTCTTTAAACCGACCGACCACAGCCAACTATTCATAAAGTCACAGATATCGGTCATAATATTAGAACTAAAACCTTAATGCAAGGCTTCTGGACATTGTTTTTAGTCAAAGTATTCTCTAAAACGACAAACAACACCCAACTGCTGATGACGTCACAGATATCGGTCATAATATTAGAACTGAAACCTTGATGCAAGACTTCTGGACGTTGTCTTTAGTCAAAGTATTCTCTAAAACGACAAACTACAGCCAACTGTTCATGAAGTCACAGATATCAGTCATAATATTAGAACTGATTCCTTAATGAAAGACTTCTGGACGTTGTCTTTAGTCAAAGTATTCTCTAAAATGACAAACGACACCCAACAGTTCATGAAGTCAGAGATATCGGTCATATTAGAACTGAAACCTTAATGCAAGACTTCTGCAGGTTGTCTTTAGTCAAAGTATTCTCTAAACCGACAGACGACATCCAACTGTTCACAAAATCACAGATATCGGTCATAATAATTAAACTGAACCTTGCATAGAAGATTTCTACACATTGTCTTTAGTCAAAGTATTCTCTAAAATGACAGACGACACCCAACTGTTCATGAAGTCACAGATATCGGTCATATTAGAACTGAAACCTTAATGCAAGACTTCTGGACGTTGTCTTTACTCAAAGTATTCTATAAAACAACAAACGACACCCAACTGTTTATAAAGTCACAGATATCGGTCAGAATGTAGGAACTGAACCGTGTATGGAAGACTTCTGGACGTTGTCTTTTGTCAAAGTTTTCTCTAAAATGACAAATGACACTCAACTGTTGATGAAGTCACAGATATCGGTCATACTATTAGAACTGAAACATTAATGCAAGACTTCTGGACGTTGTCTTTAGTCAAAGTATTCTCTCAAGCGACAAACGACATCCAACTGTTCACGAAGTCACAGATATCACTCATAATATTAGAACTGATTCCTTAATGAAAGACTTCTGGACAATGTCTTTAGTCAAAGTATTCTCTAAAACGACAAACGACACCCAACTGCTCATGAAGTCAAAGATATCGGTCATGATATTAGAACCGAAACCTAGTGCAAGACTTCTGGAGGTTGTCTTTAGTCAAAGTATTCTCTAAAATGACAGACGACACCCAACTGTTCGTGAAGTCACAGATATAGGTCATGATATTAGAACTGAAACCTATGGCAAGACTTCTGCAGGTTGTCTTTAGTCAAAGTATTCTCTAAATCGACAGACGACATCCAACTGTTCACAAAATCACACAAATCGGTCATAATAATTAAACTGAACCTTGCATAGAAGATTTCTACACATTGTCTTTAGTCAAAGTATTTTCTTAAATGACAGACGACACCCAACTGTTCATGAAGTCACAGATATCGGTCATATTAGAACTGAAACCTTAATGCAAGACTTCTGGACGTTGTCTTTACTCAAAGTATTCTATAAAACAACAAACGACACCCAACTGTTTATAAAGTCACAGATATCGGTCAGAATATAGGAACTTAACCGTGTATGGAAGACTTCTGGACGTTGTCTTTTGTCAGTTTTCTCTAAAATGACAAATGACACTCAACTGTTGATGAAGTCACAGATATCGATCATAATATTAGAACTGGAACCTTAATGCAAGACTTCTGCACGTTGTCTTTAGTCAAAGTATTCTTTAAAACGACAGACGACACTCAACTGTTCATGAAGTCACAGATATCAGTCATATTATTAGAACTAAAACCTTAATGCAAGACTTCTGGACGTTGTCTTTCGTCAAAGTATCCTCTCAAACGACAAACGAAACCCAACTAATCATGAAGTCACAGATATCGGTCATAATATTAGAAGTGAATCCTAAATGAAAGACTTCTAGACGTTGTCTTTACTCAAAGTGTTCTCTAAAACGACAGACGACAAGCAACTGTTCATGAAGTCACAGATATAGGTCATTATATTAGAACTGAAACCTTAATGCAAGACTCCTGGACGTTGTCTTTACTCAAAGTATTCCCTAAAATCAAAGACTCCACCCAACAATTCATGAAGTCACAGACGTCGGTCATAATATTAGAACTGATACCTCAATGCAAGACTTCAGGACATTGTCTTTAGTCAAAGTATTCTCTAAAACGACAAACGACACCAAACTGTTGACGAAGTCACAGATATCGGTCATAATATTAGAACTCAAACCTTGATGCAAGACTTCTGGACGTTGTCTTTAGTCAAAGTATTCTCTAAAACGACAGACGACACTCAACTGTTCATGAAGTCACAGTTATGAGTCATAATATTAGAACTGAAACCTTAATGCAAGACTTCTGAACGTTGTCTTTAGTCAAAGTGTTCTCTCAAACGACAAACGACAGCCAACTGTTCACGAAGTCACAGATATCAGTCAAAATATTAGAACTGATTCCTTTATGAAAGACTTCTGGACGTTGTCTTTAGTCAAAGTATTCTCTAAAACGACAAACGACACCCAACTGCTCATGAAGCCAAAGATATCGGTCATGATATTAGAACTGAAACCTATTGCAAGACTTCTGGAGGTTGTCTTTAGTCAAAGTATTCTCTAAAATGACAGACGACACCCAACTGTTCGTGAAGTCACAGATATAGGTCATATTAGAACTGAAACCTTAATGCAAGACTTCTGGACGTTGCCTTTAGTCAAAGTATTCTCTAAAACGACAGACGACACCCAACTGTTCATGAAGTCACAGATATAGGTCATGATATTAGAACTGAAACCTTAATGCAAGACTTCTGGATGTTGTCTTTAGTCAAAGTATTCTCTAAAACGACAAACGACACCCAACTGTTGATGAAGTCACAGATATCGGTCATATTATTAGAACTGAAACCTTGACGCAACACTTCTGGACACTGTCTTAAGTCAAAGTATCCTCTAAAACGACAAACGACACCAAACTGTTGATGAAGTCACAGATATCGGTCATAATATTAGAACTCTAACCTTGATGCAAGACTTCTGGACGTTGTCTTTAGTCAAAGTATTCTCTAAAACGACAGACGACACTTAACTCTTCATGAAGTCACAGTTATGAGTCATATTATTAGAACTGAAACCTTAATGCAAGATTTCTGGACGTTGTTTTTAGTCAAAGTGTTCTCTCAAACGACAAACGAAAGCCAACTGTTCATGAAGTCACATATATCGGTCATATTAGAATTGAAACCTTACTGCAAGACTTCTGGATGTTGTCTTTACTCAAAGTATTCTATAAAACGACAAACGTTACTCAACTGTTTATAAAGTCAGAGATATTGGTCATAATATTGCAAATATACCCTGTATGGAAGACGTCTGGACATTGCCTTTAGTCAAAGTATTCTCTAAAATGACAGACGACACCCAACTGTTCATGAGGTCTTAGATATTGGTCATGCTAGAACTGAAACCTTAATGCAAGACTTCTGGAGGTTGTCTTTAGTCAAGGTATTCTCAAAAACGACAGACGACACCCATTGGTTCATGAAGTCACAGATATTGGTCATACTAGAACTGAAACCCTAATGCAAGACTTCTGGAGGTTGTCTTTAGTCAAAGTATTCTCTAAAACGACAGACGACATTCAACTGTTCATGAAGTCACAGATATCGGTCATATTAATAGAACTGAAGCCTTAATGCAAGACTTCTGGACGTTGTCAATAGTCAAAGTATTCTCTAAAACGACAGACGACACACAACTGTTGATGAAGTCACAAATACCGATCATAATATTAGAACTGGAACCTAATGCAAGACTTCTGGACGTTGTCTTCAGTCAATGTATTCTCTAAAACGACAGATCACACTCAACTGTTCATGAAGTCACAGATATCAGTCATATTATAAAAACTGGAACCTTAATGCAAGACTTCTGGACGTTGTCTTTAGTCGAAGTATTCTCTAAAACAACAGACGACACTCTGCTGTTCATGAAGTCACAGATATCGGTCATAATATCAGCACTGCAACCTTAATGCAATACTTCTGGACGTTGTCTTTAGTCAAAGTATTCTCTAAAACGACAAACTACAGCCAACTGTTCATGAAGTCACAGATATCAGTCATAATATTAGAACTGATTCCTTAATGAAAGACTTCTGGACGTTGTCTTTAGTCAAAGTATTCTCTAAAACGACAAACGACACCCAACAGTTCATGAAGTCAGAGATATCGGTCATATTAGAACTGAAACCTTAATGCAAGACTTCTGGACGTTGTCTTTTGTCAAAGTATTCTCTAAAACGACAAACAACACCCAACTGTTCATGAAGTCACAGATGTACGTCATGATATTAGAACTGAAACCTATGGCAAGACTTCTGCAGGTTGTCTTTAGTCAAAGTATTCTCTAAAACGACAGATGACATCCAACTGTTCATAAAATCACAGATATCGGTCATAATAATTAAACTGAACCTTGCATAGAAGATTTCTAGACATTGTCTTTAGTCAAAGTTATCTCTAAAATGACAAATGACTCAACTGTTGATGAAGTCACAGATATCGGTCATATTATTAGAACTGAAACATTATTGCAAGACTTCTGGACGTTGTCTTTAGTCAAAGTATTCTCTCAAACGACAAACGACAGCCAACTGTTCACGAAGTCACAGATATCAGTCATAATATTAGAACTGATTCCTTAATGAAAGACTTCTGGACGTTGTCTTTAGTCAAAATATTCTCTAAAACGACAAACGACACCCAACTGCTCATGAATTCAAAGATATCGGTCATGATATTAGAACTGAAACCTAGTGTAAGACTTCTGGAGGTTGTCTTTAGTCAAAGTATTCTCTAAAATGACAGACGACACCCAACTGTTCATGAAGTCACAGATATCAGTCATGATATTAGAACTGATACCTTAATGCTAGACTGCTGGACGTTGTCTTTGCTCAAAGAATTCTTTAAAACGACAGATGACACCCAACTATTCATGAAGAGACAGATATCCGTCCTAACATTAGAACTGAAACCTTAATGGAAGACTTCTGGACATTGTCTTTAGTCAAAGTATTCTCTAAAACGACAGACGACACCCAACTGTTCATGAAGTCACAGATATCGGTCATATAATTGAAATGAAGCTTTAATGCCAGACTTCTGGACGTTGCCTTTAGTCAAAGTATTCTCTAAAACGACCGACGACACACAACTCTTGATGAAGTCACAGATATCGATCATAATATTAGAACTGGAACCTTAATGCAAGACTTCTGCACGTTGTCTTTAGTCAAAGTATTCTTTAAAACGACAGACGACACTCAACTGTTCATGAAGTCACAGATATCAGTCATATTATTAGAACTAAAACCTTAATGCAAGACTTCTGGACGTTGTCTTTAGTCAAAGTATCCTCTCAAACGACAAACGAAACCCAACTAATCATGAAGTCACAGATATCAGTCATAATATTAGAAGTGAATCCTAAATGAAAGACTTCTAGACGTTGTCTTTACTCAAAGTGTTCTCTAAAACGACAGACGACAACCAACTGTTCATGAAGTCACAGATATAGGTCATTATATTAGAACTGAAACCTTAATGCAAGACTCCTGGACGTTGTCTTTACTCAAAGTATTCTCTAAAATCAAAGACTCCACCCAACAATTCATGAAGTCACAGACGTCGGTCATAATATTAGAACTGATACCTCAATGCAAGACTTCAGGACATTGTCTTTAGTCAAAGTATTCTCTAAAACGACAAACGACACCAAACTGTTGACGAAGTCACAGATATCGGTCATAATATTAGAACTCAAACCTTGATGCAAGACTTCTGGACGTTGTCTTTAGTCAAAGTATTCTCTAAAACGACAGACGACACTCAACTGTTCATGAAGTCACAGTTATGAGTCATAATATTAGAACTGAAACCTTAATGCAAGACTTCTGAACGTTGTCTTTACTCAAAGTATTCTATAAAACGACAAACGTTACTCAACTGTTTATAAAGTCAGAGATATCGGTCATAATATTGGAAATTAACCCTGTATGGAAGACTTCTGGACATTGTCTTTAGTCAAAGTATTCTCTAAAATGACAGACGACACCCAACTGTTCATGAAGTCACAGACATCGGTCATAATATTAGCACTGAAACCTTAATGCAAGACTTCTAGACGTTGTCTTTACTCAAAGTATTCTCTAAAACGACAGACGACAACCAACTGTTCATGAAGTCACAGATATAGGTCATTATATTAGAACTGAAACCTTAATGCAAGACTCCTGGACGTTGTCTTTACTCAAAGTATTCTCTAAAATCAAAGACGCCACCCAACAATTCATGAAGTCACAGACGCCATTCATAATATTAGAACTGAAACCTCAATGCAAGACTTCAGGACATTGTCTTTAGTCAAAGTATTCTCTAAAACGACAAATGACACCAAACTCTTGATGAAGTCACAGATATCGGTCATAATATTAGAACTCAAACCTTGATGCAAGACTTCTGGACGTTGGCTTTAGTCAAAGTATTCTCTAAAATGACAGACGACACCCAACTGTTCATGAAGTCATAGATAATGGTCATGCTAGAACTGAAACCCTAATGCAAGACTTCTGAAGGTTGTCGTTAGTCAAGTTATTCTCAAAAACGACAGACGACACCAAATTGTTTATGAAGTCACAGATATCGATCATATTATAAGAACTGGAACCTCAATGCAAGACTTCTCGACGTTGTCTTTAGTCAAAGTATTCTCTAAAACAACAGACGACACTCAACTGTTCATGAAGTCACAGATATCAGTCATATTATAAAAACTGGAATCTTAATGCAAGACTTCTGGACGTTGTCTTTAGTCAAAGTATTCTCTAAAACGACCGACGACACCCAACTGTTCATGAAGTCACAGATATAGGTCATGATAATAGAACTGAAACCTTAATGCAAGACTTCTGGATGTTGTCTTTAGTCAAAGTATTCTCTAAAACGACAAACGACACCCAACTGTTGATGAATTCACAGATATCGGTCATATTATTAGAACTGAAACCTGGATGCAACACTTCTGGACATTGTCTTTAGTCAAAGTATCCTCTAAAACGACAAACGACACCAAACTTTTGATGAAGTCACAGATATCGGTCATAATATTAGAACTCTAACCTTGATGCAAGACTTCTGGACGTTGTCTTTAGTCAAAGTATTCTCTAAAACGACAGACGACACTCAACTGTTCATGAAGTCACAGTTATGAGTCATATATTAGAACTGAAACCTTAATGCAAGACTTCTGGACGTTGTTTTTAGTCAAAGTGTTCTCTCAAACGACAAACGACAGCCAACTGTTCATGAAGTCACAGATATCGGTCATATTAGAATTGAAACCTTACTGCAAGACTTCTGGACGTTGTCTTTACTCAAAGTATTCTATAAAACGACAAACGTTACTCAACTGTTTATAAAGTCAGAGATATTGGTCATAACATTGGAAATATACCCTGTATGGAAGACGTCTGGACATTGTCTTTAGTCAAAGTATTCTCTAAAATGACAGACGACACCCAACTGTTCATGAGATCTTAGATATTGGTCATGCTAGAACTGAAACCTTAATGCAAGACTTCTGGAGGTTGTCTTTAGTCAAGGTATTCTCAAAAACGACAGACGACACCCATTGGTTCATGAAGTCACAGATATCGATCATATTATAAGAACTGGAACCTTAATGCAAGACTTCTGGACGTTGTCTTTAGTCAGGTAATTTTCTAAAATGACAGACGACACCCAACTGTCCATGAAGTCACAGATATGGGTCTTGATATTAGAACTGAAACTTTAATGTAAGACTTCTGGACGTTGTCTTTAGTCAAAGTATTCTCTAAAATGACAAATGACACCCAACTGTTGATGAAGTGACAGATATCGGTCATATTATTAGAACTGAAACCTTGATGCAACACTTCTGGACATTGTCTTTGCTCAAAGTATTCTCTAAAACCACAGACAACACCCAACTGTTCATGAAGTCACAGATATAGGTCATGATATTAGAACTGAAACCTTAATGCAAGACTTCTGGACGTTGTCTTTACTTAAAGTATTCTATAAAACGACAAACGACACCCACCTTTTTATAAGGTCACAGATATCGGTCATAATAGTAGAACTGAACCCTGTATGGAAGGTTTCTGGACATTGTCTTTAGTCAAAGTATTCTCTAAAATGACAGACGACGCCCAACTGTTCATGAAGTCACAGATATTGGTCATACTAAAACTGAAACCCTAATGCAAGACTTCTGGAGGTTGTCTTTAGTCAAAGTATTCTCTAAAACGAAGGACGACATTCAACTGTTGATGAAGTCACAAATACCGATCATAATATTAGAACTGGAACCTAATGCAAGACTTCTGGACGTTGTCTTTAGTCAATGTATTCTCTAAAACGACAGATCACACTCAACTGTTCATGAAGTCACAGATATCAGTCATAATATAAAAACTGGAACCTTAATGCAAGACTTCTGGACGTTGTCTTTAGTCAAAGTATTCTCTAAAACAACAGACGACACTCTGCTGTTCATGAAGTCACAGATATCGGTCATAATATTAGCACTGCAACCTTAATGCAAGACTTCGAGACGTTGTCTTTACTCGAAGTATTCTCTTAAACGACAAACGACACCTAACTGTTCATTAGGTCACAGATATAGGTCATGATATTAGAACTGAAACCTTTATGCAAGACTTTTAGACGTTGGCATTACTCAAAGTATTCTCTAAAACGACAGACGACACCCAACTGTTCGTGAAGTCACAAATATAGGTCATGATATTAGAACTGAAACCTTAATGCAAGACTTTAGGACGTTGTCTTTACTCAAAGTGTTCTTTAAACCGACCGACCACACCCAACTATTCATAAAGTCACAGATATCGGTCATAATATTTATTTATTTATTTATTTATTTATTTATTTTCAATACTGCCAGTCTCACTTGGAGACCAAAGCAGGTGGGCATACAGATAACAACGTGAGTGCAACAGAATACACGCAGTGCACAGTACAATGGCATGTCATACAAAGAAGTGTTCTCTCTAATACAACATTAGTATATACAACGGAAGAATCAAGGTTAATACAATCCAATGGAACACAAAGAAGCCATTAAAAAAAGAATTTGCATGAATATGAAACCTTTTCCTTTCCCTTTTCATGGTTGGGGCTTATTTCCTATCGCGTCACAAAATATTGATGATGATTCTATGGCAGCTACTGTTGGGTCGAGGTTGTTCCACTCCCTAACTGCTGTAGGAAAAAATGAGTATTTAAACGTGTTGGAGTTGCAAAAGTATTCAGTTAACATTTTATCGTGTTTATTACGCGATATCCGGGATCTAGAGAAGGTGATATATTTGGAAGAAATTATGTTGAAGTGGTTGTGCAGAAGGCTATGCATGAATTTTAACCGAGCTTGTCTTGCTCTGCCTGCCAGTGTGTCTAAACCGGATGATGCTAGAAGTTCAGTGGGCGAGTCAGTACGTTTGTATTTGTTATGGATGAACCGTATCGCTTTTCTTTGAACTTTTTCTAGTTGATTTATGTTAGTAATATTGTGAGGGAACCAAACAGTGTTAGCATATTCCAGCACTGGCCGCACAAAGGTTGTGTAACTGAGGAGTTTGATAGGAGTGGGAGCAGACTTCAAGCACCTTTTAAGAAAGAATAACTTACGGATAGCTTTTGAGGATATGTTGGCAATGTGTTTGTTCCACTTGAGGTCGGTTGCTAGGGTAAGTCCTAGGTATTTGTGTTCATAAACTTTAGTTAGTTCAGTGTCATTAAGTGAGTAAGTAAATTCTGACGGGTTCTTCTTTTTTGTCACCGTCATTGACACAGATTTGCTGGTATTAATAGACATTTGCCATTGTTCACACCAGGTGTTTATCACGTTAAGTTGTCTGTTCAGGGTGTGGTGGTCTTCGTAACACAGTATTTCTTTATAGATAATGCAGTCGTCTGCGAACAGCTTTATGTTGCATTCCATGTTAGTGATGATGTCATTAATATAAATTAAAAACAGCAAGGGCCCCAAGACCGAGCCCTGAGGTACACCAGATGAGATGGGAACAATGTCGGATGATGCTTCATTGAAATGGACGAATTGCGAACGCTGGGATAAAAAATCGCCAATCCAAGCAGAAATATTTCCGATGCCAATTATTGCCTCTAGTTTTGCTATTAACTTGTTGTGACACACGCGATCAAAAGCTTTGCTAAAGTCCAAGAATATAATGTCTGTTTGGCCGCGATTGTCAATTACCTGTGCAAGGTCATGAACAACTTCCGTTAATTGCGTCACTGTTGACATTCCGCGTCTAAACCCGTGCTGGCTGGGTGTTAATATGCGATTTTGTTCAAGATATACTGTCAGGTGTTTTAAAATTATATGTTCTAGGATCTTGCATGATGTACTGGTAAGGGATATGGGTCGATAGTTAGACGGAGAGTTTATGTCACCTGATTTATGAATTGGTATCACCTTTGCCTTCCTCCAGTCATTTGGCACACGTGCAGTTGATAGTGAAAAACGATAGATAATACCCAGGTATCTGCTGCACCATTCCGCGTATCGTTTCAGGAATTCATTTGGAACATTGTCAGGGCCGCTTGATTTTTTAGCATCTAATCCAAGTAGAAGGTTAAGGATTCCCGAGTCAGATATGATAAGTGGGTCGATGCTGGAGCCTGTAGAAACGACCGATGGAAGAAACCCGTTATCTGTAGTAAATACAGATTGAAAGTACTTGTTGAATACATCAGCCTGGACAGCATTTTCATCATGAGTGCGTTCTGGCGCCAAAGTATTGCGTGCACGAAAGTGATTCCAAAATCTCTGTGGATTATTTTTTAGGAAATCTGGTAGGATTGTATTAAAGTATTGTTTCCGTGACTGGTTCAACTTTTGTTTCAGCTCTTGCTTGGCACCTATCAGCTTAGATTTCACGACTGATTGACTTTCTGTATGTTTCAGTGAACGACGTAACCTTTTAACTTTCCTTTTGGCATGTATAACCTCGCGCGTTACCCATGGGCTGTATTTTCTTGGTTTCCTAGTTTTTAACGGTATAAATTTGGTAATGCAGTCGTGTATTATGCCCTTAAACTTTATCCAGAGGACATTTATATCTGCCGACGGATCAGAAGCAAATTCTGAAAATGATGTGAACTCATGTGCCAGGGATGTCAAAACGCCAGCGTCGTTCGATTTCTCAAAGTCAATGATTTTGCTTTCAAAGGACCTTTTCGAAATAGAACATGATAATGGTAGGTGGCATATCGGGGTATCGTGGTCGGATATTCCTTCAATAATGCCAGTTTGCAATGTATTTAGTTGAAAGTGATCACTAAGCAGTATTAGGTCAAGTATGTTGTTTGCAGTACCTTGTGAGCGCGTTGTTTGGCTAACTACTTGTTCCAGACTAAAATTTAGCATCAGATCAATCAGCGCTTCGGAAGCATGTGATGAATATTCCTTTGTGTTCCAATTAATGTCTGGTAAGTTAAAGTCCCCCATAATGATAATTCTTAGGCTTGGGGCGTGGTTCTGCAGAAACTCATGTATGTTCCTTACGCAATCTTCGTTCGAGTCAGGACTTCGGTAAACGCAGCCTGTAATTATGGCAGTGCTGTTGCAGATGATTCTGCAGAACACCGCCTCAGCTTCCTTCACATCTGGCAATTGTACGAATGGAAGGGATTTCTTTATCAACAGCGCCACACCACCACCACGTGACGGTCGGTCTTTTCGAATGATGCAATAATTTGGAGGCACTATTTCGTGATCTGAGATAGCCGGGGAAAGCCACGTCTCAGTTAACGCTACTATATCAGGGTTATGTGCAAGGAGTAGGTTTTCAAACGCTTCAGTCTTATTTAAAATGCTTCTGGCGTTTATATTTAGTAGTGTTAGTTCCTCGGCTGTGTTTTGCTTCGCGTGTTTGGACGTTTTGCTTCGGCGTTTTTTCTCAGCGGGACCCTCTCCCCCTTGCCCTCATCCCAGGTGAATACTTGTTCATTTATGTAAAGTTTATCCAATGACAAAGACACTTTGTCATGATGCTCCCGGTTTGCCTTTGCGCTATTCCACAGCAACCTTCTTATCTCTCGTGTTCTCTTACAGAAATCTTCCCCAATAGAGAGACCCGTATTTTTCAGCTTGCGTCCCTCCCGCAATATTATTGATTTCTGTCTAGAGTCAAGTAGCCTCAACATTACTGGTCTCGTTTTGTTCTGGGCCGGCTTTCCAAGACGATGAATTCGTTCTATGGTCACAGGCTGTAAGCCGAGTATGTCGTGAACAATGCCTTTATTTACAGCTTGTTCCAACTTTTCACTGTTCTCCTGTTCTGTTTCCGCTAA
Organism: Rhipicephalus microplus; assembly: GCF_043290135.1. Taxonomy (NCBI): domain Eukaryota; kingdom Metazoa; phylum Arthropoda; class Arachnida; order Ixodida; family Ixodidae; genus Rhipicephalus; species Rhipicephalus microplus. Next base: position 31,690,147 of record NW_027464585.1, read on the forward strand.
GCCGTATACTATAATATTGGACCTTCTACTCTGGTTTTCCAGGTCGTCCATTCGTTTTTCCAAATTTTTGGTAATCAGATGCATGTCTTCTATTTGTTTTACGCATGAAGTTATCTTCGGTTCAAGGCGCGACAGGGCATCTAACTTTTTATCCATCTCAGCAAGCCGCCCCTCTTTAATTTCTTTGATATCGACGGCAACTTCCTTCAACTGCTTTGCGATTTGTGCTAGATCAGGTCCCGGATTACTTTCAATATCTCCTGCTAGCAAAAGAAGCTTTCTTAAAAATAGCAACACACTCGCAAATGCACAGCAAAGCCGAGGGCACGGCAGCACCAGCAAAAATGGGTCACTAGAACGTATACAGTAATCGTATTGTCTTCTTACCTGCACGATGAAGACAAACGGGTTAGTGACCGTCATTTCGCCGGTGCCGCCGTGCCCAATGGACGCACTGCGAGGAGGCAGGCTACTTATAGGCGCACTGTGAGGCGGCGCTGGGTGCTGGTGACGTAGATCATCACACGTGGTCCTGGTCACGGATCTGGGCTGGCAGTCCCAAGGCGCCGGGCATGTTGTCTCCGACACGTGGAAGTTGACGAAGCTTGTGTCCGGCGCGTACCCGGGCAATCGTGCTGGCATAGCACGTACATCACCCACGGATGCAAGAAGACCGATGGACAACTGCACGATGAAGACAAACGGGTTAGTGACCGTCATTTCGCCGGTGCCGCCGTGCCCAATGGACGCACTGCGAGGAGGCAGGCTACTTATAGGCGCACTGTGAGGCGGCGCTGGGTGCTGGTGACGTAGATCATCACACGTGGTCCTGGTCACGGATCTGGGCTGGCAGTCCCAAGGCGCCGGGCATGTTGTCTCCGACACGTGGAAGTTGACGAAGCTTGTGTCCGGCGCGTACCCGGGCAATCGTGCTGGCATAGCACGTACATCACCCACGGATGCAAGAAGACCGATGGACAACTGCACGATGAAGACAAACGGGTTAGTGACCGTCATTTCGCCGGTGCCGCCGTGCCCAATATTAGAAATAAAACCTTAATGCAAGGCTTCTGGACATTGTTTTTAGTCAAAGTATTCTCTAAAACGACAAACAACACCCAACTGCTGATGAAGTCACAGATATCGGTCATAAGATTAGAACTGAAACTTTGATGCAAGACTTCTGGACATTGTCTTTAGTCAAAGAATTCTCTAAAACGACAAACGACACCCAACTGTTGATGAAGTCACAGATATCGGTCATAATATTAGAACTGAAACCTTGATGCAAGACTTCTGGACGTTGTCTTTAGTCAAAGTATTCTCTAAAACGACAAACTACAGCCAACTGTTCATGAAGTCACAGATATCAGTCATAATATTAGAACTGATTCCTTAATGAAAGAATTCTGGACATTGTCTTTAGTCAAAGTATTCTCTAAACCGACAGACGACATCCAACTGTTCACAAAATCACAGATATCGGTCATAATAATTAAACTAAACCTTGCATAGAAGATTTCTACACATTGTCTTTAGTCAAAGTATTTTCTTAAATGACAGACGACACTCAACTGTTCATGAAGTCACAGATATCGGTCATATTAGAACTGAAACCTTAAGGCAAGACTTCTGGACGTTGTCTTTACTCAAAGTATTCTATAAAACAACAAACGACACCCAACTGTTTATAAAGTCACAGATATCAGTCAGAATATAGGAACTGAACCGTGTATGGAAGACTTCTGGACGTTGTCTTTTGTCAAAGTTTTCTCTAAAATGACAAATGACACTCAACTGTTGATGAAGTCACAGATATCGGTCATATTATTAGAACTTAAACATTAATGCAAGACTTCTGGACGTTGTCTTTAGTCAAAGTATTCTCTCAAACGACAAACGACAGCCAACTGTTCATGAAGTCACAGATATCAGTCATAATATTAGAACTGATTCCTTAATAAAAGACTTCTGGACGTTGTCTTTAGTCAAAGTATTCTCTAAAACGACAAACGACACCCAACTGCTCATGAAGTCAAAGATATCGGTCATGATATTAGAACCGAAACCTAGTGCAAGACTTCTGGAGGTTGTCTTTAGTCAAAGTCTTCTCTAAAATGACAGACGACACCCAACTGTTCGTGAAGTCACAGATATAGGTCATGATATTAGAACTGATACCTTAATGTAAGACTGCTGGACGTTGTTTTTGCTCAAAGAATTCTTTAAAACGACAGATGACACCCAACTATTCATGAAGTTACAGATATCCGTCTTAATATTAGAACTGAAACCTTAATGGAAGACTTCTGGACATTGTCTTTAGTCAAAGTATTCTCTAAAACGACAGACGACACCCAACTGTTCATGAAGTCACAGATATCGGTCATATAATTGAACTGAAGCTTTAATGCCAGACTTCTGGACGTTGCCTTTAGTCAAAGTATTCTCTAAAACGACCGACGACACACAAGTCTTGGTGAAGTCACAGATATCGATCATAATATTAGAACTGGAACCTTAATGCAAGACTTCTCGACGTTGTCTTTAGTCAAAGTATTCTTTAAAACGACAGACGACACTCAACTGTTCATGAAGTCACAGATATCAGTCATATTATTAGAACTAAAACCTTAATGCAAGACTTCTGGACGTTGTCTTTAGTCAAAGTATCCTCTCAAACGACAAACGAAACCCAACTGTTCATGAAGTCACAGACATCGGTCATATTGTTAGCACTGAAACCCTAATGCAAGACTTTTAGACGTTGTCTTTACTCAAAGTATTCTCTAAAACGACAGACGACAACCAACTGTTCATGAAGTCACAGATATAGGTCATTATATTAGAACTGAAACCTTAATGCAAGACTTCTGGACGTTGTCTTTGGTCAAAGTATTCTCTAAAACGACAGACGACACTCAACTGTTCATGAAGTCACAGTTATGAGTCATAGTATTAGAACTGAAACCTTAATGCAATACTTCTGGACGTTGTGTTTAGTCAAAGTATTCTCTAAAACGACAAACTACAGCCAACTGTTCATGAAGTCACAGATGTAGGTCATGATATTAGAACTGAAACCTATGGCAAGACTTCTGCAGGTTGTCTTTAGTCAAAGTATTCTCTAAAACGACAGACGACATCCAACTGTTCATAAAATCACAGATATCGGTCATAATAATTAAACTGAACCTTGCATAGAAGATTTCTAGACATTGTCTTTAGTCAAAGTATTCTCTAAAATGACAGACGACACCCAACTGTTCATGAAGTCACAGATATCGGTCATATTAGAACTGATACCTTAATGCAAGACTTCTGGACGTTGTCTTTACTCAAAGTATTCTATAAAACAACAAACGATACCCAACTGTTTATAAAGTCACAGATATCGGTCAGAATATAGGAACTGAACCCTGTATGGAAGACTTCTGGACGTTGTCTTTAGTCAAAGTTTTCTCTAAAATGACAAATGACACTCAACTGTTGATGAAGTCACAGATATTGGTCATATTATTAGAACTGAAACATTATTGCAAGACTTCTGGACGTTGTCTTTAGTCAAAGTATTCTCTCAAACGACAAACGACAGCCAACTGTTCACGAAGTCACAGATATCAGTCATAATATTAGAACTGATTCCTTAATGCAAGACTTCTGGACGTTATCTTTACTCAAAGTATTCTATAAAACGACAAACGTTACTCAACTGTTTATAAAGTCAGAGATATCGGTCATAATATTGAAAATAAACCCTGTATGGAAGACTTCTGGACATTGTCTTTAGTCAAAGTATTCTCTAAAACGACAAACGACACCCAACTGTTCATGAAGTCAACAATATAGGTCGAGATATTTGAACTGAAACCCTAATGCAAGACTTCTGGACGTTGTCTTTAGTCAAAGTATTCTCTAAAACGACAAACGACACCCAACTGTTGATGAAGTCACAGATATCGGTCATATTATTAGAACTGAAACCTTGATGCAACACTTCTGGACATTGTCTTTAGTCAAAGTATCCTCTAAAACGACAAACGACACCAAACTGTTGATGAAGTCACAGATATCGGTCATAATATTAGAACTCAAACCTTGATGCAAGACTTCTGGACGTTGTCTTTAGTCAAAGTATTCTCTAAAACGACAGACGACACTCAACTGTTCATGAAGTCACCGTTATGAGTCATAATATTAGAACTGAAACCTTAATGCAAGACTTTTGGATGTTGTTTTTCGTCAAAGTGTTCTCTCAAACGACAAACGACAGCCAACTGTTCATGAAGTCACAGATATCGGTCGTATTAGAATTGAAACCTTAATGCAAGACTTCTGGACGTTGTCTTTACTCAAACTATTCTATAAAACGACAAACGTTACTCCACTGTTTATAAAGTCAGAGATATTAGTCATAATATTGGAAATAAACCCTGTATGGAAGACTTCTGGACATTGTCTTTAGACAAAGTATTCTCTAAAAAGAGAGACGACACCCAACTGTTCATGAAGTCTTAGATATTGGTCATGCTAGAACAGAAACCTTAATGCAAGAGTTCTGGAGGTTGTCTTTAGTCAAGGTATTCTCAAAAACGACAGACGACACCCAATGGTTCATGAAGTCACAGATATCGATCATATTATAAGAACTGGAACCTTAATGCAAGACTTCTGGACGTTGTCTTTAGTCAATGTATTCTCTAAAACGACAGATCACACTCAACTGTTCATGAAGTCACAGATATCAGTCATAATATAAAAACTGGAACCTTAATGCAAGACTTCTGGACGTTGTCTTTAGTCGAAGTATTCTCTAAAACAACAGACGACACTCTGCTGTTCATGAAGTCACAGATATCGGTCATAATATTAGCCCTGCAACCTTAATGCAAGACTTCTAGACGTTGTCTTTACTCAAAGTATTCTCTAAAATGACAGACGACACCCAACTGTTCATGAAGTCACAGATAATGGTCATGATATTAGAACTGAAACCTTAAGGCAAGACATCTAGACGTTGTCTTTACTCAAAGTATTCTCTAAAACCACAGACAACACCCAACTGTTCATGAAGTCACAGATATAGGTCATGATATTAGAACTGAAACCTTAATGCAAGACTTCTTGACGTTGTCTTTACTTAAAGTATTCTATAAAACGACAAACGACACCCACCTTTTTATAAAGTCACAGATATCGGTCATTATAGTAGAACTGAACCCTGTATGGAAGACTTCTGGACATTGTCTTTAGTCAGAGTATTCTCTAAATTGACAGACGACACCCAACTGTTCAAGAAGTCACAGATATTGGTCATACTAGAACTGAAACCCTAATGCAAGACTTCTGGAGGTTGTCTTTCGTCAAAGTATTCTTTAAAACGACAGACGACATTCAACTGTTCATGAAGTCACAGATATCGGTCATAATATTCGAACTGGAACCTCAATGCAAGACTTCTGGACGTTGTCTTTAGTCAATGTATTCTCTAAAACGACAGATCACACTCAACTGTTCATGAAGTCACAGATATCAGTCATAATATAAAAACTGGAACCTTAATGCAAGACTTCTGGACGTTGTCTTTAGTCAAAGTATTCTCTAAAACAACAGACGACACTCTGCTGTTCATGAAGTCACAGATATCGGTCATAATATTAGCCCTGCAACCTTAATGCAAGACTTCTAGACGTTGTCTTTACTCAAAGTATTCTCTAAAATGACAGACGACACCCAACTGTTCATGAAGTCACAGATAATGGTCATGATATTAGAACTGAAACCTTAAGGCAAGACATCTAGACGTTGTCTTTACTCAAAGTATTCTCTAAAACCACAGACAACACCCAACTGTTCATGAAGTCACAGATATAGGTCATGATATTAGAACTGAAACCTTAATGCAAGACTTCTGGACGTTGTCTTTACTTAAAGTATTCTATAAAACGACAAACGACACCCACCTTTTTATAAAGTCACAGATATCGGTCATAATAGTAGAACTGAACCCTGTATGGAAGGTTTCTGGACATTGTCTTTAGTCAAAGTATTCTCTAAAATGACAGACGACGCCCAACTGTTCATGAAGTCACAGATATTGGTCATACTAAAACTGAAACCCTAATGCAAGACTTCTGGAGGTTGTCTTTAGTCAAAGTATTCTCTAAAACGAAGGACGACATTCAACTGTTCATGAAGTCACAGATATCGGTCATATTAATAGAACTGAAGCCTTAATGCAAGACTTCTGGACGTTGTCAATAGTCAAAGTATTCTCTAAAACGACAGACGACACACAACTGTTGATGAAGTCACAAATACCGATCATAATATTAGAACTGGAACCTAATGCAAGACTTCTGGACGTTGTCTTTAGTCAATGTATTCTCTAAAACGACAGATCACACTCAACTGTTCATGAAGTCACAGATATCAGTCATAATATAAAAACTGGAACCTTAATGCAAGACTTCTGGACGTTGTCTATAGTCAAAGTATTCTCTAAAACAACAGACGACACTCTGCTGTTCATGAAGTCACAGATATCGGTCATAATATTAGCACTGCAACCTTAATGCAAGACTTCGAGACGTTGTCTTTACTCGAAGTATTCTCTTAAACGACAAACGACACCTAACTGTTCATTAGGTCACAGATATAGGTCATGATATTAGAACTGAAACCTTTATGCAAGACTTTTAGACGTTGGCATTACTCAAAGTATTCTCTAAAACGACAGACGACACCCAACTGTTCGTGAAGTCACAAATATAGGTCATGATATTAGAACTGAAACCTTAATGCAAGACTTCTGGACGTTGTCTTTACTCAAAGTGTTCTTTCAACCGACCGACCACACCCAACTATTCATAAAGTCACAGATATCGGTCATAATATTAGAACTAAAACCTTAATGCAAGGCTTCTGGACATTGTTTTTAGTCAAAGTATTCTCTAAAACGACAAACAACACCCAACTGCTGATGAAGTCACAGATATCGGTCATAAGATTAGAACTGAAACTTTGATGCAAGACTTCTGGACATTGTCTTTAGTCAAAGAATTCTCTAAAACGACAAACGACACCCAACTGTTGATGAAGTCACAGATATCGGTCATAATATTAGAACTGAAACCTTGATGCAAGACTTCTGGACGTTGTCTTTAGTCAAAGTATTCTCTAAAACGACAAACTACAGCCAACTGTTCATGAAGTCACAGATATCAGTCATAATATTAGAACTGATTCCTTAATGAAAGAATTCTGGACATTGTCTTTAGTCAAAGTATTCTCTAAACCGACAGACGACATCCAACTGTTCACAAAATCACAGATATCGGTCATAATAATTAAACTGAACCTTGCATAGAAGATTTCTACACATTGTCTTTAGTCAAAGTATTTTCTTAAATGACAGACGACACCCAACTGTTCATGAAGTCACAGATATCGGTCATATTAGAACTGAAACCTTAAGGCAAGACTTCTGGACGTTGTCTTTACTCAAAGTATTCTATAAAACAACAAACGACACCCAACTGTTTATAAAGTCACAGATATCAGTCAGAATATAGGAACTGAACTGTGTATGGAAGACTTCTGGACGTTGTCTTTTGTCAAAGTTTTCTCTAAAATGACAAATGACACTCAACTGTTGATGAAGTCACAGATATCGGTCATATTATTAGAACTTAAACATTAATGCAAGACTTCTGGACGTTGTCTTTAGTCAAAGTATTCTCTCAAACGACAAACGACAGCCAACTGTTCATGAAGTCACAGATATCAGTCATAATATTAGAACTGATTCCTTAATAAAAGACTTCTGGACGTTGTCTTTAGTCAAAGTATTCTCTAAAACGACAAACGACACCCAACTGCTCATGAAGTCAAAGATATCGGTCATGATATTAGAACCGAAACCTAGTGCAAGACTTCTGGAGGTTGTCTTTAGTCAAAGTCTTCTCTAAAATGACAGACGACACCCAACTGTTCGTGAAATCACAGATATAGGTCATGATATTAGAACTGATACCTTAATGCAAGACTGCTGGACGTTGTTTTTGCTCAAAGAATTCTTTAAAACGACAGATGACACCCAACTATTCATGAAGTTACAGATATCCGTCTTAATATTAGAACTGAAACCTTAATGGAAGACTTCTGGACATTGTCTTTAGTCAAAGTATTCTCTAAAACGACAGACGACACCCAACTGTTCATGAAGTCACAGATATCGGTCATATAATTGAACTGAAGCTTTAATGCCAGACTTCTGGACGTTGCCTTTAGTCAAAGTATTCTCTAAAACGACCGACGACACACAAGTCTTGATGAAGTCACAGATATCGATCATAATATTAGAACTGGAACCTTAATGCAAGACTTCTCGACGTTGTCTTTAGTCAAAGTATTCTTTAAAACGACAGACGACACTCAACTGTTCATGAAGTCACAGATATCAGTCATATTATTAGAACTAAAACCTTAATGCAAGACTTCTGGACGTTGTCTTTAGTCAAAGTATCCTCTCAAACGACAAACGAAACCCAACTAATCATGAAGTCACAGATATCAGTCATAATATTAGAAGTGAATCCTTAATGAAAGACTTCTGGATATTGTCTTTAGTCAAAGTATTCTCTAAAACGACAAACGACACCCAACTGTTCATGAAGTGACAGACATCGGTCATATTGTTAGCACTGAAACCCTAATGCAAGACTTCTAGACGTTGTCTTTACTCAAAGTATTCTCTAAAACGACAGACGACAACCAACTGTTCATGAAGTCACAGATATAGGTCATTATATTAGAACTGAAACCTTAATGCAAGACTTCTGGACGTTGTCTTTGGTCAAAGTATTCTCTAAAACGACAGACGACACTCAACTGTTCATGAAGTCACAGTTATGAGTCATAGTATTAGAACTGAAACCTTAATGCAATACTTCTGGACGTTGTCTTTAGTCAAAGTATTCTCTAAAACGACAAACTACAGCCAACTGTTCATGAAGTCACAGATGTAGGTCATGATATTAGAACTGAAACCTATGGCAAGACTTCTGCAGGTTGTCTTTAGTCAAAGTATTCTCTAAAACGACAGACGACATCCAACTGTTCATAAAATCACAGAAGTCGGTCATAATAATTAAACTGAACCTTGCATAGAAGATTTCTAGACATTGTCTTTAGTCAAAGTATTCTCTAAAATGACAGACGACACCCAACTGTTCATGAAGTCACAGATATCGGTCATATTAGAACTGAAACCTTAATGCAAGACTTCTGGACGTTGTCTTTACTCAAAGTATTCTATAAAACAACAAACGATACCCAACTGTTTATAAAGTCACAGATATCGGTCAGAATATAGGAACTGAACCCTGTATGGAAGACTTCTGGACATTGTCTTTAGTCAAAGTTTTCTCTAAAATGACAAATGACACTCAACTGTTGATGAAGTCACAGATATTGGTCATATTATTAGAACTGAAACATTACTGCAAGACTTCTGGACGTTGTCTTTAGTCAAAGTATTCTCTCAAACGACAAACGACAGCCAACTGTTCACGAAGTCACAGATATCAGTCATAATATTAGAACTGATTCCTTAATGCAAGACTTCTGGACGTTGTCATTACTCAAAGTATTCTATAAAACGACAAACGTTACTCAACTGTTTATAAAGTCAGAGATATCGGTCATAATATTGGAAATAAACCCTGTATGGAAGACTTCTGGACATTGTCTTTAGTCAAAGTATTCTCTAAAACGACAAACGACACCCAACTGTTCGTGAAGTCAACAATATAGGTCGAGATATTTGAACTGAAACCTTAATGCAAGACTTCTGGACGTTGTCTTTAGTCAAAGTATTCTCTAAAACGACAAACGACACCCAACTGTTGATGAAGTCACAGATATCGGACATATTATTAGAACTGAAACCTTGATGCAACACTTCTGGACATTGTCTTTAGTCAAAGTATCCTCTAAAACGACAAACGACACCAAACTGTTGATGAAGTCACAGATATCGGTCATAATATTAGAACTCAAACCTTGATGCAAGACTTCTGGACGTTGTCTTTAGTCAAAGTATTCTCTAAAACGACAGACGACACTCAACTGTTCATGAAGTCACCGTTATGAGTCATAATATTAGAACTGAAACCTTAATGCAAGACTTTTGGATGTTGTTTTTAGTCAAAGTGTTCTCTCAAACGACAAACGACAGCCAACTGTTCAAGAAGTCACAGATATCGGTCATATTAGAATTGAAACCTTAATGCAAGACTTCTGGACGTTGTCTTTACTCAAAGTATTCTATAAAACGACAAACGTTACTCAACTGTTTATAAAGTCAGAGATATTAGTCATAATATTGGAAATAAACCCTGTATGGAAGACTTCTGGACATTGTCTTTAGACAAAGTATTCTCCAAAAAGAGAGACGACACCCAACTGTTCATGAAGTCTTAGATATTGGTCATGCTAGAACAGAAACCTTAATGCAAGAGTTCTGGAGGTTGTCTTTAGTCAAGGTATTCTCAAAAACGACAGACGACACCCAATGGTTCATGAAGTCACAGATATCGATCATATTATAAGAACTGGAACCTTAATGCAAGACTTCTGGACGTTGTCTTTAGTCAATGTATTCTCTAAAACGACAGATCACACTCAACTGTTCATGAAGTCACAGATATCAGTCATAATATAAAAACTGGAACCTTAATGCAAGACTTCTGGACGTTGTCTTTAGTCAAAGTATTCTCTAAAACAACAGACGACACTCTGCTGTTCATGAAGTCACAGATATCGGTCATAATATTAGCCCTGCAACTTTAATGCAAGACTTCTAGACGTTGTCTTTACTCAAAGTATTCTCTAAAATGACAGACGACACCCAACTGTTCATGAAGTCACAGATATAGGTCATGATATTAGAACTGAAACCTTAAGGCAAGACATCTAGACGTTGTCTTTACTCAAAGTATTCTCTAAAACCACAGACAACACCCAACTGTTCATGAAGTCACAGATATAGGTCATGATATTAGAACTGAAACCTTAATGCAAGACTTCTTGACGTTGTCTTTACTTAAAGTATTCTATAAAACGACAAACGACACCCACCTTTTTATAAAGTCACAGATATCGGTCATAATAGTAGAACTGAACCCTGTATGGAAGACTTCTGGACATTGTCTTTAGTCAGAGTATTCTCTAAAATGACAGACGACACCCAACTGTTCAAGAAGTCACAGATATTGGTCATACTAGAACTGAAACCCTAATGCAAGACTTCTGGAGGTTGTCTTTCGTCAAAGTATTCTTTAAAACGACAGACGACATTCAACTGTTCATGAAGTCACAGATATTGGTCATAATATTCGAACTGGAACCTTAATGCAAGACTTCTGGACGTTGTCTTTAGTCAATGTATTCTCTAAAACGACAGATCACACTCAACTGTTCATGAAGTCGCAGATATCAGTCATAATATAAAAACTGGAACCTTAATGCAAGATTTCTGGACGTTGTCTTTAGTCAAAGTATTCTCTAAAACAACAGACGACACTCTGCTGTTCATGAAGTCAGAGATATCGGTCATAATATTAGCACTACAACCTAAATGCAAGACTTCTAGACGTTGTCTTTACTCAAAGTATTCTCTAAAATGACAGACGACACCCAACTGTTCATGAAGTCACAGATATAGGTCATGATATTAGAACTGAAACCTTAAGGCAAGACATCTAGACGTTGTCTTTACTCAAAGTATTCTCTAAAAAGACAGACGACACCCAACTGTTCATGAAGTCACAGATATAGGTCATGATAGTGGAACTGAACCCTGTATGGAAGACTTCTCGACATTGTCTTTAGTCAAAGTATTCTCTAAAATGACAAACAACACCCAACTATTGATGAAGTCAAGAATATCGGTCATAATATTAGAACTGAAAACCTTATGAAAGACTTCTGGACGTTGTCTTTAGTCAAAGTATTCTCTTAAACGACAAACGACACCTAACTGTTCATTAAGTCAGAGATATCGGTCATATTAGAACTGAAACCTTTATGCAAGACTTTTAGACGTTGGCATTACTCAAAGTATTCTCTAAAACGACAGACGACACCCAACTGTTCGTGAAGTCACAGATATAGGTCATGATATTAGAACTGAAACCTTAATGCAAGACTTCTGGACGTTGTCTTTACTCAAAGTGTTCTTTAAACCGACCGACCACACCCAACTATTCATAAAGTCACAGATATCGGTCATAATATTAGAACTAAAACCTTAATGCAAGGCTTCTGGACTTTGTTTTTAGTCAAAGTATTCTCTAAAACGACAAACAACACCCAACTGCTGATGAAGTCACAGATATCGGTCATAAGATTAGAACTGAAACTTTCATGCAAGACTTCTGGACATTGTCTTTAGTCAAAGTATTCTATAAAACGACAAACGACACCCAACTGTTGATGAAGTCACAGATATCGGTCATAATATTAGAACTGAAACCTTGATGCAAGACTTCTGGACGTTGTCTTTAGTCAAAGTATTCTCTAAAACGACAAACTACAGCCAACTGTTCATGAAGTCACAGATATCAGTCATAATATTAGAACTGATTCCTTAATGAAAGACTTCTGGACGTTGTCTTTAGTCAAAGTATTCTCTAAAATGACAAACGACACCCAACAGTTCATGAAGTCAGAGATATCGGTCATATTAGAACTGAAACCTTAATGCAAGACTTCTGGACGTTGTCTTTAGTCAAAGTATTCTCTCAAACGACAAACGACATCCAACTGTTCACGAAGTCACAGATATCAGTCATAATATTAGAACTGACTCCTTAATGAAAGACTTCTGGACGTTGTCTTTAGTCAAAGTATTCTCTAAAACGACAAACGACACCCAACTGCTCATGAAGTCAAAGATATCGGTCATGATATTAGAACTGAAACCTATGGCAAGACTTCTGCAGGTTGTCTTTAGTCAAAGTATTCTCTAAATCGACAGACGACATCCAACTGTTCACAAAATCACAGATATCGGTCATAATAATTAAACTGAACCTTGCATACAAGATTTCTACACATTGTCTTTAGTCAAAGTATTTTCTTAAATGACAGACGACACCCAACTGTTCATGAAGTCACAGATATCGGTCATATTAGAACTGAAACCTTAATGCAAGACTTCTGGACGTTGTCTTTACTCAAAGTATTCTATAAAACAACAAACGACACCCAACTGTTTATAAAGTCACAGATATCGGTCAGAATATAGGAACTGAACCGTGTATGGAAGACTTCTGGACGTTGTCTTTTGTCAAAGTTTTCTCTAAAATGACAAATGACACTCAACTGTGATGAAGTCACAGATATCGGTCATATTATTAGAACTGAAACATAAATGCAAGACTTCTGGACGTTGTCTTTAGTCAAAGTATTCTCTCAAACGGCAAACGACAGCCAACTGTTCACGAAGTCACAGATATCAGTCATATTATTAGAACTTATTCCTTAATAAAAGACTTCTGGACATTGTCTTTAGTCAAAGTATTCTCTAAGACGACAAACGACACCCAACTGCTCATGAAGTCAAAGATATCGGTCATGATATTAGAACCGAAACCTAGTGAAAGACTTCTGGAGGTTGTCTTTAGTCAAAGTATTCTCTAAAATGACAGACGACACCCAACTGTTCGTGAAGTCACAGATATAGGTCATGATATTAGAACTGATACCTTAATGCAAGACTGCTGGACGTTGTTTTTGCTCAAAGAATTCTTTAAAACGACAAATGACACCCAACTATTCATGAAGGTACAGATATCCGTCTTAATATTAGAACTGAAACCTTAATGGAAGACTTCTGGACATTGTCTTTAGTCAAAGTATTCTCTAAAACGACAGACGACACCCAAGTGTTCATGAAGTCACAGATATCGGTCATATAATTGAACTGAAGCTTTAATGCCAGACTTCTGGACGTTGCCTTTAGTCAAAGTATTCTCTAAAACGACCGATGACGCACAAGTCTTGATGAAGTCACAGATATCGATCATATTATTAGAACTGGAACCTTAATGCAAGACTTCTGGACGTTGTCTTTAGTCAAAGTATTCTTTAAAAAGACAGACGACACTCAACTGTTCATGAAGTCACAGATATCAGTCATATTATTAGAACTAAAACCTTAATGCAAGACTTCTGGATGTTGTCTTTAGTCAAAGTATCCTCTCAAACGACAATCGAAACCCAACTAATCATGAAGTCACAGATATCGGTCATAATATTAGCACTACAACCTAAATGCAAGACTTCTAGACGTTGTCTTTACTCAAAGTATTCTCTAAAATGACAGACGACACCCAACTGTTCATGAAGTCACAGATATAGGTCATGATATTAGAACTGAAACCTTAAGGCAAGACATCTAGACGTTGTCTTTACTCAAAGTATTCTCTAAAACGACAGACGACACCCAACTGTTCATGAAGTCACAGATATAGGTCATGATAGTGGAACTGAACCCTGTATGGAAGACTTCTCGACATTGTCTTTAGTCAAAGTATTCTCTAAAATGACAAACAACACCCAACTGTTGATGAAGTCAAGAATATCGGTCATAATATTAGAACTGAAAACCTTATGAAAGACTTCTGGACGTTGTCTTTAGTCAAAGTATTTTCTTAAACGACAAACGACACCTAACTGTTCATTAAGTCAGAGATATCGGTCATATTAGAACTGAAACCTTTATGCAAGACTTTTAGACGTTGGCATTACTCAAAGTATTCTCTAAAACGACAGACGACACCCAACTGTTCGTGAAGTCACAGATATAGGTCATGATATTAGAACTGAAACCTTAATGCAAGACTTCTGGACGTTGTCTTTACTCAAAGTGTTCTTTAAACCGACCGACCACACCCAACTATTCATAAAGTCACAGATATCGGTCATAATATTAGAACTAAAACCTTAATGCAAGGCTTCTGGACATTGTTTTTAGTCAAAGTATTCTCTAAAACGACAAACAACACCCAACTGCTGATGAAGTCACAGATATCGGTCATAAGATTAGAACTGAAACTTTCATGCAAGACTTCTGGACATTGTCTTTAGTCAAAGTATTCTATAAAACGACAAACGACACCCAACTGTTGATGAAGTCACAGATATCGGTCATAATATTAGAACTGAAACCTTGATGCAAGACTTCTGGACGTTGTCTTTAGTCAAAGTATTCTCTAAAACGACAAACTACAGCCAACTGTTCATGAAGTCACAGATATCAGTCATAATATTAGAACTGATTCCTTAATGAAAGACTTCTGGACGTTGTCTTTAGTCAAAGTATTCTCTAAAATGACAAACGACACCCAACAGTTCATGAAGTCAGAGATATCGGTCATATTAGAACTGAAACCTTAATGCAAGACTTCTGGACGTTGTCTTTAGTCAAAGTATTCTCTCAAACGACAAACGACATCCAACTGTTCACGAAATCACAGATATCAGTCATAATATTAGAACTGACTCCTTAATGAAAGACTTCTGGACGTTGTCTTTAGTCAAAGTATTCTCTAAAACGACAAACGACACCCAACTGCTCATGAAGTCAAAGATATCGGTCATGATATTAGAACCGAAACCTAGTGCAAGACTTCTGGAGGTTGTCTTTAGTCAAAGTATTCTCTAAAATGACAGACGACACCCAACTGTTCGTGAAGTCACAGATATAGGTCATGATATTAGAACTGAAACCTATGGCAAGACTTCTGCAGGTTGTCTTTAGTCAAAGTATTCTCTAAATCGACAGACGACATCCAACTGTTCACAAAATCACAGATATCGGTCATAATAATTAAACTGAACCTTGCATACAAGATTTCTACACATTGTCTTTAGTCAAAGTATTTTCTTAAATGACAGACGACACCCAACTGTTCATGAAGTCACAGATATCGGTCATATTAGAACTGAAACCTTAATGCAAGACTTCTGGACGTTGTCTTTACTCAAAGTATTCTATAAAACAACAAACGACACCCAACTGTTTATAAAGTCACAGATATCGGTCAGAATATAGGAACTGAACCGTGTATGGAAGACTTCTGGACGTTGTCTTTTGTCAAAGTTTTCTCTAAAATGACAAATGACACTCAACTGTGATGAAGTCACAGATATCGGTCATATTATTAGAACTGAAACATAAATGCAAGACTTCTGGACGTTGTCTTTAGTCAAAGTATTCTCTCAAACGGCAAACGACAGCCAACTGTTCACGAAGTCACAGATATCAGTCATATTATTAGAACTTATTCCTTAATGAAAAACTTCTGGACATTGTCTTTAGTCAAAGTATTCTCTAAGACGACAAACGACACCCAACTGCTCATGAAGTCAAAGATATCGGTCATGATATTAGAACCGAAACCTAGTGAAAGACTTCTGGAGGTTGTCTTTAGTCAAAGTATTCTCTAAAATGACAGACGACACCCAACTGTTCGTGAAGTCACAGATATAGGTCATGATATTAGAACTGATACCTTAATGCAAGACTGCTGGACGTTGTTTTTGCTCAAAGAATTCTTTAAAACGACAGATGACACCCAACTATTCATGAAGTTACAGATATCCGTCTTAATATTAGAACTGAAACCTTAATGGAAGACTTCTGGACATTGTCTTTAGTCAAAGTATTCTCTAAAACGACAGACGACACCCAAGTGTTCATGAAGTCACAGATATCGGTCATATAATTGAACTGAAGCTTTAATGCCAGACTTCTGGACGTTGCCTTTAGTCAAAGTATTCTCTAAAACGACCGATGACGCACAAGTCTTGATGAAGTCACAGATATCGATCATATTATTAGAACTGGAACCTTAATGCAAGACTTCTGGACGTTGTCTTTAGTCAAAGTATTCTTTAAAAAGACAGACGACACTCAACTGTTCATGAAGTCACAGATATCAGTCATATTATTAGAACTAAAACCTTAATGCAAGACTTCTGGATGTTGTCTTTAGTCAAAGTATCCTCTCAAACGACAATCGAAACCCAACTAATCATGAAGTCACAGATATCGGTCATAATTTTAGAAGTGAATCCTTAATGAAAGACTTGTGGATATTGTCTTTAGTCAAAGTATTCTCTAAAACGACAAACGACACCCAACTGTTCATGAAGTCACAGACATCGGTCATAATATTAGCACTGAAACCTTAATGCAAGACTTCTAGACGTTGTCTTTACTCAAAGTATTCTCTAAAACGACAGACGACAACCAACTGTTCATGAAGTCACAGATATAGGTCATTATATTAGAACTGAAACCTTAATGCAAGACTTCTGGACGTTGTCTTTAGTCAAAGTATTCTCTAAAACGACAGACGACACTCAACTGTTCATGAAGTCACAGTTATGAGTCATAATATTAGAACTGAAACCTTAATGCAATACTTCTGGACGTTGTCTTTAGTCAAAGTATTCTCTAAAACGACAAACTACAGCCAACTGTTCATGAAGTCAGAGATATCGGTCATATTAGAACAGAAACCTTAATGCAAGACTTCTCGACGTTGTCTTAAGTCAGAGTATTTTCTAAAACGACAAACAACACCCAACTGTTCATGAAGTCACAGATGTAGGTCATGATATTAGAACTGAAACCTATGGCAAGACTTCTGCAGGTTGTCTTTAGTCAAAGTATTCTCTAAAACGACAGACGACATCCAACTGTTCATAAAATCACAGATATCGGTCATAATAATTAAACTGAACCTTGCATAGAAGAATTCTAGACATTGTCTTTAGTCAAAGTATTCTCTAAAATGACAGACGACACCCAACTGTTCACGAAGTCACAGATATCGGTCATATTAGAACTGAAACCTTAATGCAAGACTTCTGGACGTTGTCTTTACTCAAAGTATTCTATAAAACAACAAACGATACCCAACTGTTTATAAAGTCACAGATATCGGTCAGAATATAGGAACTGAACCCTGTATGGAAGACTTCTGGAGGTTGTCTTTAGTCAAGGTTTTCTCTAAAATGACAAATGACACTCAACTGTTGATGAAGTCACAGATATCGGTCATATTATTAGAACTGAAACATTATTGCAAGACTTGTGGACGTTGTCTTTTGCCAAAGTATTCTCTCAAACGACAAACGACAGCCAACTGTTCACGAAGTCACAGATATCAGTCATAATATTAGAACTGATTCCTTAATGCAAGACTTCTGGACGTTGTCTTTACTCAAAGTATTCTATAAAACGACAAACGTTACTCAACTGTTTATAAAGTCAGAGATATCGGTCATAATATTGGAAATAAACCCTGTATGGAAGACTTCTCGACATTGTTTTAGTCAAAGTATTCTCTAAAATGACAGACGACACCCAACTGTTCATGAAGTCACAGATATTGGTCATACTAGAACTGAAACCCTAATGCAAGACTTCTGGAGGTAGTCTTTCGTCAAAGTATTCTTTAAAACGACAGACGACATTCAACTGTTCATGAAGTCACAGATATCGGTCATAATATTCGAACTGGAACCTTAATGCAAGACTTCTGGACGTTGTCTTTAGTCAATGTATTCTCTAAAACGACAGATCACACTCAACTGTTCATGAAGTCGCAGATATCAGTCATAATATAAAAACTGGAACCTTAATGCAAGATTTCTGGACGTTGTCTTTAGTCAAAGTATTCTCTAAAACAACAGACGACACTCTGCTGTTCATGAAGTCAGAGATATCGGTCATAATATTAGCACTGCAACCTTAATGCAAGACTTCTAGACGTTGTCTTTACTCAAAGTATTCTCTAAAATGAGAGACAACACCCAACTGTTCATGAAGTCACAGATATAGGTCATGATATTAGAACTGAAACCTTAAGGCAAGACATCTAGACGTTGTCTTTACTCAAAGTATTCTCTAAAATGACAGACGACACCCAACTGTTCATGAAGTCACAGATATAGGTCATGATATTAGAACAGAAACCTTAATGCAAGACTTCTGGACGTTGTATTTACTTAAAGTATTCTATAAAACGACCAACGGTACCCACCTTTTTATAAAGTCGCAGATATCGGTCATAATAGTGGAACTGAACCCTGTATGGAAGACTTCTCGACATTGTCTTTAGTCAAAGTATTCTCTAAAATGACAAACAACACCCAACTGTTGATGAAGTCAAGAATATCGGTCATAATATTAGAACTGAAAACCTAATGAAAGACTTCTTGACGTTGTCTTTAGTCAAAGTATTCTCTTAAACGACAAACGACACCTAACTGTTCATTAGGTCAGAGATATCGGTCATATTAGAACTGAAACCTTTATGCAAGACTTTTAGACGTTGGCATTACTCAAAGTATTCTCTAAAACGACAGACGACACCCAACTGTTCGTGAAGTCACAGATATAGGTCATGATATTAGAACTGAAACCTTAATGCAAGACTTCTGGACGTTGTCTTTACTCAAAGTGTTCTTTAAACCGACCGACCACACCCAACTATTCATAAAGTCACAGATATCGGTCATAATATTAGAACTAAAACCTTAATGCAAGGATTCTGGACATTGTTTTTAGTCAAAGTATTCTCTAAAACGACAAACGACACCCAACTGTTGATGAAGTCACAGATATCGGTCATAATATTAGAACTGAAACCTTGATGCAAGACTTCTGGACATTGTCTTTAGACAAAGTATTCTCTAAAATGACAGACGACACCCAACTGTTCATGAAGTCTTAGATATTGGTCATGCTAGAACAGAAACCTTAATGCAAGAGTTCTGGAGGTTGTCTTTAGTCAAGGTATTCTCAAAAACGACCGACGACACCCAATGGTTCATGAAGTCACAGATATCGATCATATTATAAGAACTGGAACCTTAATGCAAGACTTCTGGACGTTGTCTTTAGTCAATGTATTCTCTAAAACGACACATCACACTCAACTGTTCATGAAGTCACAGATATCAGTCATATTATAAAAACTCGAACCTTAATGCAAGACTTCTGGACGTTGTCTTTAGTCAAAGTATTCTCTAAAACAACAGACGACACTCTGCTGTTCATGAAGTCACAGATATCGGTCATAATATTAGCCCTGCAACCTTAATGCAAGACTTCTAGACGTTGTCTTTACTCAAAGAATTCTCTAAAATGACAGACGACACCCAACTGTTCATGAAGTCACAGATATAGGTCATGATATTAGAACTGAAACCTTAAGGCAAGACATCTAGACGTTGTCTTTACTCAAAGTATTCTCTAAAACCACAGACAACACCCAACTGTTCATGAAGTCACAGATATAGGTCATGATATTAGAACTGAAACCTTAATGCAAGACTTCTGGACGTTGTCTTTACTTAAAGTATTCTATAAAACGACAAACGACACCCACCTTTTTATAAAGACACAGATATCAGTCATAATATTAGAACTGATTCCTTAATGAAAGACTTCTGGACGTTGTCTTTAGTCAAAGTATTCTCTAAAACGACAAACAACACCCAACTGTTCATGAAGTCACAGATGTAGGTCATGATATTAGAACTGAAACCTATGGCAAGACTTCTGCAGGTTGTCTTTAGTCAAAGTATTCTATAAAACGACAGACGACATCCAACTGTTCATAAAATCACAGATATCGGTCATAATAATTAAACTGAACCTTGCATAGAAGATTTCTAGACATTGTCTTTAGTCAAAGTATTCTCTAAAATGACAGACGACACCCAACTGTTCATGTAGTCACAGATATCGGTCATATTAGAACTGAAACCTTAATGCAAGACTTCTGGACGTTGTCTTTACTCAAAGTATTCTATAAAACAACAAACGACAACCAACTGTTTATAAAATCACAGATATCGGTCAGAATATAGGAACTGAACCCTGTATGGAAGACTTCTGGACCTTGTCTTTAGTCAAAGTTTTCTCTAAAATGACAAATGCCACTCAACTGTTGATGAAGTCACAGATATCGGTCATATTATTAGAACTGAAACATTAATGCAAGACTTCTGGATGTTGTCTTTAGTCAAAGTATTCTCTCAAACGACAAACGACAGCCAACTGGTCACGAAGTCACAGATATCAGTCATAATATTAGAACTGATTCCTTAATGAAAGACTTCTGGACGTTGTCTTTAGTCAAAGTATTCTCTAAAACGACAAACGACACCCAACTGCTCATGAAGTCAAAGATATCGGTCATGATATTAGAACCGAAACCTAGTGCAAGACTTCTGGAGGTTGTCTTTAGTCAAAGTATTCTCTAAAATGACAGACGACACCCAACTGTTCGTGAAGTCACAGACATCGGTCATAATATTAGCACTGAAACCTTAAGGCAAGGCATCTAGACGTTGTCTTTACTCAAAGCATTCTCTAAAACCACAGACAACACCCAACTGTTCATGAAGTCACAGATATAGGTCAGGATATTAGAACTGAAACCTTAATGCTAGACTTCTGGACGTTGTCTTTACTTAAAGTATTCTATAAAACGACAAACGACACCCACCTTTTTATAAAGTCACAGATATCGCTCATAATAGTAGAACTGAACCCTGTATGGAAGACTTCTGGACATTGTCTTTAGTCAAAGTATTCTCTAAAATGATAGACGACACCCAACTGTTCATGAAGTCACATATATTGGTCATACTAGAACTGAAACCCTAATGCAAGACTTCTGGAGGTTGTCTTTAGTCAAAGTATTCTCTAAAACAACAGACGACATTCAACTGTTCATGAAGTCACAGATATCGGTCATATTAATAGAACTGAAGCCTTAATGCAAGACTTCTGGACGTTGTCATTAGTCAAAGTATTCTCTAAAACGACAGACGACACACAACTGTTGATGAAGTCACAAAAACCGATCATAATATTAGAACTGGAACCTTATTGCAAGACTTCTGGACGTTGTCTTTAGTCAATGTATTCTCTAAAACGACAGATCACACTCAACTGTTCATGAAGTCACAGATATCAGTCATAATATAAAAACTGGAACCTAAATGCAAGACTTCTGGACGTTGTCTTTAGTCAAAGTATTCTCTAAAACAACAGACGACACTCTGCTGTTCATGAAGTCACAGATATTGGTCATAATATTAGCACTGCAACCTTAATGCAAGACTTCTAGACGTTGTCTTTACTCAAAGTATTCTCTAAAATGACAGACGACACCCAACTGTTCATGAAGTCACAGATATAGGTCATGATATTAGAACTGAAACCTTAAGGCAAGACATCTAGACGTTGTCTTTACTCAAAGTATTCTCTAAAACGACAGACGACACCCAACTGTTCATGAAGTCACAGATATAGGTCATGATATTAGAACAGAAACCTTAATGCAAGACTTCTGGACGTTGTATTTACTTGAAGTATTCTATAAAACGACAAACGCCACCCACCTTTTTATAAAGTCGCAGATATCGGTCATAATAGTGAAACTGAACCCTGTATGGAAGACTTCTCGACATTGTCTTTAGTCAAAGTATTCTCTAAAATGACAAACAACACCCAACTTTTGATGAAGTCACAGATATCGGTCATAATATTAGAACTTAAAACCTAATGAAAGACTTCTGGACGCTGTCTTTACTCAAAGTATTCTCTAAAATCAAAGACTCCACCCAACAATTCCTGAAGTCACAGACGTCGGTCATAATATTAGAACTGAAACCTCAATGCAAGGCTTCAGGACATTGTCTTTAGTCAAAGTATTCTCTAAAACGACCAACGACACCCAACAGTTCATGAAATCAGAGATATCGGTCATATTAGAACTGAAACCTTAATGCAAGACTTGTGGATGTTGTCTTTAGTCAAAGTATTCTCTAAAACGACAAACAACACCCAACTGTTCATGAAGTCACAGATGTAGGTCATGATATTAGATCTGAAACCTATGGCAAGACTTCTGCAGGTTCTCTTTAGTCAAAGTATTCTCTAAAACGACAGACGACATCCAACTGTTCATAAAATCACAGATATCTGTCATAATAATTAAACTGAATCTTGCATAGAAGATTTCTAGACATTGTCTTTAGTCAAAGTTTTCTCTAAAATGACAAATGACACTCAACTGTTGATGAAGTCACAGATATCGGTCATATTATTAGAACTGAAACATTAGTGCAAGACTTCTGGACGTTGCCTTTAGTCAAAGTATTCTCTCAAACGACAAACGACAGCCAACTGTTCACGAAGTCACAGATATCAGTCATAATATTAGAACTGATTCCTTAATGAAAGACTTCTGGACGTTGTCTTTAGTCAAAGTATTTTCTAAAACGACAAACGAGACCCAACTGCTCATGAAGTCAAAGATATCGGTCATGATATTAGAACCGAAACCTAGTGCAAGACTTCTGGAGGTTGTCTTTAGTCAAAGCATTCTCTAAAATGACAGACGACACCCAACTGTTCGTGAAGTCACAGATATAGGTCATGATATTAGAACTGAAACCTATGGCAAGACTTCTGCAGGTTGTCTTTAGTCAAAGTATTCTCTAAATCGACAGACGACATCCAACTGTTCACAAAATCACAGATATCGGTCATAATAATTAAACTGAACCTTGCATACAAGATTTCTACACATTGTCTTTAGTCAAAGTATTTTCTTAAATGACAGACGACACCCAACTGTTCATGAAGTCACAGATATCGGTCATATTAGAACTGAAACCTTAATGCAAGACTTCTGGACGTTGTCTTTACTCAAAGTATTCTATAAAACAACAAACGACACCCAACTGTTTATAAAGTCACAGATATCGGTCAGAATATAGGAACTGAACCGTGTATGGAAGACTTCTGGACGTTGTCTTTTGTCAAAGTTTTCTCTAAAATGACAAATGACACTCAACTGTGATGAAGTCACAGATATCGGTCATATTATTAGAACTGAAACATAAATGCAAGACTTCTGGACGTTGTCTTTAGTCAAAGTATTCTCTCAAACGGCAAACGACAGCCAACTGTTCACGAAGTCACAGATATCAGTCATATTATTAGAACTTATTCCTTAATGAAAGACTTCTGGACATTGTCTTTAGTCAAAGTATTCTCTAAGACGACAAACGACACCCAACTGCTCATGAAGTCAAAGATATCGGTCATGATATTAGAACCGAAACCTAGTGAAAGACTTCTGGAGGTTGTCTTTAGTCAAAGTATTCTCTAAAATGACAGACGACACCCAACTGTTCGTGAAGTCACAGATATAGGTCATGATATTAGAACTGATACCTTAATGCAAGACTGCTGGACGTTGTTTTTGCTCAAAGAATTCTTTAAAACGACAGATGACACCCAACTATTCATGAAGTTACAGATATCCGTCTTAATATTAGAACTGAAACCTTAATGGAAGACTTCTGGACATTGTCTTTAGTCAAAGTATTCTCTAAAACGACAGACGACACCCAAGTGTTCATGAAGTCACAGATATCGGTCATATAATTGAACTGAAGCTTTAATGCCAGACTTCTGGACGTTGCCTTTAGTCAAAGTATTCTCTAAAACGACCGATGACGCACAAGTCTTGATGAAGTCACAGATATCGATCATATTATTAGAACTGGAACCTTAATGCAAGACTTCTGGACGTTGTCTTTAGTCAAAGTATTCTTTAAAAAGACAGACGACACTCAACTGTTCATGAAGTCACAGATATCAGTCATATTATTAGAACTAAAACCTTAATGCAAGACTTCTGGATGTTGTCTTTAGTCAAAGTATCCTCTCAAACGACAATCGAAACCCAACTAATCATGAAGTCACAGATATCGGTCATAATTTTAGAAGTGAATCCTTAATGAAAGACTTGTGGATATTGTCTTTAGTCAAAGTATTCTCTAAAACGACAAACGACACCCAACTGTTCATGAAGTCACAGACATCGGTCATAATATTAGCACTGAAACCTTAATGCAAGACTTCTAGACGTTGTCTTTACTCAAAGTATTCTCTAAAACGACAGACGACAACCAACTGTTCATGAAGTCACAGATATAGGTCATTATATTAGAACTGAAACCTTAATGCAAGACTTCTGGACGTTGTCTTTAGTCAAAGTATTCTCTAAAACGACAGACGACACTCAACTGTTCATGAAGTCACAGTTATGAGTCATAATATTAGAACTGAAACCTTAATGCAATACTTCTGGACGTTGTCTTTAGTCAAAGTATTCTCTAAAACGACAAACTACAGCCAACTGTTCATGAAGTCAGAGATATCGGTCATATTAGAACAGAAACCTTAATGCAAGACTTCTCGACGTTGTCTTAAGTCAGAGTATTTTCTAAAACGACAAACAACACCCAACTGTTCATGAAGTCACAGATGTAGGTCATGATATTAGAACTGAAACCTATGGCAAGACTTCTGCAGGTTGTCTTTAGTCAAAGTATTCTCTAAAACGACAGACGACATCCAACTGTTCATAAAATCACAGATATCGGTCATAATAATTAAACTGAACCTTGCATAGAAGAATTCTAGACATTGTCTTTAGTCAAAGTATTCTCTAAAATGACAGACGACACCCAACTGTTCACGAAGTCACAGATATCGGTCATATTAGAACTGAAACCTTAATGCAAGACTTCTGGACGTTGTCTTTACTCAAAGTATTCTATAAAACAACAAACGATACCCAACTGTTTATAAAGTCACAGATATCGGTCAGAATATAGGAACTGAACCCTGTATGGAAGACTTCTGGAGGTTGTCTTTAGTCAAGGTTTTCTCTAAAATGACAAATGACACTCAACTGTTGATGAAGTCACAGATATCGGTCATATTATTAGAACTGAAACATTATTGCAAGACTTGTGGACGTTGTCTTTTGCCAAAGTATTCTCTCAAACGACAAACGACAGCCAACTGTTCACGAAGTCACAGATATCAGTCATAATATTAGAACTGATTCCTTAATGCAAGACTTCTGGACGTTGTCTTTACTCAAAGTATTCTATAAAACGACAAACGTTACTCAACTGTTTATAAAGTCAGAGATATCGGTCATAATATTGGAAATAAACCCTGTATGGAAGACTTCTCGACATTGTTTTAGTCAAAGTATTCTCTAAAATGACAGACGACACCCAACTGTTCATGAAGTCACAGATATTGGTCATACTAGAACTGAAACCCTAATGCAAGACTTCTGGAGGTAGTCTTTCGTCAAAGTATTCTTTAAAACGACAGACGACATTCAACTGTTCATGAAGTCACAGATATCGGTCATAATATTCGAACTGGAACCTTAATGCAAGACTTCTGGACGTTGTCTTTAGTCAATGTATTCTCTAAAACGACAGATCACACTCAACTGTTCATGAAGTCGCAGATATCAGTCATAATATAAAAACTGGAACCTTAATGCAAGATTTCTGGACGTTGTCTTTAGTCAAAGTATTCTCTAAAACAACAGACGACACTCTGCTGTTCATGAAGTCAGAGATGTCGGTCATAATATTAGCACTGCAACCTTAATGCAAGACTTCTAGACGTTGTCTTTACTCAAAGTATTCTCTAAAATGAGAGACGACACCCAACTGTTCATGAAGTCACAGATATAGGTCATGATATTAGAACTGAAACCTTAAGGCAAGACATCTAGACGTTGTCTTTACTCAAAGTATTCTCTAAAATGACAGACGACACCCAACTGTTCATGAAGTCACAGATATAGGTCATGATATTAGAACAGAAACCTTAATGCAAGACTTCTGGACGTTGTATTTACTTAAAGTATTCTATAAAACGACCAACGGTACCCACCTTTTTATAAAGTCGCAGATATCGGTCATAATAGTGGAACTGAACCCTGTATGGAAGACTTCTCGACATTGTCTTTAGTCAAAGTATTCTCTAAAATGACAAACAACACCCAACTGTTGATGAAGTCAAGAATATCGGTCATAATATTAGAACTGAAAACCTAATGAAAGACTTCTTGACGTTGTCTTTAGTCAAAGTATTCTCTTAAACGACAAACGACACCTAACTGTTCATTAGGTCAGAGATATCGGTCATATTAGAACTGAAACCTTTATGCAAGACTTTTAGACGTTGGCATTACTCAAAGTATTCTCTAAAACGACAGACGACACCCAACTGTTCGTGAAGTCACAGATATAGGTCATGATATTAGAACTGAAACCTTAATGCAAGACTTCTGGACGTTGTCTTTACTCAAAGTGTTCTTTAAACCGACCGACCACACCCAACTATTCATAAAGTCACAGATATCGGTCATAATATTAGAACTAAAACCTTAATGCAAGGATTCTGGACATTGTTTTTAGTCAAAGTATTCTCTAAAACGACAAACGACACCCAACTGTTGATGAAGTCACAGATATCGGTCATAATATTAGAACTGAAACCTTGATGCAAGACTTCTGGACATTGTCTTTAGACAAAGTATTCTCTAAAATGACAGACGACACCCAACTGTTCATGAAGTCTTAGATATTGGTCATGCTAGAACAGAAACCTTAATGCAAGAGTTCTGGAGGTTGTCTTTAGTCAAGGTATTCTCAAAAACGACCGACGACACCCAATGGTTCATGAAGTCACAGATATCGATCATATTATAAGAACTGGAACCTTAATGCAAGACTTCTGGACGTTGTCTTTAGTCAATGTATTCTCTAAAACGACACATCACACTCAACTGTTCATGAAGTCACAGATATCAGTCATATTATAAAAACTCGAACCTTAATGCAAGACTTCTGGACGTTGTCTTTAGTCAAAGTATTCTCTAAAACAACAGACGACACTCTGCTGTTCATGAAGTCACAGATATCGGTCATAATATTAGCCCTGCAACCTTAATGCAAGACTTCTAGACGTTGTCTTTACTCAAAGAATTCTCTAAAATGACAGACGACACCCAACTGTTCATGAAGTCACAGATATAGGTCATGATATTAGAACTGAAACCTTAAGGCAAGACATCTAGACGTTGTCTTTACTCAAAGTATTCTCTAAAACCACAGACAACACCCAACTGTTCATGAAGTCACAGATATAGGTCATGATATTAGAACTGAAACCTTAATGCAAGACTTCTGGACGTTGTCTTTACTTAAAGTATTCTATAAAACGACAAACGACACCCACCTTTTTATAAAGACACAGATATCAGTCATAATATTAGAACTGATTCCTTAATGAAAGACTTCTGGACGTTGTCTTTAGAAAAAGTATTCTCTAAAACGACAAACAACACCCAACTGTTCATGAAGTCACAGATGTAGGTCATGATATTAGAACTGAAACCTATGGCAAGACTTCTGCAGGTTGTCTTTAGTCAAAGTATTCTATAAAACGACAGACGACATCCAACTGTTCATAAAATCACAGATATCGGTCATAATAATTAAACTGAACCTTGCATAGAAGATTTCTAGACATTGTCTTTAGTCAAAGTATTCTCTAAAATGACAGACGACACCCAACTGTTCATGTAGTCACAGATATCGGTCATATTAGAACTGAAACCTTAATGCAAGACTTCTGGACGTTGTCTTTACTCAAAGTATTCTATAAAACAACAAACGACAACCAACTGTTTATAAAATCACAGATATCGGTCAGAATATAGGAACTGAACCCTGTATGGAAGACTTCTGGACCTTGTCTTTAGTCAAAGTTTTCTCTAAAATGACAAATGCCACTCAACTGTTGATGAAGTCACAGATATCGGTCATATTATTAGAACTGAAACATTAATGCAAGACTTCTGGATGTTGTCTTTAGTCAAAGTATTCTCTCAAACGACAAACGACAGCCAACTGGTCACGAAGTCACAGATATCAGTCATAATATTAGAACTGATTCCTTAATGAAAGACTTCTGGACGTTGTCTTTAGTCAAAGTATTCTCTAAAACGACAAACGACACCCAACTGCTCATGAAGTCAAAGATATCGGTCATGATATTAGAACCGAAACCTAGTGCAAGACTTCTGGAGGTTGTCTTTAGTCAAAGTATTCTCTAAAATGACAGACGACACCCAACTGTTCGTGAAGTCACAGACATCGGTCATAATATTAGCACTGAAACCTTAAGGCAAGGCATCTAGACGTTGTCTTTACTCAAAGCATTCTCTAAAACCACAGACAACACCCAACTGTTCATGAAGTCACAGATATAGGTCATGATATTAGAACTGAAACCTTAATGCTAGACTTCTGGACGTTGTCTTTACTTAAAGTATTCTATAAAACGACAAACGACACCCACCTTTTTATAAAGTCACAGATATCGCTCATAATAGTAGAACTGAACCCTGTATGGAAGACTTCTGGACATTGTCTTTAGTCAAAGTATTCTCTAAAATGATAGACGACACCCAACTGTTCATGAAGTCACATATATTGGTCATACTAGAACTGAAACCCTAATGCAAGACTTCTGGAGGTTGTCTTTAGTCAAAGTATTCTCTAAAACAACAGACGACATTCAACTGTTCATGAAGTCACAGATATCGGTCATATTAATAGAACTGAAGCCTTAATGCAAGACTTCTGGACGTTGTCATTAGTCAAAGTATTCTCTAAAACGACAGACGACACACAACTGTTGATGAAGTCACAAAAACCGATCATAATATTAGAACTGGAACCTTATTGCAAGACTTCTGGACGTTGTCTTTAGTCAATGTATTCTCTAAAACGACAGATCACACTCAACTGTTCATGAAGTCACAGATATCAGTCATAATATAAAAACTGGAACCTAAATGCAAGACTTCTGGACGTTGTCTTTAGTCAAAGTATTCTCTAAAACAACAGACGACACTCTGCTGTTCATGAAGTCACAGATATTGGTCATAATATTAGCACTGCAACCTTAATGCAAGACTTCTAGACGTTGTCTTTACTCAAAGTATTCTCTAAAATGACAGACGACACCCAACTGTTCATGAAGTCACAGATATAGGTCATGATATTAGAACTGAAACCTTAAGGCAAGACATCTAGACGTTGTCTTTACTCAAAGTATTCTCTAAAACGACAGACGACACCCAACTGTTCATGAAGTCACAGATATAGGTCATGATATTAGAACAGAAACCTTAATGCAAGACTTCTGGACGTTGTATTTACTTGAAGTATTCTATAAAACGACAAACGCCACCCACCTTTTTATAAAGTCGCAGATATCGGTCATAATAGTGAAACTGAACCCTGTATGGAAGACTTCTCGACATTGTCTTTAGTCAAAGTATTCTCTAAAATGACAAACAACACCCAACTTTTGATGAAGTCACAGATATCGGTCATAATATTAGAACTTAAAACCTAATGAAAGACTTCTGGACGCTGTCTTTACTCAAAGTATTCTCTAAAATCAAAGACTCCACCCAACAATTCCTGAAGTCACAGACGTCGGTCATAATATTAGAACTGAAACCTCAATGCAAGGCTTCAGGACATTGTCTTTAGTCAAAGTATTCTCTAAAACGACCAACGACACCCAACAGTTCATGAAATCAGAGATATCGGTCATATTAGAACTGAAACCTTAATGCAAGACTTCTGGATGTTGTCTTTAGTCAAAGTATTCTCTAAAATGACAGACGACACCCAACTGTTCGTGAAGTCACAGATATAGGTCATGATATTAGAACTGAAACCTATGGCAAGACTTCTGCAGGTTGTCTTTAGTCAAAGTATTCTCTAAATCGACAGACGACATCCAACTGTTCACAAAATCACAGATATCGGTCATAATAATTAAACTGAACCTTGCATACAAGATTTCTACACATTGTCTTTAGTCAAAGTATTTTCTTAAATGACAGACGACACCCAACTGTTCATGAAGTCACAGATATCGGTCATATTAGAACTGAAACCTTAATGCAAGACTTCTGGACGTTGTCTTTACTCAAAGTATTCTATAAAACAACAAACGACACCCAACTGTTTATAAAGTCACAGATATCGGTCAGAATATAGGAACTGAACCGTGTATGGAAGACTTCTGGACGTTGTCTTTTGTCAAAGTTTTCTCTAAAATGACAAATGACACTCAACTGTGATGAAGTCACAGATATCGGTCATATTATTAGAACTGAAACATAAATGCAAGACTTCTGGACGTTGTCTTTAGTCAAAGTATTCTCTCAAACGGCAAACGACAGCCAACTGTTCACGAAGTCACAGATATCAGTCATATTATTAGAACTTATTCCTTAATGAAAGACTTCTGGACATTGTCTTTAGTCAAAGTATTCTCTAAGACGACAAACGACACCCAACTGCTCATGAAGTCAAAGATATCGGTCATGATATTAGAACCGAAACCTAGTGAAAGACTTCTGGAGGTTGTCTTTAGTCAAAGTATTCTCTAAAATGACAGACGACACCCAACTGTTCGTGAAGTCACAGATATAGGTCATGATATTAGAACTGATACCTTAATGCAAGACTGCTGGACGTTGTTTTTGCTCAAAGAATTCTTTAAAACGACAGATGACACCCAACTATTCATGAAGTTACAGATATCCGTCTTAATATTAGAACTGAAACCTTAATGGAAGACTTCTGGACATTGTCTTTAGTCAAAGTATTCTCTAAAACGACAGACGACACCCAAGTGTTCATGAAGTCACAGATATCGGTCATATAATTGAACTGAAGCTTTAATGCCAGACTTCTGGACGTTGCCTTTAGTCAAAGTATTCTCTAAAACGACCGATGACGCACAAGTCTTGATGAAGTCACAGATATCGATCATATTATTAGAACTGGAACCTTAATGCAAGACTTCTGGACGTTGTCTTTAGTCAAAGTATTCTTTAAAAAGACAGACGACACTCAACTGTTCATGAAGTCACAGATATCAGTCATATTATTAGAACTAAAACCTTAATGCAAGACTTCTGGATGTTGTCTTTAGTCAAAGTATCCTCTCAAACGACAATCGAAACCCAACTAATCATGAAGTCACAGATATCGGTCATAATTTTAGAAGTGAATCCTTAATGAAAGACTTGTGGATATTGTCTTTAGTCAAAGTATTCTCTAAAACGACAAACGACACCCAACTGTTCATGAAGTCACAGACATCGGTCATAATATTAGCACTGAAACCTTAATGCAAGACTTCTAGACGTTGTCTTTACTCAAAGTATTCTCTAAAACGACAGACGACAACCAACTGTTCATGAAGTCACAGATATAGGTCATTATATTAGAACTGAAACCTTAATGCAAGACTTCTGGACGTTGTCTTTAGTCAAAGTATTCTCTAAAACGACAGACGACACTCAACTGTTCATGAAGTCACAGTTATGAGTCATAATATTAGAACTGAAACCTTAATGCAATACTTCTGGACGTTGTCTTTAGTCAAAGTATTCTCTAAAACGACAAACTACAGCCAACTGTTCATGAAGTCAGAGATATCGGTCATATTAGAACAGAAACCTTAATGCAAGACTTCTCGACGTTGTCTTAAGTCAGAGTATTTTCTAAAACGACAAACAACACCCAACTGTTCATGAAGTCACAGATGTAGGTCATGATATTAGAACTGAAACCTATGGCAAGACTTCTGCAGGTTGTCTTTAGTCAAAGTATTCTCTAAAACGACAGACGACATCCAACTGTTCATAAAATCACAGATATCGGTCATAATAATTAAACTGAACCTTGCATAGAAGAATTCTAGACATTGTCTTTAGTCAAAGTATTCTCTAAAATGACAGACGACACCCAACTGTTCACGAAGTCACAGATATCGGTCATATTAGAACTGAAACCTTAATGCAAGACTTCTGGACGTTGTCTTTACTCAAAGTATTCTATAAAACAACAAACGATACCCAACTGTTTATAAAGTCACAGATATCGGTCAGAATATAGGAACTGAACCCTGTATGGAAGACTTCTGGAGGTTGTCTTTAGTCAAGGTTTTCTCTAAAATGACAAATGACACTCAACTGTTGATGAAGTCACAGATATCGGTCATATTATTAGAACTGAAACATTATTGCAAGACTTGTGGACGTTGTCTTTTGCCAAAGTATTCTCTCAAACGACAAACGACAGCCAACTGTTCACGAAGTCACAGATATCAGTCATAATATTAGAACTGATTCCTTAATGCAAGACTTCTGGACGTTGTCTTTACTCAAAGTATTCTATAAAACGACAAACGTTACTCAACTGTTTATAAAGTCAGAGATATCGGTCATAATATTGGAAATAAACCCTGTATGGAAGACTTCTCGACATTGTTTTAGTCAAAGTATTCTCTAAAATGACAGACGACACCCAACTGTTCATGAAGTCACAGATATTGGTCATACTAGAACTGAAACCCTAATGCAAGACTTCTGGAGGTAGTCTTTCGTCAAAGTATTCTTTAAAACGACAGACGACATTCAACTGTTCATGAAGTCACAGATATCGGTCATAATATTCGAACTGGAACCTTAATGCAAGACTTCTGGACGTTGTCTTTAGTCAATGTATTCTCTAAAACGACAGATCACACTCAACTGTTCATGAAGTCGCAGATATCAGTCATAATATAAAAACTGGAACCTTAATGCAAGATTTCTGGACGTTGTCTTTAGTCAAAGTATTCTCTAAAACAACAGACGACACTCTGCTGTTCATGAAGTCAGAGATATCGGTCATAATATTAGCACTGCAACCTTAATGCAAGACTTCTAGACGTTGTCTTTACTCAAAGTATTCTCTAAAATGAGAGACGACACCCAACTGTTCATGAAGTCACAGATATAGGTCATGATATTAGAACTGAAACCTTAAGGCAAGACATCTAGACGTTGTCTTTACTCAAAGTATTCTCTAAAATGACAGACGACACCCAACTGTTCATGAAGTCACAGATATAGGTCATGATATTAGAACAGAAACCTTAATGCAAGACTTCTGGACGTTGTATTTACTTAAAGTATTCTATAAAACGACCAACGGTACCCACCTTTTTATAAAGTCGCAGATATCGGTCATAATAGTGGAACTGAACCCTGTATGGAAGACTTCTCGACATTGTCTTTAGTCAAAGTATTCTCTAAAATGACAAACAACACCCAACTGTTGATGAAGTCAAGAATATCGGTCATAATATTAGAACTGAAAACCTAATGAAAGACTTCTTGACGTTGTCTTTAGTCAAAGTATTCTCTTAAACGACAAACGACACCTAACTGTTCATTAGGTCAGAGATATCGGTCATATTAGAACTGAAACCTTTATGCAAGACTTTTAGACGTTGGCATTACTCAAAGTATTCTCTAAAACGACAGACGACACCCAACTGTTCGTGAAGTCACAGATATAGGTCATGATATTAGAACTGAAACCTTAATGCAAGACTTCTGGACGTTGTCTTTACTCAAAGTGTTCTTTAAACCGACCGACCACACCCAACTATTCATAAAGTCACAGATATCGGTCATAATATTAGAACTAAAACCTTAATGCAAGGATTCTGGACATTGTTTTTAGTCAAAGTATTCTCTAAAACGACAAACGACACCCAACTGTTGATGAAGTCACAGATATCGGTCATAATATTAGAACTGAAACCTTGATGCAAGACTTCTGGACATTGTCTTTAGACAAAGTATTCTCTAAAATGACAGACGACACCCAACTGTTCATGAAGTCTTAGATATTGGTCATGCTAGAACAGAAACCTTAATGCAAGAGTTCTGGAGGTTGTCTTTAGTCAAGGTATTCTCAAAAACGACCGACGACACCCAATGGTTCATGAAGTCACAGATATCGATCATATTATAAGAACTGGAACCTTAATGCAAGACTTCTGGACGTTGTCTTTAGTCAATGTATTCTCTAAAACGACACATCACACTCAACTGTTCATGAAGTCACAGATATCAGTCATATTATAAAAACTCGAACCTTAATGCAAGACTTCTGGACGTTGTCTTTAGTCAAAGTATTCTCTAAAACAACAGACGACACTCTGCTGTTCATGAAGTCACAGATATCGGTCATAATATTAGCCCTGCAACCTTAATGCAAGACTTCTAGACGTTGTCTTTACTCAAAGAATTCTCTAAAATGACAGACGACACCCAACTGTTCATGAAGTCACAGATATAGGTCATGATATTAGAACTGAAACCTTAAGGCAAGACATCTAGACGTTGTCTTTACTCAAAGTATTCTCTAAAACCACAGACAACACCCAACTGTTCATGAAGTCACAGATATAGGTCATGATATTAGAACTGAAACCTTAATGCAAGACTTCTGGACGTTGTCTTTACTTAAAGTATTCTATAAAACGACAAACGACACCCACCTTTTTATAAAGACACAGATATCAGTCATAATATTAGATCTGATTCCTTAATGAAAGACTTCTGGACGTTGTCTTTAGTCAAAGTATTCTCTAAAACGACAAACAACACCCAACTGTTCATGAAGTCACAGATGTAGGTCATGATATTAGAACTGAAACCTATGGCAAGACTTCTGCAGGTTGTCTTTAGTCAAAGTATTCTATAAAACGACAGACGACATCCAACTGTTCATAAAATCACAGATATCGGTCATAATAATTAAACTGAACCTTGCATAGAAGATTTCTAGACATTGTCTTTAGTCAAAGTATTCTCTAAAATGACAGACGACACCCAACTGTTCATGTAGTCACAGATATCGGTCATATTAGAACTGAAACCTTAATGCAAGACTTCTGGACGTTGTCTTTACTCAAAGTATTCTATAAAACAACAAACGACAACCAACTGTTTATAAAATCACAGATATCGGTCAGAATATAGGAACTGAACCCTGTATGGAAGACTTCTGGACCTTGTCTTTAGTCAAAGTTTTCTCTAAAATGACAAATGCCACTCAACTGTTGATGAAGTCACAGATATCGGTCATATTATTAGAACTGAAACATTAATGCAAGACTTCTGGATGTTGTCTTTAGTCAAAGTATTCTCTCAAACGACAAACGACAGCCAACTGGTCACGAAGTCACAGATATCAGTCATAATATTAGAACTGATTCCTTAATGAAAGACTTCTGGACGTTGTCTTTAGTCAAAGTATTCTCTAAAACGACAAACGACACCCAACTGCTCATGAAGTCAAAGATATCGGTCATGATATTAGAACCGAAACCTAGTGCAAGACTTCTGGAGGTTGTCTTTAGTCAAAGTATTCTCTAAAATGACAGACGACACCCAACTGTTCGTGAAGTCACAGACATCGGTCATAATATTAGCACTGAAACCTTAAGGCAAGGCATCTAGACGTTGTCTTTACTCAAAGCATTCTCTAAAACCACAGACAACACCCAACTGTTCATGAAGTCACAGATATAGGTCATGATATTAGAACTGAAACCTTAATGCTAGACTTCTGGACGTTGTCTTTACTTAAAGTATTCTATAAAACGACAAACGACACCCACCTTTTTATAAAGTCACAGATATCGCTCATAATAGTAGAACTGAACCCTGTATGGAAGACTTCTGGACATTGTCTTTAGTCAAAGTATTCTCTAAAATGATAGACGACACCCAACTGTTCATGAAGTCACATATATTGGTCATACTAGAACTGAAACCCTAATGCAAGACTTCTGGAGGTTGTCTTTAGTCAAAGTATTCTCTAAAACAACAGACGACATTCAACTGTTCATGAAGTCACAGATATCGGTCATATTAATAGAACTGAAGCCTTAATGCAAGACTTCTGGACGTTGTCATTAGTCAAAGTATTCTCTAAAACGACAGACGACACACAACTGTTGATGAAGTCACAAAAACCGATCATAATATTAGAACTGGAACCTTATTGCAAGACTTCTGGACGTTGTCTTTAGTCAATGTATTCTCTAAAACGACAGATCACACTCAACTGTTCATGAAGTCACAGATATCAGTCATAATATAAAAACTGGAACCTAAATGCAAGACTTCTGGACGTTGTCTTTAGTCAAAGTATTCTCTAAAACAACAGACGACACTCTGCTGTTCATGAAGTCACAGATATTGGTCATAATATTAGCACTGCAACCTTAATGCAAGACTTCTAGACGTTGTCTTTACTCAAAGTATTCTCTAAAATGACAGACGACACCCAACTGTTCATGAAGTCACAGATATAGGTCATGATATTAGAACTGAAACCTTAAGGCAAGACATCTAGACGTTGTCTTTACTCAAAGTATTCTCTAAAACGACAGACGACACCCAACTGTTCATGAAGTCACAGATATAGGTCATGATATTAGAACAGAAACCTTAATGCAAGACTTCTGGACGTTGTATTTACTTGAAGTATTCTATAAAACGACAAACGCCACCCACCTTTTTATAAAGTCGCAGATATCGGTCATAATAGTGAAACTGAACCCTGTATGGAAGACTTCTCGACATTGTCTTTAGTCAAAGTATTCTCTAAAATGACAAACAACACCCAACTTTTGATGAAGTCACAGATATCGGTCATAATATTAGAACTTAAAACCTAATGAAAGACTTCTGGACGCTGTCTTTACTCAAAGTATTCTCTAAAATCAAAGACTCCACCCAACAATTCCTGAAGTCACAGACGTCGGTCATAATATTAGAACTGAAACCTCAATGCAAGGCTTCAGGACATTGTCTTTAGTCAAAGTATTCTCTAAAACGACCAACGACACCCAACAGTTCATGAAATCAGAGATATCGGTCATATTAGAACTGAAACCTTAATGCAAGACTTCTGGATGTTGTCTTTAGTCAAAGTATTCTCTAAAACGACAAACAACACCCAACTGTTCATGAAGTCACAGATGTAGGTCATGATATTAGATCTGAAACCTATGGCAAGACTTCTGCAGGTTCTCTTTAGTCAAAGTATTCTCTAAAACGACAGACGACATCCAACTGTTCATAAAATCACAGATATCTGTCATAATAATTAAACTGAATCTTGCATAGAAGATTTCTAGACATTGTCTTTAGTCAAAGTTTTCTCTAAAATGACAAATGACACTCAACTGTTGATGAAGTCACAGATATCGGTCATATTATTAGAACTGAAACATTAGTGCAAGACTTCTGGACGTTGCCTTTAGTCAAAGTATTCTCTCAAACGACAAACGACAGCCAACTGTTCACGAAGTCACAGATATCAGTCATAATATTAGAACTGATTCCTTAATGAAAGACTTCTGGACGTTGTCTTTAGTCAAAGTATTTTCTAAAACGACAAACGAGACCCAACTGCTCATGAAGTCAAAGATATCGGTCATGATATTAGAACCGAAACCTAGTGCAAGACTTCTGGAGGTTGTCTTTAGTCAAAGCATTCTCTAAAATGACAGACGACACCCAACTGTTCGTGAAGTAACAGATATTGGTCATGATATTAGAACTGATACCTTAATGCTAGACTGCTGGACGTTGCCTTTGCTCAAAGAATTCTTTAAAACGACAGATGACACCCAACTATTCATGAAGTTACAGATATCCGTCTTAATATTAGAACTGAAACCTTAATGGAAGACTTCTGGACATTGTCTTTAGTCAAAGTATTCTCTAAAACGACCGACGACACACAACTCTTGATGAAGTCACAGATATCGATCATAATATTAGAACTGGAACCTTAATGCAAGACTTCTGGACGTTGTCTTTAGTCAAAGTATTTTTTAAAACGACAGACGACACTCAACTGTTCATGAAGTCACAGTTATGAGTCATATTAATAGAACTGAAACCTTAATGCAAGACTTCTGGACGTTGTCTTTAGTCAAAGTGTTCTCTCAAACGACAAACGACAGCCAACTGTTCATGAAGTCACAGATATCGGTCATATTAGAATTGAAGCCTTAATGCAAGACTTCTGGACGTTGTCTTTACTCAAAGTATTCTATAAAACGACAAACGTTACTCAACTGTTTATGAAGTCAGAGATATCGGTCATAATATTGGAAATAAACCCTGTATGGAAGACTTCTGGACATTGTCTTTAGTCAAAGTATTCTCTAAAATGACAGACGACACCCAACTGTTCATGAAGTCTTAGATATTGGTCATGCTAGAACTGAAACCTTAATGCAAGACTTCTCGAGGTTGTCTTTAGTCAAGGTATACTCAAAAACGACAGACGACACCCAATTAATCATGAAGTCACGATATCGATCATATTATAAGAACTGGAACCTTAATGCAAGACTTCTCGACGTTGTCTTTAGTCAAAGTATTCTCTAAAACGACAGACGACACCCAACTGTTCATGAAGTCACAGATATAGGTCATGATATTAGAACTGAAACCTTAATGCAAGACTTCTGGACGTTGTCTTTAGTCAAAGTATTCTCTAAAACGACAAACGACACCCAACTGTTGATGAAGTCACAGATATCGGTCATATTATTAAAACTGAAACCTTGATGCAACACTTCTGGACATTGTCTTCAGTCAAAGTATCCTCTAAAACTACAAAAGACACCAAACTGTTGATGAAGTCACAGATATCGGTCATAATATTAGAACTCAAACCTTGATGCAAGACTTCTGGACGTTGTCTTTAGTCAAAGTATTCTCTAAAACGACAGACGACACTCAACTGTTCATGAAGTCACAGATATAGGTCATGATATTAGAACTGAAACCTTAATGCAAGACTTCTGGACGTTGTCTTTACTTAAAGTATTCTATAAAACAACAAACGACACCCACCTTTTTTAAAGTCACAGATATCAGTCATATTAGAACTGAAACATTATTGCAAGACTTCTGAACATTGTCTTTACTCAAAGTATTCTATAAAACTACAAACGACACGTAACTGTTTATAAAGTCACAGATATCGGACATAATATTGGAACTGAACCCTGTATGGAAGACTTCTGGACATTGTCTTTAGTCAAAGTATTCTCTAAAATGACAGACGACACCCAACTGTTCATGAAGTCTTAGATATTGGTCATGCTAAAACTGAAACCTTAATGCAAGACTTCTGGAGGTTGTCTTTAGTCAAGGTATTCTCAAAAACGACAGACGACACCCAATTGTTCATGAAGTCACAGATATCGATCATATTATAAGAACTGCAACCTTAATGCAAGACTTCTCGACGTTGTCTTTAGTGAAAGTATTCTCTAAAACAACAGACGACACTCAACTGTTCATGAAGTCACAGATATCAGTCATAATATAAAAACTGGAATCTTAATGCAAGACTTCTGGACGTTGTCTTTAGTCAAAGTATTCTCTAAAAAGACAACCGACACCCAACTGTTGATGAAGTCACAGATATCGGTCATATTATTAGAACTGAAACCTTGATGCAACACTTCTGGACATTGTCTTTAGTCAAAGTATCCTCTAAAACGACAAACGACACCAAACTGTTGATGAAGTCACAGATATCGGTCATAATATTAGAACTCAAACCTTGATGCAAGACTTCTGGACGTTGTCTTTAGTCAAAGTATTCTCTAAAACGACAGACGACACTCAACTGTTCATGAAGTCACAGTTATGAGTCATATTATTAGAACTGAAACCTTAATGCAAGACTTCTGGACGTTGTTTTTAGTCAAAGTGTTCTTTCAAACGACAAACGACAGCCGACTGTTCATAAAGTCACAGATATCGGTCATATATAGAATTGAAACCTTAATGCAAGACTTCTGGACGTTGTCTTTATTCAAAGTATTCTATAAAACGACAAACGTTACTCAACTGTTTATAAAGTCAGAGATATCGGTCATAATATTGAAAATAAACCCTGTATGGAAGACTTCTGGACATTGTCTTTAGTCAAAGTATTCTCTAAAATGACAGACGACACCCAACTGTTCATGAAGTCTTAGATATTGGTCATGCTAGAACTGAAACCTTAATGCAAGACTTCTGGAGGTTGTCTTTAGTCAAGGTATTCTCAAAAACGACAGACGACACCCAATTGTTCATGAAGTCACAGATATCGATCATATTATAAGAACTGCAACCTTAATGCAAGACTTCTCGACGTTGTCTTTAGTCAAAGTATTCTCTAAAACAACAGACGACACTCAACTGTTCATGAAGTCACAGATATCGGTCAGAATATAGGAACTGAACCCTGTATGGAAGACTTCTGGACGTTGTCTTTAGTCAAAGTATTCTCTCAAACGACAAACGACAGCCAACTGTTCACGAAGTCACAGATATCAGTCATAATATTAGAACTGATTCCTTAATGAAAGACTTCTGGACGTTGTCTTTAGTCAAAGTATTCTCTAAAACGACAAACGACACCCAACTGCTCATGAAGTCAAAGATATCGGTCATGATATTAGAACCGAAACCTAGTGCAAGACTTCTGGAGGTTGTCTTTAGTCAAAGTATTCTCTAAAATGACAGACAACACCCAACTTTTCGTGAAGTCACAGATTTAGGTCATGATTATAGAACTGATACCTTAATTCAAGACTGCTGGACGTTGTTTTTGCTCAAAGAATTCTTTAAAACGACAGATGACACACAACTATTCATGAAGTTACAGATATCCGCCTTAATATTAGAACTGAAACCTTAATGGAAGACTTCTGGACATTGCCTTTAGTCAAAGTATTCTCTAAAACGACAGACGACACCCAACTGTTCATGAAGTCACAGATATCCGTCATATAATTGAACTGAAGCTTTCATGCCAGACTTCTGTACGTTGCCTTTAGTCAAAGTATTCTCTAAAACGACCGACGACACACAACTCTTGATGAAGTCACAGATATCGATCATAATATTAGAACTGGAACCTTAATGCAAGACTTCTGGACGTTGTCTTTAGTCAAAGTATTCTTTAAAACGACAGACGACACTCAACTGTTAATGAAGTCACAGATAT
This sequence comes from Rhipicephalus microplus, assembly GCF_043290135.1. Taxonomy (NCBI): domain Eukaryota; kingdom Metazoa; phylum Arthropoda; class Arachnida; order Ixodida; family Ixodidae; genus Rhipicephalus; species Rhipicephalus microplus. Next base: position 31,732,120 of record NW_027464585.1, read on the forward strand.
GAGTCATATTATTAGAACTAAAACCTTAATGCAAGACTTCTGGACGTTGTCTTTAGTCAAAGTATCCTCTCAAACGACAAACGAAACCCAAACAATCATGAAGTCACAGATATCGGTCATAATATTAGAAGTGAATCCTTAATGAAAGACTTCTGGATTTTGTCTTTAGTCAAAGTATTCTCTAAAACGACAAACGACACCCAACTGTTCATGAAGTCACAGACATCGGTCATAATATTAGCACTGACACCTAATGCAAGACTTCTAGACGTTGTCTTTAGTCAAAGTAGTCTCTAAAATGACAGACGACACCCAACTGTTCATGAAGTAACAGATATAGGTCATGATATTAGAACTGATACCTTAATGCTAGACTGCTGGACGTTGCCTTTGCTCAAAGAATTCTTTAAAACGACAGATGACACCCAACTATTCATGAAGTTACAGATATCCGTCTTAATATTAGAACTGAAACCTTAATGGAAGACTTCTGGACATTGTCTTTAGTCAAAGTATTCTCTAAAACGACAGACGACACCCAACTGTTCATGAAGTCACAGATATCGGTCATATAATTGAACTGAAGCTTTAATGCCAGACTTCTGGACGTTGCCTTTAGTCAAAGTATTCTCTAAAACGACCGATGACACACAACTCTTGATGAAGTCACAGATACCGATCATAATATTAAAACTGGAACCTTAATGCAAGACTCCTGGACGCTGTCTTTACTCAAAGTATTCTCTAAAATCAAAGACTCCACCCAACAATTCATGAAGTCACAGACGTCGGTCATAATATTAGAACTGACACCTCATTGCAAGACTTCAGGGCATTGTCTTTAGTCAAAGTATTCTCTAAAACGACAAACGACACCAAACTGTTGATGAAGTCACAGATATCGGTCATAATATTAGAACTCAAACCTTGATGCAAGACTTCTGGACGTTGTCTTTAGTCAAAGTATTCTCTAAAACGACAGACGACACTCAACTGTTCATGAAGTCACAGTTATGAGTCATAATATTAGAACTGAAACCTTAATGCAAGACTTCTGGACGTTGTCTTCAGTCAAAGTATTCTCTAAAACGACAAACTACAGCCAACTGTTCATGAAGTCACAGATATAGGTCATTATATTAGAACTGAAACCTTAATTCAAGACTCCTGGACGCTGTCTTTACTCTAAGTATTCTCTAAAATCAAAGACTCCACCCAACAATTCATGAAGCCACAGACGTCGGTCAGAATATTAGAACTGAAACCTCAATGCAAGACTTCAGGGCATTGTCTTTAGTCAAAGTATTCTCTAAAACGACAAACGACACCAAACTGTTGATGAAGTCACAGATATTGGTCATAATATTAGAACTCAAACCTTGATGCAAGACTTCTGGACGTTGTCTTTACTCAAAGTATTCTATAAAACGACAAACGTTACTCAACTGTTTATGAAGTCAGAGATTTCGGTCATAATATTGGAAATAAACCCTGTATGGAGGACTTCTGGACATTGTCTTTAGTCAAAGTATTCTCTAAAATGACAGACGACACCCAACTGTTCATGAAGTCTTAGACATTGGTCATGCTAGAACTGAAACCTTAATGCAAGACTTCTGAAGGTTGTCTTTAGTCAAGGTATACTCAAAAACGACCGACGACACCCAATTGTTCATGAAGTCACGATATCGATCATATTATAAGAACTGGAACCTTAATGCAAGACTTCTCGACGTTGTCTTTAGTCAAAGTATTCTCTAAAACGACAGACGACACCCAACTGTTCATGAAGTCACAGATATAGGTCATGATATTAGAACTGAAACCTTAATGCAAGACTTCTGGACGTTGTCTTTAGTCAAAGTATTCTCTAAAACGACAGACGACACCCAACTGTTCATGAAGTCACAGATATAGGTCATGATATTAGAACTGAAACCTTAATGAAAGACTTCTGGACGTTGTCTTTAGTCAAAGTATTCTCTAAAACGACAAACGACACCCAACTGTTGATGAAGTCACAGATATCGGTCATATTATTAAAACTGAAACCTTGATGCAACACTTCTGGACATTGTCTTCAGTCAAAGTATCCTCTAAAACTACAAACGACACCAAACTGTTGATGAAGTCACAGATATCGGTCATAATATTAGAACTCAAACCTTGATGCAAGACTTCTGGACGTTGTCTTTAGTCAAAGTATTCTCTAAAACGACAGACGACACTCAACTGTTCATGAAGTCACAGATATAGGTCATGATATTAGAACTGAAACCTTAATGCAAGACTTCTGGACGTTGTCTTTACTTAAAGTATTCTATAAAATGACAGACGACACCCAACTGTTCGTGAAGTCACAGACATCGGTCATAATATTAGCACTGAAACCTTAAGGCAAGACATCTAGACGTTGTCTTTACTCAAAGCATTCTGTAAAACCACAGACAACACCCAATTGTTCATGAAGTCACAGATATAGGTCATGATATTAGAACTGAAACCTTAATGCTAGACTTCTGGACGTTGTCTTTACTTAAAGTATTCTATAAAACGACAAACGACACCCACCTTTTTATAAAGTCACAGATATCGCTCATAATAGTAGAACTGAACCCTGTATGGAAGACTTCTGGACATTGTCTTTAGTCAAAGTATTCTCTAAAATGATAGACGACACCCAACTGTTCATGAAGTCACAGATATTGGTCATACTAGAACTGAAACCCTAATGCAAGACTTCTGGAGGTTGTCTTTAGTCAAAGTATTCTCTAAAACAACAGACGACATTCAACTGTTCATGAAGTCACAGATATCGGTCATATTAATAGAACTGAAGCCTTAATGCAAGACTTCTGGACGTTGTCATTAGTCAAAGTATTCTCTAAAACGACAGACGACACACAACTGTTGATGAAGTCACAAAAACCGATCATAATATTAGAACTGGAACCTTATTGCAAGACTTCTGGACGTTGTCTTTAGTCAATGTATTCTCTAAAACGACAGATCACACTCAACTGTTCATGAAGTCACAGATATCAGTCATAATATAAAAACTGGAACCTAAATGCAAGACTTCTGGACGTTGTCTTTAGTCAAAGTATTCTCTAAAACAACAGACGACACTCTGCTGTTCATGAAGTCACAGATATTGGTCATAATATTAGCACTGCAACCTTAATGCAAGACTTCTAGACGTTGTCTTTACTCAAAGTATTCTCTAAAATGACAGACGACACCCAACTGTTCATGAAGTCACAGATATAGGTCATGATATTAGAACTGAAACCTTAAGGCAAGACATCTAGACGTTGTCTTTACTCAAAGTATTCTCTAAAACGACAGACGACACCCAACTGTTCATGAAGTCACAGATATAGGTCATGATATTAGAACAGAAACCATAATGCAAGACTTCTGGACGTTGTATTTACTTAAAGTATTCTATAAAACGACAAATGCCACCCACCTTTTTATAAAGTCGCAGATATCGGTCATAATAGTGAAACTGAACCCTGTATGGAAGACTTCTCGACATTGTCTTTAGTCAAAGTATTCTCTAAAATGACAAACAACACCCAACTTTTGATGAAGTCACAGATATCGGTCATAATATTAGAACTTAAAACCTAATGAAAGACTTCTGGACGCTGTCTTTACTCAAAGTATTCTCTAAAATCAAAGACTCCACCCAACAATTCCTGAAGTCACAGACGTCGGTCATAATATTAGAACTGAATCCTCAATGCAAGGCTTCAGGACATTGTCTTTATTCAAAGTATTCTCTAAAACGACCAACGACACCCAACAGTTCATGAAATCAGAGATATCGGTCATATTAGAACTGAAACCTTAATGCAAGACTTCTGGATGTTGTCTTTAGTCAAAGTATTCTCTAAAACGACAAACAACACCCAACTGTTCATGAAGTCACAGATGTAGGTCATGATATTAGATCTGAAACCTATGGCAAGACTTCTGCAGGTTGTCTTTAGTCAAAGTATTCTCTAAAACGACAGACAACATCCAACTGTTCATAAAATCACAGATATCTGTCATAATAATTAAACTGAACCTTGCATACAAGATTTCTAGACATTGTCTTTAGTCAAAGTTTTCTCTAAAATGACAAATGACACTCAACTGTTGATGAAGTCACAGATATCGGTCATATTATTAGAACTGAAACATTAGTGCAAGACTTCTGGACGTTGCCTTTAGTCAAAGTATTCTCTCAAACGACAAACGACAGCCAACTGTTCACGAAGTCACAGATATCAGTCATAATATTAGAACTGATTCCTTAATGAAAGACTTCTGGACGTTGTCTTTAGCCAAAGTATTTTCTAAAACGACAAACGACACCCAACTGCTCATGAAGTCAAAGATATCGGTCATGATATTAGAACCGAAACCTAGTGCAAGACTTCTGGAGGTTGTCTTTAGTCAAAGCATTCTCTAAAATGACAGACGACACCCAACTGTTCGTGAAGTAACAGATATAGGTCATGATATTAGAACTGATACCTTAATGCTAGACTGCTGGACGTTGCCTTTGCTCAAAGAATTCTTTAAAACGACAGATGACACCCAACTATTCATGAAGTTACAGATATCCGTCTTAATATTAGAACTGAAACCTAATGGAAGACTTCTGGACATTGTCTTTAGTCAAAGTATTCTCTAAAACGACAGACGACACCCAACTGTTCATGAAGTCACAGATATCGGTCATATCATTGAACTGAAGCTTTAATGCCAGACTTCTGGACGTTGCCTTTAGTCAAAGTATTCTCTAAAACGACCGACGACACACAACTCTTGATGAAGTCACAGATATCGATCATAATATTAGAACTGGAACCTTAATGCAAGACTTCTGGACGTTGTCTTTAGTCAAAGTATTCTTTAAAACGACAGACGACACTCAACTGCTCATGAAGTCACAGATATCAGTCATATTATTAGAACTAAAACCTTAATGCAAGACTTCTGGATGTTGTCTTTAGTCAAAGTATCCTCTCAAACGACAAACAAAACCCAACTAATCATGAAGTCACAGATATCGGTCATAATATTAGAAGTGAATCCTTAATGAAAGACTTCTGGATATTGTCTTTAGTCAAAGTATTCTCTAAAAAACGACAAACGACACCCAACTGTTCATGAAGTCACAGACATCGGTCATAATATTAGCACTGAAACCTTAATGCAAGACTTCTAGACGTTGTCTTTACTCAAAGTATTCTCTAAAACGACAGACGACAACCAACTGTTCATGAAGTCACCGATATAGGTCATTATATTAGAACTAAAACGTTAATGCAAGACTCCTGGACGTTGTCTTTACTCAAAGTATTCTCTAAAATCAAAGACTCCACCCAACAATTCATGAAGTCACAGACGTCGGTCATAATATTAGAACTGAAAACTCAATGCAAGACTTCAGGACATTGTCTTTAGTCAAAGTATTCTCTAAAACGACAAACGACACCAAACTTTTGATGAAGTCACAGATATCGGTCATAATATTAGAACTCAAACCTTGATGCAAGACTTCTGGACGTTGTCTTTAGTCAAAGTATTCTCTAAAACGACAGACGACACTCAACTGTTCATGAAGTCACAGTTATGAGTCATATTAATAGAACTGAAACCTTAATGCAAGACTTCTGGACGTTGTCTTTAGTCAAAGTGTTCTCTCAAACGACAAACGACAGCCAACTGTTCATGAAGTCACAGATATTGGTCATATTAGAATTGAAGCCTTAATGCAAGACTTCTGGACGTTGTCTTTACTCAAAGTATTCTATAAAACGACAAACGTTACTCAAATGTTTATGAAGTCAGAGATATCGGTCATAATATTGGAAATAAACCCTGTATGGAAGACTTCTGGACATTGTCTTTAGTCAAAGTATTCTCTAAAATGACAGACGAAACCCAACTGTTCATGAAGTCTTAGATATTGGTCATGCTAAAACTTAAACCTTAATGCAAGACTTCTGGAGGTTGTCTTTAGTCAAGGTATTCTCAAAAACGACAGACGACACCCAATTGTTCATGAAGTCACAGATATCGATCATATTATAAGAACTGCAACCTTATTGCAAGACTTCTCGACGTTGTCTTTAGTGAAAGTATTCTCTAAAACAACAGACGACACTCAACTGTTCATGAAGTCACAGATATCAGTCATAATATAAAAACTGGAATCTTAATGCAAGATTTCTGGACGTTGTCTTTAGTCAAAGTATTCTCTAAAAAGACAACCGACACCCAAGTGTTGATGAAGTCACAGATATCGGTCATATTATTAGAACTGAAACCTTGATGCAATACTTCTGGACATTGTCTTTAGTCAAAGTATCCTCTAAAACGACAAACGACACCAAACTGTTGATGAAGTCACAGATATCGGTCATAATATTAGAACTCAAACCTTGATGCAAGACTTCTGGACGTTGTCTTTAGTCAAAGTATTCTCTAAAACGACAGACGACACTCAACTGTTCATGAAGTCACAGTTATGAGTCATATTATTAGAACTGAAACCTTAATGCAAGACTTCTGGACGTTGTTTTTAGTCAAAGTGTTCTTTCAAACGACAAACGACAGCCGACTGTTCATAAAGTCACAGATATCGGTCATATATAGAATTGAAACCTTAATGCAAGACTTCTGGACGTTGTCTTTATTCAAAGTATTCTATAAAACGACAAACGTTACTCAACTGTTTATAAAGTCAGAGATATCGGTCATAATATTGAAAATAAACCCTGTATGGAAGACTTCTGGACATTGTCTTTAGTCAAAGTATTCTCTAAAATGACAGACGACACCCAACTGTTCATGAAGTCTTAGATATTGGTCATGCTAGAACTGAAACCTTAATGCAAGACTTCTGGAGGTTGTCTTTAGTCAAGGTATTCTCAAAAACGACAGACGACACCCAATTGTTCATGAAGTCACAGATATCGATCATATTATAAGAACTGCAACCTTAATGCAAGACTTCTCGACGTTGTCTTTAGTCAAAGTATTCTCTAAAACGACAGACGACACTCAACTGTTCATGAAGTCACAGATATCGGTCAGAATATAGGAACTGAACCCTGTATGGAAGACTTCTGGACGTTGTCTTTAGTCAAAGTTTTCTCTAAAATGACAAATGACACTCAACTGTGGATGAAGTCACAGATATCGGTCATATTATTAGAACTGAAACATTAATGCAAGACTTCTGGACGTTGTCTTTAGTCAAAGTATTCTCTCAAACGACAAACGACAGCCAACTGTTCACGAAGTCACAGATATCAGTCATAATATTAGAACTGATTCCTTAATGAAAGACTTCTGGACGTTGTCTTTAGTCAAACTATTCTCTAAAACGACAAACGACACCCAACTGCTCATGAAGTCAAAGATATCGGTCATGATATTAGAACCGAAACCTAGTGCAAGACTTCTGGAGGTTGTCTTCAGTCAAAGTATTCTCTAAAATGACAGACAACACCCAACTTTTCGTGAAGTCACAGATTTAGGTCATGATTATAGAACTGATACCTTAATTCAAGACTGCTGGACGTTGTTTTTGCTCAAAGAATTCTTTAAAACGACAGATGACACACAACTATTCATGAAGTTACAGATATCCGCCTTAATATTAGAACTGAAACCTTAATGGAAGACTTCTGGACATTGCCTTTAGTCAAAGTATTCTCTAAAACGACAGACGACACCCAACTGTTCATGAAGTCACAGATATCCGTCATATCATTGAACTGAAGCTTTAATGCCAGACTTCTGGACGTTGCCTTTAGTCAAAGTATTCTCTAAAACGACCGACGACACACAACTCTTGATGAAGTCACAGATATCGATCATAATATTAGAACTGGAAACTTAATGCAAGACTTCTGGACGTTGTCTTTAGTCAAAGTATTCTTTAAAACGACAGACGACACTCAACTGCTCATGAAGTCACAGATATCAGTCATATTATTAGAACTAAAACCTTAATGCAAGACTTCTGGATGTTGTCTTTAGTCAAAGTATCCTCTCAAACGACAAACAAAACCCAACTAATCATGAAGTCACAGATATCGGTCATAATATTAGAAGTGAATCCTTAATGAAAGACTTCTGGATATTGTCTTTAGTCAAAGTATTCTCTAAAAAACGACAAACGACACCCAACTGTTCATGAAGTCACAGACATCGGTCATAATATTAGCACTGAAACCTTAATGCAAGACTTCTAGACGTTGTCTTTACTCAAAGTATTCTCTAAAACGACAGACGACAACCAACTGTTCATGAAGTCACCGATATAGGTCATTATATTAGAACTAAAACGTTAATGCAAGACTCCTGGACGTTGTCTTTACTCAAAGTATTCTCTAAAATCAAAGACTCCACCCAACAATTCATGAAGTCACAGACGTCGGTCATAATATTAGAACTGAAAACTCAATGCAAGACTTCAGGACATTGTCTTTAGTCAAAGTATTCTCTAAAACGACAAACGACACCAAACTTTTGATGAAGTCACAGATATCGGTCATAATATTAGAACTCAAACCTTGATGCAAGACTTCTGGACGTTGTCTTTAGTCAAAGTATTCTCTAAAACGACAGACGACACTCAACTGTTCATGAAGTCACAGTTATGAGTCATATTAATAGAACTGAAACCTTAATGCAAGACTTCTGGACGTTGTCTTTAGTCAAAGTGTTCTCTCAAACGACAAACGACAGCCAACTGTTCATGAAGTCACAGATATTGGTCATATTAGAATTGAAGCCTTAATGCAAGACTTCTGGACGTTGTCTTTACTCAAAGTATTCTATAAAACGACAAACGTTACTCAAATGTTTATGAAGTCAGAGATATCGGTCATAATATTGGAAATAAACCCTGTATGGAAGACTTCTGGACATTGTCTTTAGTCAAAGTATTCTCTAAAATGACAGACGAAACCCAACTGTTCATGAAGTCTTAGATATTGGTCATGCTAAAACTTAAACCTTAATGCAAGACTTCTGGAGGTTGTCTTTAGTCAAGGTATTCTCAAAAACGACAGACGACACCCAATTGTTCATGAAGTCACAGATATCGATCATATTATAAGAACTGCAACCTTATTGCAAGACTTCTCGACGTTGTCTTTAGTGAAAGTATTCTCTAAAACAACAGACGACACTCAACTGTTCATGAAGTCACAGATATCAGTCATAATATAAAAACTGGAATCTTAATGCAAGATTTCTGGACGTTGTCTTTAGTCAAAGTATTCTCTAAAAAGACAACCGACACCCAAGTGTTGATGAAGTCACAGATATCGGTCATATTATTAGAACTGAAACCTTGATGCAATACTTCTGGACATTGTCTTTAGTCAAAGTATCCTCTAAAACGACAAACGACACCAAACTGTTGATGAAGTCACAGATATCGGTCATAATATTAGAACTCAAACCTTGATGCAAGACTTCTGGACGTTGTCTTTAGTCAAAGTATTCTCTAAAACGACAGACGACACTCAACTGTTCATGAAGTCACAGTTATGAGTCATATTATTAGAACTGAAACCTTAATGCAAGACTTCTGGACGTTGTTTTTAGTCAAAGTGTTCTTTCAAACGACAAACGACAGCCGACTGTTCATAAAGTCACAGATATCGGTCATATATAGAATTGAAACCTTAATGCAAGACTTCTGGACGTTGTCTTTATTCAAAGTATTCTATAAAACGACAAACGTTACTCAACTGTTTATAAAGTCAGAGATATCGGTCATAATATTGAAAATAAACCCTGTATGGAAGACTTCTGGACATTGTCTTTAGTCAAAGTATTCTCTAAAATGACAGACGACACCCAACTGTTCATGAAGTCTTAGATATTGGTCATGCTAGAACTGAAACCTTAATGCAAGACTTCTGGAGGTTGTCTTTAGTCAAGGTATTCTCAAAAACGACAGACGACACCCAATTGTTCATGAAGTCACAGATATCGATCATATTATAAGAACTGCAACCTTAATGCAAGACTTCTCGACGTTGTCTTTAGTCAAAGTATTCTCTAAAACGACAGACGACACTCAACTGTTCATGAAGTCACAGATATCGGTCAGAATATAGGAACTGAACCCTGTATGGAAGACTTCTGGACGTTGTCTTTAGTCAAAGTTTTCTCTAAAATGACAAATGACACTCAACTGTGGATGAAGTCACAGATATCGGTCATATTATTAGAACTGAAACATTAATGCAAGACTTCTGGACGTTGTCTTTAGTCAAAGTATTCTCTCAAACGACAAACGACAGCCAACTGTTCACGAAGTCACAGATATCAGTCATAATATTAGAACTGATTCCTTAATGAAAGACTTCTGGACGTTGTCTTTAGTCAAACTATTCTCTAAAACGACAAACGACACCCAACTGCTCATGAAGTCAAAGATATCGGTCATGATATTAGAACCGAAACCTAGTGCAAGACTTCTGGAGGTTGTCTTCAGTCAAAGTATTCTCTAAAATGACAGACAACACCCAACTTTTCGTGAAGTCACAGATTTAGGTCATGATTATAGAACTGATACCTTAATTCAAGACTGCTGGACGTTGTTTTTGCTCAAAGAATTCTTTAAAACGACAGATGACACACAACTATTCATGAAGTTACAGATATCCGCCTTAATATTAGAACTGAAACCTTAATGGAAGACTTCTGGACATTGCCTTTAGTCAAAGTATTCTCTAAAACGACAGACGACACCCAACTGTTCATGAAGTCACAGATATCCGTCATATAATTGAACTGAAGCTTTCATGCCAGACTTCTGGACGTTGCCTTTAGTCAAAGTTTTCTCTAAAACGACCGACGACACACAACTCTTGATGAAGTCACAGATATCGATCATAATATTAGAACTGGAACCTTAATGCAAGACTTCTGGACGTTGTCTTTAGTCAAAGTATTCTTTAAAACGACAGACGACACTCAACTGTTAATGAAGTCACAGATATGAGTCATATTATTAGAACTAAAACCTTAATGCAAGACTTCTGGACGTTGTCTTTAGTCAAAGTATCCTCTCAAACGACAAACGAAACCCAAACAATCATGAAGTCACAGATATCGGTCATAATATTAGAAGTGAATCCTTAATGAAAGACTTCTGGATTTTGTCTTTAGTCAAAGTATTCTCTAAAACGACAAACGACACCCAACTGTTCATGAAGTCACAGACATCGGTCATAATATTAGCACTGAAACATTAATGCATGACTTCTAGACGTTGTCTTTAGTCAAAGTAGTCTCTAAAATGACAGACGACACCCAACTGTTCATGAAGTAACAGATATAGGTCATGATATTAGAACTGATACCTTAATGCTAGACTGCTGGACGTTGCCTTTGCTCAAAGAATTCTTTAAAACGACAGATGACACCCAACTATTCATGAAGTTACAGATATCCGTCTTAATATTAGAACTGAAAACTTAATGGAAGACTTCTGGACATTGTCTTTAGTCAAAGTATTCTCTAAAACGACAGACGACACCCAACTGTTCATGAAGTCACAGATATCGGTCATATAATTGAACTGAAGCTTTAATGCCAGACTTCTGGACGTTGCCTTTAGTCAAAGTATTCTCTAAAACGACCGATGACACACAACTCTTGATGAAGTCACAGATACCGATCATAATATTAAAACTGGAACCTTAATGCAAGACTCCTGGACGCTGTCTTTACTCAAAGTATTTTCTAAAATCAAAGACTCCACCCAACAATTCATGAAGTCACAGACGTCGGTCATAATATTAGAACTGACACCTCATTGCAAGACTTCAGGGCATTGTCTTTAGTCAAAGTATTCTCTAAAACGACAAACGACACCAAACTGTTGATGAAGTCACAGATATTGGTCATAATATTAGAACTCAAACCTTGATGCAAGACTTCTGGACGTTGTCTTTACTCAAAGTATTCTATAAAACGACAAACGTTACTCAACTGTTTATGAAGTCAGAGATTTCGGTCATAATATTGGAAATAAACCCTGTATGGAAGACTTCTGGACATTGTCTTTAGTCAAAGTATTCTCTAAAATGACAGACGACACCCAACTGTTCATGAAGTCTTAGACATTGGTCATGCTAGAACTGAAACCTTAATGCAAGACTTCTGAAGGTTGTCTTTAGTCAAGGTATACTCAAAAACGACCGACGACACCCAATTGTTCATGAAGTCAGGATATCGATCATATTATAAGAACTGGAACCTTAATGCAAGACTTCTCGACGTTGTCTTTAGTCAAAGTATTCTCTAAAACGACAGACGACACCCAACTGTTCATGAAGTCACAGATATAGGTCATGATATTAGAACTGAAACCTTAATGCAAGACTTCTGGACGTTGTCTTTAGTCAAAGTATTCTCTAAAACGACAGACGACACCCAACTGTTCATGAAGTCACAGATATAGGTCATGATATTAGAACTGAAACCTTAATGCAAGACTTCTGGACGTTGTCTTTAGTCAAAGTATTCTCTAAAACGACAAACGACACCCAACTGTTGATGAAGTCACAGATATCGGTCATATTATTAAAACTGAAACCTTGATGCAACACTTCTGGACATTGTCTTCAGTCAAAGTATCCTCTAAAACTACAAACGACACCAAACTGTTGATGAAGTCACAGATATCGGTCATAATATTAGAACTCAAACCTTGATGCAAGACTTCTGGACGTTGTCTTTAGTCAAAGTATTCTCTAAAACGACAGACGACACTCAACTGTTCATGAAGTCACAGTTATGAGTCATAATATTAGAACTGAAACCTTAATGCAAGACTTCTGGACGTTGTTTTAGTCATAGTGTTCTCTCAAATTACAAACGACGGCCAACTGTTCATGAAGTCACAGATATCGGTCATATTAGAATTGAAACCTTAATGCAAGGCTTCTGGACGTTGTCTTTACTCAAAGTATTCTATAAAACGACAAACGTTACTCAACTGTTTATAACGTCAGAGATATTGGTCATAATATTGGAAATAAACCCTGTATGGAAGACTTCTGGACATTGTCTTTAGTCAAAGTATTCTCTAAAATGACAGACGACACCCAACTGTTCATGAAGTCTTAGATATTGGTCATGCTAGAACTGAAACCTTAATGCAAGACTTCTGGAGGTTGTCTTTAGTTAAGGTATTCTCAAAAACGACAGACGACACCCAATGGTTCATGAAGTCACAGATATCGATCATATTATAAGAACTGGAACCTTAATGCAAGACTTCTGGACGTTGTCTTTAGTCAAAGTATTCTCTAAAACAACAGACGACACCCAATGGTTCATGAAGTCACAGATATCAGTCATATTATAAAAACTGGAACCTTAATGCAAGACTTCTGGACGTTGTCTTTAGTCAAAGTATTCTCTAAAACGACAGACGACACTCAACTGTTCATGAAGTCACAGTTATGAGTCATATTATTAGAACTGAAACCTTAATGCAAGACTTCTGGACGTTGTTTTTAGTCAAAGTGTTCTCTCAAACGACAAACAACAGCCGACTGTTCATGAAGTCACAGATATCGGGCATATTAGAATTGAAACCTTAATGCAAGACTTCTGGACGTTGTGTTTACTCAACGTTTTCTATAAAACGACAAACGTTACTCAACTGTTTACAAAGTCAGAGATATCGGTCATAATATTGGAAATAAACCCTGTATGGAAGACTTCTGGACATTGTCTTTAGTCAAAGTATTCTCTAAAATGACAGACGACACCCAACTGTTCATGAAGTCTTAGATATTGGTCATGCTAGAACTGAAACCTTAATGCAAGACTTCTGGAGGTTGTCTTTAGTTAAGGTATTCTCAAAAACGACAGACGACACCCAATGGTTCATGAAGTCACAGATATCGATCATATTATAAGAACTGTAACCTAATGTAAGACTTCTGGACGTTGTCTTTAGTCAAAGTATTCTCTAAAACAACAGACGACACCCAATGGTTCATGAAGTCACAGATATCAGTCATAATATAAAAACTGGAACCTTAATGCAAGACTTCTGGACGTTGTCTTTAGTCAAAGTATTCTCTAAAACGACAGACGACACCCAACTGTCCATGAAGTCACAGATACAGGTCATGATATTAGAACTGAAACTTTAATGCAAGACTTCTGGACGTTGTCTTTAGTCAAAGTATTCTCTAAAATGACAAACGACACCCAACTGTTGATATAGTGACAGATATCGGTCATATTATTAGAACTGAAACCTTGATGCAACACTTCTGGACATTGTTTTGCTCAAAGTATTCTCTAAAACCACAGACAACACCCAACTGTTCATGAAGTCACAGATATAGGTCATGATATTAGAACTGAAACCTTAATGCAAGACTTCTGGACGTTGTCTTTACTTAAAGTATTCTATAAAACAACAAACGACACCCACCTTTTTTTAAAGTCACAGATATCAGTCATATTAGAACTGAAACATTATTGCAAGACTTCTGGACGTTGTCTTTAGTCAAACTATTCTCTAAAACGACAAACGACACCCAACTGCTCATGAAGTCAAAGATATCGGTCATGATATTAGAACCGAAACCTAGTGCAAGACTTCTGGAGGTTGTCTTTAGTCAAAGTATTCTCTAAAATGACAGACAACACCCAACTTTTCGTGAAGTCACAGATTTAGGTCATGATTATAGAACTGATACCTTAATTCAAGACTGCTGGACGTTGTTTTTGCTCAAAGAATTCTTTAAAACGACAGATGACACACAACTATTCATGAAGTTACAGATATCCGCCTTAATATTAGAACTGAAACCTTAATGGAAGACTTCTGGACATTGCCTTTAGTCAAAGTATTCTCTAAAACGACAGACGACACCCAACTGTTCATGAAGTCACAGATATCCGTCATATAATTGAACTGAAGCTTTCATGCCAGACTTCTGGACGTTGCCTTTAGTCAAAGTATTCTCTAAAACGACCGACGACACACAACTCTTGATGAAGTCACAGATATCGATCATAATATTAGAACTGGAACCTTAATGCAAGACTTCTGGACGTTGTCTTTAGTCAAAGTATTCTTTAAAACGACAGACGACACTCAACTGTTAATGAAGTCACAGATATGAGTCATATTATTAGAACTAAAACCTTAATGCAAGACTTCTGGACGTTGTCTTTAGTCAAAGTATCCTCTCAAACGACAAACGAAACCCAAACAATCATGAAGTCACAGATATCGGTCATAATATTAGAAGTGAATCCTTAATGAAAGACTTCTGGATTTTGTCTTTAGTCAAAGTATTCTCTAAAACGACAAACGACACCCAACTGTTCATGAAGTCACAGACATCGGTCATAATATTAGCACTGAAACCTTAATGCAAGACTTCTAGACGTTGTCTTTAGTCAAAGTAGTCTCTAAAATGACAGACGACACCCAACTGTTCATGAAGTAACAGATATAGGTCATGATATTAGAACTGATACCTTAATGCTAGACTGCTGGACGTTGCCTTTGCTCAAAGAATTCTTTAAAACGACAGATGACACCCAACTATTCATGAAGTTACAGATATCCGTCTTAATATTAGAACTGAAACCTTAATGGAAGACTTCTGGACATTGTCTTTAGTCAAAGTATTCTCTAAAACGACAGACGACACCCAACTGTTCATGAAGTCACAGATATCGGTCATATAATTGAACTGAAGCTTTAATGCCAGACTTCTGGACGTTGCCTTTAGTCAAAGTATTCTCTAAAACGACCGATGACACACAACTCTTGATGAAGTCACAGATACCGATCATAATATTAAAACTGGAACCTTAATGCAAGACTCCTGGACGCTGTCTTTACTCAAAGTATTTTCTAAAATCAAAGACTCCACCCAACAATTCATGAAGTCACAGACGTCGGTCATAATATTAGAACTGACACCTCATTGCAAGACTTCAGGGCATTGTCTTTAGTCAAAGTATTCTCTAAAACGACAAACGACACCAAACTGTTGATGAAGTCACAGATATCGGTCATAATATTAGAACTCAAACCTTGATGCAAGACTTCTGGACGTTGTCTTTAGTCAAAGTATTCTCTAAAACGACAGACGACACTCATCTGTTCATGAAGTCACAGTTATGAGTCATAATATTAGAACTGAAACCTTAATGCAAGACTTCTGGACGTTGTCTTTAGTCAAAGTATTCTCTAAAACGACAAACTACGGCCAACTGTTCATGAAGTCACAGATATAGGTCATTATATTAGAACTGAAACCTTAATGCAAGACTCCTGGACGCTGTCTTTACTCTAAGTATTCTCTAAAATCAAAGACTCCACCCAACAATTCATGAAGTCACAGACGTCGGTCAGAATATTAGAACTGAAACCTCAATGCAAGACTTCAGGGCATTGTCTTTAGTCAAAGTATTCTCTAAAACGACAAACGACACCAAACTGTTGATGAAGTCACAGATATTGGTCATAATATTAGAACTCAAACCTTGATGCAAGACTTCTGGACGTTGTCTTTACTCAAAGTATTCTATAAAACGACAAACGTTACTCAACTGTTTATGAAGTCAGAGATTTCGGTCATAATATTGGAAATAAACCCTGTATGGAAGACTTCTGGACATTGTCTTTAGTCAAAGTATTCTCTAAAATGACAGACGACACCCAACTGTTCATGAAGTCTTAGACATTGGTCATGCTAGAACTGAAACCTTAATGCAAGACTTCTGAAGGTTGTCTTTAGTCAAGGTATACTCAAAAACGACCGACGACACCCAATTGTTCATGAAGTCAGGATATCGATCATATTATAAGAACTGGAACCTTAATGCAAGACTTCTCGACGTTGTCTTTAGTCAAAGTATTCTCTAAAACGACAGACGACACTCAACTGTTCATGAAGTCACAGATATCAGTCATAATATAAAAACTGGAATCTTAATGCAAGACTTCTGGACGTTGTCTTTAGTCAAAGTATTCTCTAAAACGACAGACGACACCCAACTGTTCATGAAGTCACAGATATAGGTCATGATATTAGAACTGAAACCTTAATGCAAGACTTCTGGACGTTGTCTTTAGTCAAAGTATTCTCTAAAACGACAAACGACACCCAACTGTTGATGAAGTCACAGATATCGGTCATATTATTAAAACTGAAACCTTGATGCAACACTTCTGGACATTGTCTTCAGTCAAAGTATCCTCTAAAAGTACAAACGACACCAAACTGTTGATGAAGTCACAGATATCGGTCATAATATTAGAACTCAAACCTTGATGCAAGACTTCTGGACGTTGTCTTTAGTCAAAGTATTCTCTAAAACGACAGACGACACTCAACTGTTCATGAAGTCACAGTTATGAGTCATAATATTAGAACTGAAACCTTAATGCAAGACTTCTGGACGTTGTTTTAGTCATAGTGTTCTCTCAAATTACAAACAACGGCCAACTGTTCATGAAGTCACAGATATCGGTCATATTAGAATTGAAACCTTAATGCAAGGCTTCTGGACGTTGTCTTTACTCAAAGTATTCTATAAAACGACAAACGTTACTCAACTGTTTATAACGTCAGAGATATTGGTCATAATATTGGAAATAAACCCTGTATGGAAGACTTCTGGACATTGTCTTTAGTCAAAGTATTCTCTAAAATGACAGACGACACCCAACTGTTCATGAAGTCTTAGATATTGGTCATGCTAGAACTGAAACCTTAATGCAAGACTTCTGGAGGTTGTCTTTAGTTAAGGTATTCTCAAAAACGACAGACGACACCCAATGGTTCATGAAGTCACAGATATCGATCATATTATAAGAACTGGAACCTTAATGCAAGACTTCTGGACGTTGTCTTTAGTCAAAGTATTCTCTAAAACAACAGACGACACCCAATGGTTCATGAAGTCACAGATATCAGTCATATTATAAAAACTGGAACCTTAATGCAAGACTTCTGGACGTTGTCTTTAGTCAAAGTATTCTCTAAAACGACAGACGACACTCAACTGTTCATGAAGTCACAGTTATGAGTCATATTATTAGAACTGAAACCTTAATGCAAGACTTCTGGACGTTGTTTTTAGTCAAAGTGTTCTCTCAAACGACAAACAACAGCCGACTGTTCATGAAGTCACAGATATCGGGCATATTAGAATTGAAACCTTAATGCAAGACTTCTGGACGTTGTCTTTACTCAACGTATTTTATAAAACGACAAACGTTACTCAACTGTTTACAAAGTCAGAGATATCGGTCATAATATTGGAAATAAACCCTGTATGGAAGACTTCTGGACATTATCTTTAGTCAAAGTATTCTCTAAAATGACAGACGACACCCAACTGTTCATGAAGTCTTAGATATTGGTCATGCTAGAACTGAAACCTTAATGCAAGACTTCTGGAGGTTGTCTTTAGTTAAGGTATTCTCAAAAACGACAGACGACACCCAATGGTTCATGAAGTCACAGATATCGATGATATTATAAGAACTGGAACCTTAATGCAAGACTTCTGGACGTTGTCTTTAGTCAAAGTATTCTCTAAAACAACAGACGACACCCAATGGTTCATGAAGTCACAGATATCAGTCATAATATAAAAACTTGAACCTTAATGCAAGACTTCTGGACGTTGTCTTTAGTCAAAGTATTCTCTAAAACGACAGACGACACCCAACTGTCCATGAAGTCACAGATACAGGTCATGATATTAGAACTGAAACTTTAATGCAAGACTTCTGGACGTTGTCTTTAGTCAAAGTATTCTCTAAAATGACAAACGACACCCAACTGTTGATATAGTGACAGATATCGGTCATATTATTAGAACTGAAACCTTGATGCAACACTTCTGGACATTGTTTTGCTCAAAGTATTCTCTAAAACCACAGACAACACCCAACTGTTCATGAAGTCACAGATATAGGTCATGATATTAGAACTGAAACCCTAATGCAAGACTTCTGGACGTTGTCTTTACTTAAAGTATTCTATAAAACAACAAACGACACCCACCTTTTTTTAAAGTCACAGATATCAGTCATATTAGAACTGAAACATTATTGCAAGACTTCTGAACATTGTCTTTACTCAAAGTATTCTATAAAACTACAAACGACACGTAACTGTTTATAAAGTCACAGATATCGGTCATAATATTGGAACTGAACCCTGTATGGAAGACTTCTGGACATTGTCTTTAGTTAAAGTATTCTCTAAATTGACAGACGACACCCAACTGTTCATGCAGTCACAGATATCGGTCATGCTAGAACTGAAACCTTAATGCAAGTCTTTTGGAGGTTGTCTTTAGTCAAGGTATTCTCAAAAACGACAGACGACACCCAATGGTTCATGAAGTCACAGATATCGATCATATTATAAGAACTGGAACCTTAATGCAAGACTTCTGGACGTTGTCTTTAGTCAAAGTATTCTCTAAAACAACAGACGACACTCAACTGTTCATGAAGTCACAGATATCAGTCATAATATAAAAATTGGAACCTTAATGCAAGACTTCTGGACGTTGTCTTTAGTCAAAGTATTCTCTAAAACGACAGACGACACCCAACTGTCCATGAAGTCACTGATATAGGTCATGATATTATAACTCAAACCTTGATGCAAGACTTCTGGACGTTGTCTTTAGTCAAGGTATTCTCAAAAACGACAGACGACACCCAATGGTTCATGAAGTCACAGATATCGATCATATTATAAGAACTGGAACCTTAATGCAAGACTTCTGGACGTTGTCTTTAGTCAAAGTATTCTCTAAAACAACAGAAGACACTCAACTGTTCATGAAGTCACAGATATCAGTCACAATATAAAAACTGGAACCTTAATGCAAGACTTCTGGACGTTGTCTTTAGTCAAAGTATTCTCTAAAACGACAGACGACACCCAACTGTCCATGAAGTCACAGATATAGGTCATGATATTACAACTGAAACTTTAATGCAAGACTTCTGGACATTGTCTTCAGTCAAAGTATTCTCTAAAATGACAAACGACACCCAACTCTTGATGAAGTGACAGATATCGGTCATATTATTAGAACTGAAACCTTGATGCAACACTTCTGGACATTGTCTTTGCTCAAAGTATTCTCTAAAACCACAGACAACACCCAACTGTTCATGAAGTCACAGATATAGGTCATGATATTAGAACTGAAACCTTAATGCAAGACTTCTGGACGTTGTCTTTACTTAAAGTATTCTATAAAACAACAAACGACACCCACCTTTTTATAAAGTCACAGATATCAGTCATATTAGAACTAAAACATTATGCAAGACTTCTGAACATTGTCTTTACTCAAAGTTTTCTATAAAACTACAAACGACACGTAACTGTTTATAAAGTCACAGATATCGGTCATAGTATTGGAACATAACCATGTATGGAAGACTTCTGGATATTGTCTTTAGTTAAAGTATTCTCTAAATTGACAGACGACACCCAACTGTTCATGCAGTCACAGATATCGGTCATATTAATTGAACTGAAGCTTTAATGCCAGACTTCTGGACGTTTCCTTTACTCAAAGTATTCTCTAAAACGACCGACGACACACAACTCTTGATGGAGTCACAGATATCGATCATAATATTACAACTGGAACCTTAATGCAAGACTTCTGGACGTTGTCTTTAGTCAAAGTATTCTCTAAAACGACAGATCACACTCAACTGTTCATGAAGTCACAGATATCACTCATAATATAAAAACTGGAACCTTAATGCAAGACTTCTGGACGTTGTCTTTAGTCAAAGTATTCTCTAAAACAACAGACGACACTCTGCTGTTCATGAAGTCACAGATATCGGTCATGATACTAGCACTGCAACCTTAATGCAAGACTTCTAGACGTTGTCTTTACTCAAAATATTCTCTAAAATGACAGACAACACCTAACTGTTCATGAAGTCACAGATATAGGTCATGATATTAGAACTGAAACCTTAGGGCAAGACATCTAGACGTTGTCTTTACTCAAAGTATTCTGGCAAACGACAAACGACAGCCAACTGTTCATGAAGTCACAGATATCGGTCATATTAGAAATGAAACCTTAATGCAAGACTTCTGGACGTTGTCTTTACTCAAAGTATTCTATAAAACGAGAAACGTTACTGAACTGTTTATAAAGTCAGAGATATCGGTCATAATATTGGAAATAAACCCTGTATGGAAGACTTCTGGACATTGTCTTTCGTCAAAGTATTCTCTAAAATGACAGACGACACCCAACTGTTCATGAAGTCTTAGATATTGGTCATGCTAGAACTGAAACCTTAATGCAAGACTTCTGGAGGTTGTCTTTAGTCAAGGTATTCTCAAAAACGACAGACGACACCCAATTGTTCATGAAGTCACAGATATCGATCATATTATAAGAACTGGAACCTTAATGCAAGACTTCTGGACGTTGTCTTTAGTCAAATTATTCTCTAAAACAACAGACGACACTCAACTGTTCACGAAGTCACAGATATCAGTCATAATATAAAAACTGGAATCTTAATGCAAGACTTCTGGACGTTGTCTTTAGTCAAAATATTCTGTAAAACGACAGACGACACCCAACTGTTCATGAAGTCACAGATATAGGTCATGATATTAGAACTGAAACCTTAATGCAAGAATTGTGAATGTTGTCTTTGGTCAAAGTATTCTCTAAAACGACAAACGACACCCAACTGTTGATGAAGTCACAGATATCGGTCATATTATTAGAACTGAAACCTTGATGCAACACTTCTGGACATTGTCTTTAGTCAAAGTATCCTCTAAAACGACTAACGACACCCAACTGTTCATGAAGTCACAGATATCGGTCATATTAGAACTGAAACCTTAATGCAAGACTTCTGGACGTCGTCTTTGCTCAAAGTATTCTCTAAAACCACAGACAACACCCAACTATTCATGAAGTCACAGATATAGGTCATGATATTAGAACTGAAACCTTAATGCAAGACTTCTGGACGTTGTCTTTACTTAAAGTATTCTATAAAACGACAAACGACATTCACCTTTTTATAAAGTCACAGATATCGATCATAATAGTAGAACTGAACCCTGTATGGAAGACTTCTGGACATTGTCTTTAGTCAAAGTATTCTCTAAAATGACAGACGACACCCAACTGTTCATGAAGTCACAGATATTGGTCATACTAGAACTGAAATCTTAATGCAAGACTTCTGGAGGTTGTCTTTAGTCAAAGTAATCTCTAATATGACAGACGACACCCAACTGTTTATAAAGTCACAGATATCGGTCAGAATATAGGAACTGAACCCTGTATTGAAGACTTCTGGACGTTGTCTTTAGTCAAAGTTTTCTCTAAAATGACAAATGACACTCAGCTGTTGATGAAGTCACAGATATCGGTCATATTATTAGAACTGAAACATTTGTAGTGGAGCATACGCACCAACGCGTATGCGCCTTCGGAAGACAACGAGAAGCCCGTGCTCTGATTGCGCGAGAACCTGTGCCGCCTTTGCCAGACTTGCTGTTCGCCCATTTTCCGTAGCGACCTCGTTGCGACTCCTCTGTTCTAATAAACGTCATCGCATTTGGTGGAGGCTGCTGAGATCCCCAAGCAGACCTGGAGCTCCGCTCTCGCAAGTTGGCCGAAAGACTACCGTACAACATGACTGACGCAGTCGCCAACCAGCCCATCCCAGCACAGCCAGCACCATCGGCTGCCCCGTCGACCTGCCCCGGTGCTACCCGTCAGCGGGACCCACCAATCTTCAGCGGCAGTGGTGAGCAAGACGTCGAAGACTGGCTCTCCTTGTACGAACGCGTGAGTGCCAGCAACAAATGGGACAACGACTCCAAGCTTGCCTATGTCATCTTTTACTTGGCTGACGTCGCCAAGCTATGGTTCACCAACCGCGAAACCGCCATCGCCAGCTGGTCCACCTTCAAGACCCTCGTGACCGAAGCGTTCGGCCGACCAGAGGTCCGCAAGCACCGCGCTGACCAGCGTCTGCGCCACCGAGCCCAGCAACCTGGTGAGACCTTTACTAGCTATATTGAGGATGTGCTCGACCTCTGCAGGCGTGTTAACTCATCCATGCCTGAAGAAGAGAAAATTCGACATATTCTCAAAGGCATCGAGGATGGCGCATTCCAGATGTTGCTGGCGAAGAGCCCGACCATGGTGGCAGTCCTCGTAAGCCTGTGCCAGAGCTTCGATGAATTGCGTCGTCAGCGTTCCATCGCCCGACAGAGTGTTCCACCACCAGATTCGATCTCGGCCGTCGCACTCACCAATGGCAACATTCACCAAGGAACTCTGTCGAACCAGATTAAAGACTTCATCAGGGAGGAAGTCGCCCGACAGCTTTCCCTGCTGCCGCAGGGAGGCTTGACGCGCCCACGACAAGCCTCCCTTCGAATATGCAGCAGGCCATACGCACTGAAATTTGCAATGCACTCCCTACAGTTCCGGCCTCTTACCCGTGCACTTCGGTGCCATCTGATCTCTCAACTGCTGGCTACGCACCAACTGCGCCGCCTTCACCTCTCAGCTACGCAGCTGTGGTCGCGCGGCCCCCACCGCATCCAGTCGCCTTATCGGCTCCACCTCCTCCGGCCTCGCCTCAAGTCTACAGGCCCCCACCTCGCTTTTTCCGTCCATCTAATGAGTGGCGCACCCGAGACAATCGTCCCATCTGCTTCGCGTGTGGCATCGCTGGCCACATTGCACGCTTCTGCCGCCGCCGTCCCACGCCTGCGCACGCATACTTCGGAGCTCCTACCTACGCACCGCAGCAGACCACCACGTCTGCATATGAACAGAGGCACTCCGACTTGGATCGCCACCCATCGACTGCTCGTTTCCCATCACCTCGTCGCCGATCGCCATCGCCTATGCGTCGTCGACCACCTCTTGAGGAGGGAAACTAATCAGTGCAGTTCCGGAGGCAAGAACTGCAACTTGTGCGCAATTCCCAAGGCCTCCATTTTCGCCGCAAAATGTTGTTGATGTCGATGTTGAGGGAGTCGCCACATTAGCGTTAATTGATACCGGGGCCGCCGTTTCTGTGATGAACGCAAACTTTTGTAGGAAACTGAAGAAAGTGACCACATCTCTCAGTGGCTTGGTGCTGTCCACGGCTAGCGCGCAACGCATTCATCCCTCGGCTGTGTGTACGGCGCGCGTCGTCATCCGAGACGTTTTGTATGTCGTACAGTTTTTTGTTCTACCATCTTGCTCTCATGACCTTATCCTGGGTTGGGATTTCTTATCACGTCATGAAGCTATCATCGATTGTTCGCGTGCCGAAGTGTCCCTTGTGCCAACATGTGAATTTCCACCACCCGACCGCTCTCCTCTGCTCTGCAAAGTCATCGCTGATGACGACATCACCTTGCCTCCTGAAGCTTCGGTCCCTATTAGCCTTTCATGTCTGGCGCAACCTGACGGTACGGTGGTGTTTACGCCATCTCCGGTTTTTACTGAACGCAAGGGCATCGTTCTCCCATTTGCTGTTCTTACAATTGCGTCTGGTTTAACCGTAATGCTGGTCACCAACCACTGCAACTACCCCATTGGCTTACTTCGTGGTGAAACGTTAGGATATGTGCAACCTGTCGACCATATCGATGATATTATTCTTCCCGACGAAACGCCATGTCACATTGCTGCAATCACTCATGCGTCTGAGCCATCAAGTTCGTCAGCCTTCGACAATGCTATTGACGCAGACCTTCCCCTCTCGCATCGCCGCCAACTTGTTGCTCTCCTTAACAAGTTTCGTTCTTTTTTCGACTTTCAAGAACCTGCTTTGGGCCGCACCACGACTATCGCTCATACTATTGACACCGGCTCACATTCGCCTCTGCGACAGCGTCCTTACCGCGTTTCCGCCGAAGAGCGCCGCGTCATTATGGAGCAAGTAGATGACATGCTTAAACGTGGAGTCATACAGCCTTCTCAAAGCGCTTGGTCATCACCTGTGGTTCTGGTCAAGAAAAAAGATGGCACCGTACGATTTTGCGTGGACTATCGCCGCTTAAACAATATTACGAAAAAAGATGTCTACCCGCTACCACGAATAGACGATGCTCTTGACTGTTTACAAGGCGCCGAGTACTTTACATCTTTGGATCTGCGTTGTGGGTATTGGCAGGTGCCAATGGCTGAATGTGATCGCCCTAAAACAGCCTTTGTAACGCCGGATGGCCTATATGAGTTCAAAGTCATGCCATTTGGGCTCTGCAACGCGCCTGCCACATTTGAGCGCATGATCGACACCATCTTGCGTGCCCACAAGTGGAAAACCTGCTTATGTTACTTGGACGACATCGTAGTCTTTTCATCTGATTTCCCGACACATCTTGCTCGCCTCCACGAGATTTTGACGTGTCTAACTTCTGCAGGCCTACAACTTAACTCCAAGAAGTGCCACTTTGCAGCACGAAAACTAACCATCTTGGGACATGTCATCACCAGAGACGGTGTTCTTCCGGATCCCGATAAGCTTCGAGCTGTCGCTGACTTTCCGTTGCCCACATCTCTGAAAGCCCTAAGAAGTTTCGTCGGTCTCTGCTCCTACTTTCGTCGCTTCGTGCGCAACTTCGCGTCCATCATCGCACCTCTCACGAGTCTGCTTTCCAACAGCAAAGGCATATCTGCATGGTCACCTGCATGTGACTACGCATTTCGCCAGCTCCGCCGCCTGCTGACCTCACCACCTATTCTTCGTCACTCCGACCCTGCTGCGGCAACAGAAATTCACACCGATGCAAGTGGCATCGGTCTTGGTGCAGTTTTGGCACAACGGAAAGGCACCCAAGCTGAATACGTAGTCGCCTATGCAAGTCGCGCTCTCAAGAAGGCTGAATTGAATTACTCCGTGACAGAGAAGGAGTGTTTGGCCATAATCTGGGCGTTGACGAAGTTTCGCCCGTACCTTTACGGCCCTCCTTTCGACGTGGTCACAGACCACCACGCTCTATGTTGGCTGTCCACCTTGAAAGACCCGTCCGGACGCCTGGGGCGTTAGGCACTTCGATTGCAAGAATACGACATCCGTGTCGTATATCGTTCTGGTCGCAAGCATGCGGATGCCGATGCACTTTCGCGATCGCCATTAACACCAGATGTGGCTTCTCTGTCTCCCCCTTTTACCACCTTGTCACCGCTCGACACGACTGACATGCTTTCGGAGCAGCGTAAAGACCCACACCTTGCCTTGTTAGTCGACTACATTACCGATCCGTCTGCTGTCCCTTCCACGAGAGCGCCACGCCGGCAAGCAGCCCACTTTTCCTTACGAGACAACATTCTGTACCGCCGTAACTACATGCCTGGTGGTCGGAAGTGGCTCCTTGCTGCCCCAACTCATATGCGCTCTGACATCTGCATGAATTTCCATGCCGATCCCCAAAGTGCTCACGCAGGTGTCCTGAAAACCTACGAAAGGCTGCGCCAGCGCTATTACTGGCGAGGAATGTATCGCTTTGTGCAGAAATACGTTCAGTCTTGCACCACTTGCCAACAGAACAAGACACCTCCGCGGCAACTTACTGGCATGTTACAGCCGCTCCCGTGCCCGGCTCGCCCATTCGACCGCGTGGGAATAGACCTCTATGGCCCCCTCCCATATAGTATCTCTGGAAACCGGTGGATTATTGTCGGAGTCGATCATCTGACACGCTACGCTGAGACTGCAGCTCTACCGGCAGCGACCGCCCACGAAGTTGCACTCTTCATTCTCCGCAGCTTCATTCTACGCCATGGTGCTCCGCGGGAATTACTCAGTGATAGTGGTCGAGTGTTCCTGTCGGAGGTCATCCAAGCTATCCTCGCTGAATGCAACATTATCCACCAGAAATCTACCGCATGCCATCCACAGACAAATGGTCTTACTGAGCGGTTCAACCGCACACTTGGCGACATGCTGAGGATGTACACCTCCTCCGACCACACTAACTGGGACGCTGTATTGCCCTTTGTTACCTTCGCTTATAACACCGCGACGCAAGCGACTACCGGTTTTTCCCCGTTCTTTCTATTGTACGGCCGCGAACCTTCCCACCCACTCGACACTATACTACCGTATCGCCCTGATGCATCTGAGTGCTCCCCGCTTTCGGAAGTCGCCAGATACGCTGAAGACTGCCGTCAGTTGGCTCGGTCTCTGACAAGTGAGGCTCAAGGCCTACAAAAGACTCGACACGACGACGCTCACCGCATAGCTCCTACATTTCGTGCTGGCTCCCTTGTGTGGCTTTGGGTGCCCCCGCACGTTCCTGGCCTGTCTTCTAAACTTCGGGCCCGGTACCATGGTCCCTATTGTGTCATTGACGCGACCTCCCCGGTGAATTACGTCATCGAGCCATTAACACAATCACCAGATTTGCGCCGTCGAGGACGCGAGACCGTACACGTTGACCGTCTCAAGCCCTACTACGACCCCCTCATTGTGCCTACTCCCTGAGTCGCCAGGATGGCTACCCTTCACCCCGGGGGTATTGTAGTGGAGCATACGCACCAACGCGTATGCGCCTTCGGAAACAACGAGAAGCCCGTGCTCTGATTGCGCGAGAACCTGTGCCGCCTTTGCCAGACTTGCTGTTCGCCCATTTTCCGTCGCGACCTCGTTGCGACTCCTCTGTTCTAATAAACATCATCGCACATTAATGCAAGACTTCTGGACGTTGTCTTTAGTCAAAGTATTCTCTCAAACGACAAACGACAGCCAA
Source organism: Rhipicephalus microplus (assembly GCF_043290135.1). Classification (NCBI taxonomy): domain Eukaryota; kingdom Metazoa; phylum Arthropoda; class Arachnida; order Ixodida; family Ixodidae; genus Rhipicephalus; species Rhipicephalus microplus. The sequence continues at coordinate 31,759,953 of NW_027464585.1, forward strand.
CTGTTCACGAAGTCACAGATATCAGTCATAATATTAGAACTGATTCCTTAATGAAAGACTTCTGGACGTTGTCTTTAGTCAAAGTATTCTCTAAAACGACAAACGACACCCAACTGCTCATGACGTCAAAGATATCAGTCATGATATTAGAACTGAAACCTCGTGCAAGACTTCTGAAGGTTGTCTTTAGTCAAAGTATTCTCTAAAATGACAGACGACACCCAACTGTTCATGAAGTCACAGATATAGGTCATGATATTAGATTTGCTACCTTAATGAAAGACTGCTGGACGTTGTCTTTGCTCAAAGAATTCTTTAAAACGACAGATGACACCCAACTATTCATGAAGTTACAGATATCCGTCTTAATATTAGAGCTGAAACCTTATTGGAAGACTTCTGGACATAGTCTTTAGTCAAAGTATTCTCTTAAACGACAAACGACACCTAACTGTTCATTAGGTCAGAGATATCGGTCATATTAGAACTGAAACAATAATGCAACACTTTGGATGTTTTCTATACTCAAGTTGTCTCTAAAACGACAGAAAACACCCAACTATTAATGAAGTCACAGATATAGGTCGTGATATTAGAACTGAAACCTTATTGCAAGACTTCTGGAGGTTGTCTTCAGTCAAAGTATTCTCTAAAACGACAGACGACACCCAACTGTTCATGAAATCACAGATATTGGTCATAATAATAAAACTGAACGTTACATGGAAGATTTCTAGACATTGTCTTTAGTCAAAGTATTCTCTGAAATGACAGACGACACCCCACTGTTCATGAAGTCAAAGATATCGGTCATATTATAACTGAAAACTTAATGCAAGACTTCTGGACGTTGTCTTTGCTCAAAGTATTCTATAAAACGACAAACGACACCCAACTGTTTATAATGTCACAAATATCGGTCAGAATATTGGAACTGAACCCTGTATGGAACACTTCTGGACGTTGTCTTTAGTCAAAGTTTTCTCTAAAACGACAAATGACACTCAACTGTTGATGAAGTCACAGATATCGGTCATAATATTAGAACTGAAACCTAGATGCAAGACTTCTTGACGTTGTCTTTAGTCAAAGTATTCTTTAAGACGACAAACGACACCCAACTATTAATGAAGTCACAGGTATCGGTCATAATATTAGAACTGAAACCTTAATGCAAGACTTTTGGACATTGTCTCTAGTCAAAATATTCTCTAAAATGACAAACGACACCCAACTGTTGATGAAGTCATAGATATCGGTCATAATATTAGAACTGAAACCTTGATGCAAGACTTCTGGACGTTGTCTTTAGTTAAAGTATTCTCTAAAACGACAAACTACAGCCAACTGTTCATGAAGTCACAGATATCAGTCATATTATTAGAACTGATTCCTAATGAAAGACTTCTGGACGTTGTCTTTACTCAAAGTATTCTCTAAAACGACAAACGACACCCAACAGTTCATGAAGTCAGAGATATCGGTCATATTACAACTGAAACCTTAATGCAAGACTTCTGGACGTTGTCTTTAGTCAAAGTATTCTCTAAAACGACAAACAACACCCAACTGTTCATGAAGTCACAGATGTAGGTCATTATATTAGAACTGAAACCTATGGCAAGACTTCTGCAAGTTGTCTTTAGTCAAAGTATTCTCTAAAACGACAGACGACATCCAACTGTTCATAAAATCACAGATATCGGTCATCATAATTAAACTGAACCTTGCATAGAAGATTTTTAGACATTGTCTTTAGTCAAAGTATTCTCTCAAACGACAGACGACAGCCAACTGTTCACGAAGTCACAGATATCAGTCATAATATTTGAACTGATTCCTTAATGAAAGACTTCTGGACGTTGTCTTTAGTCAAAGTATTCTCTAAAACGACAAACGACACCCAACTGCTCATGAAGTCAAAGATATCGGTCATGATATTAGAACTGAAACCTAGTGCAAGACTTCTGGAGGTTGTCTTTAGTCAAAGTATTCTCTAAAATGACAGACGACACCCAACTGTTCGTGAAGTCACAGATATAGGTTATGATATTAGAACTGATACCTTAATGCAAGACTGCTGGACGTTGTCTTTGCTCAAAGAATTCTTTAAAACGACAGATGACACCCAACTATTCATTAAGTTACAGATATCCGTCTTAATATTAGAACTGAAACCTTAATGGAAGACTTCTGGACATTGTCTTTAGTCAAAGTATTCTCTAAAACGACAAACAACACCCAACTGTTGATGAAGTCACAGATATCGGTCATAATATTAGAACTGAAAACCTAATAAAAGACTTCTGGACGTTGTCTTTAGTCAAAGTATTCTCTTAAACGACAAACGACACCTAACTGTTCAATAAGTCAGAGATATCGGTCATATTAGAACTGAATCAATAATGCAACACTTCTGGACGTTTTCTATACTCAAGTAGTCTCTAAAACATCAGAAAACACCCAACTGTTCATGAAGTCACAGATATAGGTCGTGATATTAGAACTGAAACCTTATTGCAAGACTTCTGGACGTTGTTTTAGTCAAAGTGTTCTCTTAAACGACAAACGACAGCCAACTGTTCATGAAGTCACAGATATCGGTCATATTAGAATTGAAACCTTAATGCAAGACTTCTGGACGTTGTCTTTACTCAAAGTATTATATAAAACGACAAACATTACTCAACTGTTTATAAAGTCAGAGATATTGGTCATAATATTGGAAATAAACCCTGTATGGAAGACTTCTGGACATTGTCTTCAGTCAAAGTATTCTCTAAAATGACAGACGACACCCAACTGTTCATGAAGTCTTAGATATTGGTCATGCTAGAACTGAAACCTTAATGCAAGACTTCTGGAGGTTGTCTTTAGTCAAGGTATTCTCAAAAACGACAGACGACACCCAATGGTTCATGAAGTCACAGATATCGATCATATTATAAGAACTGGAACTTTAATGCAAGACTTCCGGACGTTGTCTTTAGTGAAAGTATTCTCTAAAACAACAGAAGACACTCAACTGTTCATGAAGTCACAGATATCAGTCATAATATAAAAACTGGAACCTTAATGCAAGACTTCTGGACGTTGTCTTTAGTCAAAGTATTCTCTAAAACGACAGACGACACCCAACTGTCCATGAAGTCACAGATATAGGTCATGATATTAGAACTGAAACTTTAATGCAAGACTTCTGGACATTGTCTTCAGTCAAAGTATTCTCTAAAATGACAAACGACACCCAACTGTTGATGAAGTGACAGATATCGGTCATATAATTAGAACTGAAACCTTGATGCAGCACTTCTGGACATTGTCTTTGCTCAAAGTATTCTCTAAAACCACAGACAACACCCAACTGTTCATGAAGTCACAGATATAGGTCATGATATTAGAACTGAAACCTTAATGCAAGACTTCTGGACGTTGTCTTTACTCAAAGTTTTCTATAAAACTACAAACGACACGTAACTGTTTATAAAGTCACAGATATCGGTCATAATATTGGAACTGAACCATGTATGGAAGACTTCTGGATATTGTCTTTAGTTAAAGTATTCTCTAAATTGACAGACGACACCCAACTGTTCATGCAGTCACAGATATCGGTCATATAATTGAACTGAAGCTTTAATGCCAGACTTCTGGACGTTTCCTTTACTCAAAGTATTCTCTAAAACGACCGACGACACACAACCCTTGATGGAGACACAGATATCGATCATAATATTAGAACTGGAACCTTAATGCAAGACTTCTGGACGTTGTCCTTAGTCAAAGTATTCTCTAAAACGACAGATCACACTCAACTGTTCATGAAGTCACAGATATCAGTCATAATATAAAAACTGGAACCTTAATGCAAGACTTCTGGACGTTGTCTTTAGTCAAAGTATTCTCTAAAACAACAGACGACACTCTGCTGTTCATGAAGTCACAGATATCGGTCATGATACTAGCACTGCAACCTTAATGCAAGAGTTCTAGACGTTGTCTTTACTCAAAGTATTCTCTAAAATGACAGACAACACCTAACTGTTCATGAAGTCACAGATATAGGTCATGATATTAGAACTGAAACCTTAAGGCAAGACATCTAGACGTTGTCTTTACTCAAAGTATTCTCGCAAACGACAAACGACAGCCAACTGTTCATGAAGTCACAGATATCGGTCATATTAGAAATGAAACCTTAATGCAAGACTTCTGGACGTTGTCTTTACTCAAAGTATTCTATAAAACGAGAAACGTTACTGAACTGTTTATAAAGTCAGAGATATCGGTCATAATATTGGAAATAAACCCTGTATGGAAGACTTCTTGACATTGTCTTTAGTCAAAGTATTCTCTAAAATGACAGACGACACCCAACTGTTCATGAAGTCTTAGATATTGGTCATGCTAGAACTGAAACCTTAATGCAAGACTTCTGGAGGTTGGCTTTAGTCAAAATATTCTCAAAAACGACAGACGACACCCAATTGTTCATGAAGTCACAGATATCGATCATATTATAAGAACTGGAACCTTAATGCAAGACTTCTGGACGTTGTCTTTAGTCAAATTATTCTCTAAAACAACAGACGACACTCAACTGTTCACGAAGTCACAGATATCAGTCATAATATAAAAACTGGAATCTTAATGCAAGACTTCTTGACGTTGTCTTTAGTCAAAATATTCTCTAAAACGACAGACGACACCCAACTGTTCATGAAGTCACAGATATAGGTCATGATATTAGAACTGAAACCTTAATGCAAGAATTCTGAATGTTGTCTTTGGTCAAAGTATTCTCTAAAACGACAAACGACACCCAACTGTTGATGAAGTCACAGATATCGGTCATATTATTAGAACTGAAACCTTGATGCAACACTTCTGGACATTGTCTTTAGTCAAAGTATCCTCTAAAACGACTAACGACACCCAACTGTTCATGAAGTCACAGATATCGGTCATATTAGAACTGAAACCTTAATGCAAGACTTCTGGACGTTGTCTTTGCTCAAAATATTCTCTAAAACCACAGACAACACCCAACTATTCATGAAGTCACAGATATAGGTCATGATATTAGAACTGAAACCTTAATGCAAGACTTCTGGACGTTGTCTTTACTTAAAGTATTCTATAAAACGACAAACGACATTCACCTTTTTATAAAGTCACAGATATCGATCATAATAGTAGAACTGAACCCTGTATGGAAGACTTCTGGACATTGTCTTTAGTCAAAGTATTCTCTAAAATGACAGACGACACCCAACTGTTCATGAAGTCACAGATATCAGTCATATTATTAGAACTGATTCCTAATGAAAGACTTTAGGACGTTGTCTTTACTCAAAGTATTCTCTAAAACGACAAACGACACCCAACAGTTCATGAAGTCAGAGATATCGGTCATATTACAACTGAAACCTTAATGCAAGACTTCTGGACGTTGTCTTTAGTCAAAGTATTCTCTAAAACGACAAACAACACCCAACTGTTCATGAAGTCACAGATGTAGGTCATTATATTAGAACTGAAACCTATGGCAAGACTTCTGCAAGTTGTCTTTAGTCAAAGTATTCTCTAAAACGACAGACGACATCCAACTGTTCATAAAATCACAGATATCGGTCATCATAATTAAACTGAACCTTGCATAGAAGATTTTTAGACATTGTCTTTAGTCAAAGTATTCTCTCAAACGACAGACGACAGCCAACTGTTCACGAAGTCACAGATATCAGTCATAATATTTGAACTGATTCCTTAATGAAAGACTTCTGGACGTTGTCTTTAGTCAAAGTATTCTCTAAAACGACAAACGACACCCAACTGCTCATGAAGTCAAAGATATCGGTCATGATATTAGAACTGAAACCTAGTGCAAGACTTCTGGAGGTTGTCTTTAGTCAAAGTATTCTCTAAAATGACAGACGACACCCAACTGTTCGTGAAGTCACAGATATAGGTTATGATATTAGAACTGATACCTTAATGCAAGACTGCTGGACGTTGTCTTTGCTCAAAGAATTCTTTAAAACGACAGATGACACCCAACTATTCATGAAGTTACAGATATCCGTCTTAATATTAGAACTGAAACCTTAATGGAAGACTTCTGGACATTGTCTTTAGTCAAAGTATTCTCTAAAACGACAAACAACACCCAACTGTTGATGAAGTCACAGATTTCGGTCATAATATTAGATTGAAAACCTAATAAAAGACTTCTGGACGTTGTCTTTAGTCAAAGTATTCTTTTAAACGACAAACGACACCTAACTGTTCAATAAGTCAGAGATATCGGTCATATTAGAACTGAATCAATAATGCAACACTTCTGGACGTTTTCTATACTCAAGTAGTCTCTAAAACATCAGAAAACACCCAACTGTTCATGAAGTCACAGATATAGGTCGTGATATTAGAACTGAAACCTTATTGCAAGACTTCTGGACGTTGTTTTAGTCAAAGTGTTCTCTTAAACGACAAACGACAGCCAACTGTTCATGAAGTCACAGATATCGGTCATATTAGAATTGAAACCTTAATGCAAGACTTCTGGACGTTGTCTTTACTCAAAGTATTATATAAAACGACAAACATTACTCAACTGTTTATAAAGTCAGAGATATTGGTCATAATATTGGAAATAAACCCTGTATGGAAGACTTCTGGACATTGTCTTCAGTCAAAGTATTCTCTAAAATGACAGACGACACCCAACTGTTCATGAAGTCTTAGATATTGGTCATGCTAGAACTGAAACCTTAATGCAAGACTTCTGGAGGTTGTCTTTAGTCAAGGTATTCTCAAAAACGACAGACGACACCCAATGGTTCATGAAGTCACAGATATCGATCATATTATAAGAACTGGAACTTTAATGCAAGACTTCCGGACGTTGTCTTTAGTGAAAGTATTCTCTAAAACAACAGAAGACACTCAACTGTTCATGAAGTCACAGATATCAGTCATAATATAAAAACTGGAACCTTAATGCAAGACTTCTGGACGTTGTCTTTAGTCAAAGTATTCTCTAAAACGACAGACGACACCCAACTGTCCATGAAGTCACAGATATAGGTCATGATATTAGAACTGAAACTTTAATGCAAGACTTCTGAACATTGTCTTCAGTCAAAGTATTCTCTAAAATGACAAACGACACCCAACTGTTGATGAAGTGACAGATATCGGTCATATAATTAGAACTGAAACCTTGATGCAGCACTTCTGGACATTGTCTTTGCTCAAAGTATTCTCTAAAACCACAGACAACACCCAACTGTTCATGAAGTCACAGATATAGGTCATGATATTAGAACTGAAACCTTAATGCAAGACTTCTGGACGTTGTCTTTACTCAAAGTTTTCTATAAAACTACAAACGACACGTAACTGTTTATAAAGTCACAGATATCGGTCATAATATTGGAACTGAACCATGTATGGAAGACTTCTGGATATTGTCTTTAGTTAAAGTATTCTCTAAATTGACAGACGACACCCAACTGTTCATGCAGTCACAGATATCGGTCATATAATTGAACTGAAGCTTTATTGCCAGACTTCTGGACGTTTCCTTTACTCAAAGTATTCTCTAAAACGACCGACGACACACAACCCTTGATGGAGACACAGATATCGATCATAATATTAGAACTGGAACCTTAATGCAAGACTTCTGGACGTTGTCTTTAGTCAAAGTATTCTCTAAAACGACAGATCACACTCAACTGTTCATGAAGTCACAGATATCAGTCATAATATAAAAACTGGAACCTTAATGCAAGACTTCTGGACGTTGTCTTTAGTCAAAGTATTCTCTAAAACAACAGACGACACTCTGCTGTTCATGAAGTCACAGATATCGGTCATGATACTAGCACTGCAACCTTAATGCAAGAGTTCTAGACGTTGTCTTTACTCAAAGTATTCTCTAAAATGACAGACAACACCTAACTGTTCATGAAGTCACAGATATAGGTCATGATATTAGAACTGAAACCTTAAGGCAAGACATCTAGACGTTGTCTTTACTCAAAGTATTCTCGCAAACGACAAACGACAGCCAACTGTTCATGAAGTCACAGATATCGGTCATATTAGAAATGAAACCTTAATGCAAGACTTCTGGACGTTGTCTTTACTCAAAGTATTCTATAAAACGAGAAACGTTACTGAACTGTTTATAAAGTCAGAGATATCGGTCATAATATTGGAAATAAACCCTGTATGGAAGACTTCTTGACATTGTCTTTAGTCAAAGTATTCTCTAAAATGACAGACGACACCCAACTGTTCATGAAGTCTTAGATATTGGTCATGCTAGAACTGAAACCTTAATGCAAGACTTCTGGAGGTTGGCTTTAGTCAAGGTATTCTCGAAAACGACAGACGACACCCAATTGTTCATGAAGTCACAGATATCGATCATATTATAAGAACTGGAACCTTAATGCAAGACTTCTGGACGTTGTCTTTAGTCAAATTATTCTCTAAAACAACAGACGACACTCAACTGTTCACGAAGTCACAGATATCAGTCATAATATAAAAACTGGAATCTTAATGCAAGATTTCTTGACGTTGTCTTTAGTCAAAATATTCTCTAAAACGACAGATGACACCCAACTGTTCATGAAGTCACAGATATAGGTCATGATATTAGAACTGAAACCTTAATGCAAGAATTCTGAATGTTGTCTTTGGTCAAAGTATTCTCTAAAACGACAAACGACACCCAACTGTTGATGAAGTCACAGATATCGGTCATATTATTAGAACTGAAACCTTGATGCAACACTTCTGGACATTGTCTTTAGTCAAAGTATCCTCTAAAACGACTAACGACACCCAACTGTTCATGAAGTCACAGATATCGGTCATATTAGAACTGAAACCTTAATGCAAGACTTCTGGACGTTGTCTTTGCTCAAAATATTCTCTAAAACCACAGACAACACCCAACTATTCATGAAGTCACAGATATAGGTCATGATATTAGAACTGAAACCTTAATGCAAGACTTCTGGACGTTGTCTTTACTTAAAGTATTCTATAAAACGACAAACGACATTCACCTTTTTATAAAGTCACAGATATCGATCATAATAGTAGAACTGAACCCTGTATGGAAGACTTCTGGACATTGTCTTTAGTCAAAGTATTCTCTAAAATGACAGACGACACCCAACTGTTCATGAAGTCACAGATATCAGTCATATTATTAGAACTGATTCCTAATGAAAGACTTTAGGACGTTGTCTTTACTCAAAGTATTCTCTAAAACGACAAACGACACCCAACAGTTCATGAAGTCAGAGATATCGGTCATATTACAACTGAAACCTTAATGCAAGACTTCTGGACGTTGTCTTTAGTCAAAGTATTCTCTAAAACGACAAACAACACCCAACTGTTCATGAAGTCACAGATGTAGGTCATTATATTAGAACTGAAACCTATGGCAAGACTTCTGCAAGTTGTCTTTAGTCAAAGTATTCTCTAAAACGACAGACGACATCCAACTGTTCATAAAATCACAGATATCGGTCATCATAATTAAACTGAACCTTGCATAGAAGATTTTTAGACATTGTCTTTAGTCAAAGTATTCTCTCAAACGACAGACGACAGCCAACTGTTCACGAAGTCACAGATATCAGTCATAATATTTGAACTGATTCCTTAATGAAAGACTTCTGGACGTTGTCTTTAGTCAAAGTATTCTCTAAAACGACAAACGACACCCAACTGCTCATGAAGTCAAAGATATCGGTCATGATATTAGAACTGAAACCTAGTGCAAGACTTCTGGAGGTTGTCTTTAGTCAAAGTATTCTCTAAAATGACAGACGACACCCAACTGTTCGTGAAGTCACAGATATAGGTTATGATATTAGAACTGATACCTTAATGCAAGACTGCTGGACGTTGTCTTTGCTCAAAGAATTCTTTAAAACGACAGATGACACCCAACTATTCATGAAGTTACAGATATCCGTCTTAATATTAGAACTGAAACCTTAATGGAAGACTTCTGGACATTGTCTTTAGTCAAAGTATTTTCTAAAACGACAAACAACACCCAACTGTTGATGAAGTCACAGATTTCGGTCATAATATTAGAACTGAAAACCTAATAAAAGACTTCTGGACGTTGTCTTTAGTCAAAGTATTCTCTTAAACGACAAACGACACCTAACTGTTCAATAAGTCAGAGATATCGGTCATATTAGAACTGAATCAATAATGCAACACTTCTGGACGTTTTCAATACTCAAGTAGTCTCTAAAACATCAGAAAACACCCAACTGTTCATGAAGTCACAGATATAGGTCGTGATATTAGAACTGAATCCTTATTGCAAGACTTCTGGACGTTGTTTTTAGTCAAAGTGTTCTCTCAAACGACAAACGACAGCCAACTGTTCATGAAGTCACAGATATCGGTCATATTAGAATTGAAACCTTAATGCAAGACTTCTGGACGTTGTCTTTACTCAAAGTATTATATAAAACGACAAACTTTACTCAACTGTTTATAAAGTCAGAGATATTGGTCATAATATTGGAAATAAAACCTGTATGGAAGACTTCTGGACATTGTCTTTAGTCAAAGTATTCTCTAAAATGACAGACGACACCCAACTGTTCATGAAGTCTTAGATATTGGTCATGCTAGAACTGAAACCTTAATGCAAGACTTCTGGAGGTTGTCTTTAGTCAAGGTATTCTCAAAAACGACAGACGACACCCAATGGTTCATGAAGTCACAGATATCGATCATATTATAAGAACTGGAACCTTAATGCAAGACTTCTGGACGTTGTCTTTAGTCAAAGTATTCTCTAAAACAACAGACGACACTCAACTGTTCATGAAGTCACAGATATCGGTCAGAATATAGGAACTGAACCCTGTATGGAAGACTTCTGGACGTTGTCTTTAGTCAAAGTTTTCTCTAAAATGACAAATGACACTCAACTGTGAATGAAGTCACAGATATCGGTCATATTATTAGAACTGAAACATTAATGCAAGACTTCTGGACGTTGTCTTTAGTCAAAGTATTCTCTCAAACGACAAACGACAGCCAACTGTTCACGAAGTCACAGATATCAGTCATAATATTAGAACTGATTCCTTAATGAAAGACTTCTGGACGTTGTCTTTAGTCAAAGTATTCTCTAAAACGACAGACGACACTCAACTGTTCATGAAGTCACAGATATGAGTCATATTATTAGAACTGAAACCTTAATGCAAGACTTCTGGAGGTTGTCTTTAGTCAAAGTATTCTCTAAAATGACAGACAACACCCAACTTTTCGTGAAGTCACAGATTTAGGTCATGATTATAGAACTGATACCTTAATTCAAGACTGCTGGACGTTGTTTTTGCTCAAAGAATTCTTTAAAACGACAGATGACACACAACTATTCATGAAGTTACAGATATCCGCCTTAATATTAGAACTGAAACCTTAATGGAAGACTTCTGGACATTGCCTTTAGTCAAAGTATTCTCTAAAACGACAGACGACACCCAACTGTTCATGAAGTCACAGATATCCGTCATATAATTGAACTGAAGCTTTCATGCCAGACTTCTGGACGTTGCCTTTAGTCAAAGTATTCTCTAAAACGACCAACGACACACAACTCTTGATGAAGTCACAGATATCGATCATAATATTAGAACTGGAACCTTAATGCAAGACTTCTGGACGTTGTCTTTAGTCAAAGTATTCTTTAAAACGACAGACGACACTCAACTGTTAATGAAGTCACAGATATGAGTCATATTATTAGAACTAAAACCTTAATGCAAGACTTCTGGACGTTGTCTTTAGTCAAAGTATCCTCTCAAACGACAAACGAAACCCAAACAATCATGAAGTCACAGATATCGGTCATAATATTAGAAGTGAATCCTTAATGAAAGACTTCTGGATTTTGTCTTTAGTCAAAGTATTCTCTAAAACGACAAACGACACCCAACTGTTCATGAAGTCACAGACATCGGTCATAATATTAGCACTGAAACCTTAATGCAAGACTTCTAGACGTTGTCTTTAGTCAAAGTAGTCTCTAAAATGACAGACGACACCCAACTGTTCATGAAGTAACAGATATAGGTCATGATATTAGAACTGATACCTTAATGCTAGACTGCTGGACGTTGCCTTTGCTCAAAGAATTCTTTAAAACGACAGATGACACCCAACTATTCATGAAGTTACAGATATCCGTCTTAATATTAGAACTGAAACCTTAATGGAAGACTTCTGGACATTGTCTTTAGTCAAAGTATTCTCTAAAACGACAGACGACACCCAACTGTTCATGAAGTCACAGATATCGGTCAGAATATTAGAACTGAAACCTCAATGCAAGACTTCAGGGCATTGTCTTTAGTCAAAGTATTCTCTAAAACGACAAACGACTCCAAACTGTTGATGAAGTCACAGATATCGGTCATAATATTAGAACTCAAACCTTGATGCAAGACTTCTGGACGTTGTCTTTAGTCAAAGTATTTTCTAAAACGACCGATGACACACAACTCTTGATGAAGTCACAGATACCGATCATAATATTAAAACTGGAACCTTAATGCAAGACTCCTGGACGCTGTCTTTACTCAAAGTATTTTCTAAAATCAAAGACTCCACCCAACAATTCATGAAGTCACAGACGTCGGTCATAATATTAGAACTGACACCTCATTGCAAGACTTCAGGGCATTGTCTTTAGTCAAAGTATTCTCTAAAACGACAAACGACACCAAACTGTTGATGAAGTCACAGATATCGGTCATAATATTAGAACTCAAACCTTGATGCAAGACTTCTGGACGTTGTCTTTAGTCAAAGTATTCTCTAAAACGACAGACGACACTCAACTGTTCATGAAGTCACAGTTATGAGTCATAATATTAGAACTGAAACCTTAATGCAAGACTTCTGGACGTTGTCTTTAGTCAAAGTATTCTCTAAAACGACAAACTACAGCCAACTGTTCATGAAGTCACAGATATAGGTCATTATATTAGAACTGAAACCTTAATGCAAGACTCCTGGACGCTGTCTTTACTCTAAGTATTCTCTAAAATCAAAGACTCCACCCAACAATTCATGAAGTCACAGACGTCGGTCAGAATATTAGAACTGAAACCTCAATGCAAGACTTCAGGGCATTGTCTTTAGTCAAAGTATTCTCTAAAACGACAAACGACACCAAACTGTTGATGAAGTCACAGATATTGGTCATAATATTAGAACTCAAACCTTGATGCAAGACTTCTGGACGTTGTCTTTACTCAAAGTATTCTATAAAACGACAAACGTTACTCAACTGTTTATGAAGTCAGAGATTTCGGTCATAATATTGGAAATAAACCCTGTATGGAAGACTTCTGGACATTGTCTTTAGTCAAAGTATTCTCTAAAATGACAGACGACACCCAACTGTTCATGAAGTCTTAGACATTGGTCATGCTAGAACTGAAACCTTAATGCAAGACTTCTGAAGGTTGTCTTTAGTCAAGGTATACTCAAAAACGACCGACGACACCCAATTGTTCATGAAGTCACGATATCGATCATATTATAAGAACTGGAACCTTAATGCAAGACTTCTCGACGTTGTCTTTAGTCAAAGTATTCTCTAAAACGACAGACGACACCCAACTGTTCATGAAGTCACAGATATAGGTCATGATATTAGAACTGAAACCTTAATGCAAGACTTCTGGACGTTGTCTTTAGTCAAAGTATTCTCTAAAACGACAGACGACACCCAACTGTTCATGAAGTCACAGATATAGGTCATGATATTAGAACTGAAACCTTAATGCAAGACTTCTGGACGTTGTCTTTAGTCAAAGTATTCTCTAAAACGACAAACGACACCCAACTGTTGATGAAGTCACAGATATCGGTCATATTATTAAAACTGAAACCTTGATGCAACACTTCTGGACATTGTCTTCAGTCAAAGTATCCTCTAAAACTACAAACGACACCAAACTGTTGATGAAGTCACAGATATCGGTCATAATATTAGAACTCAAACCTTGATGCAAGACTTCTGGACGTTGTCTTTAGTCAAAGTATTCTCTAAAACGACAGACGACACTCAACTGTTCATGAAGTCACAGTTATGAGTCATAATATTAGAACTGAAACCTTAATGCAAGACTTCTGGACGTTGTTTTAGTCATAGTGTTCTCTCAAATTACAAACGACGGCCAACTGTTCATGAAGTCACAGATATCGGTCATATTAGAATTGAAACCTTAATGCAAGGCTTCTGGACGTTGTCTTTACTCAAAGTATTCTATAAAACGACAAACGTTACTCAACTGTTTATAACGTCAGAGATATTGGTCATAATATTGGAAATAAACCCTGTATGGAAGACTTCTGGACATTGTCTTTAGTCAAAGTATTCTCTAAAATGACAGACGACACCCAACTGTTCATGAAGTCTTAGATATCGGTCATGCTAGAACTGAAACCTTAATGCAAGACTTCTGGAGGTTGTCTTTAGTTAAGGTATTCTCAAAAACGACAGACGACACCCAATGGTTCATGAAGTCACAGATATCGATCATATTATAAGAACTGGAACCTTAATGCAAGACTTCTGGACGTTGTCTTTAGTCAAAGTATTCTCTAAAACAACAGACGACACCCAATGGTTCATGAAGTCACAGATATCAGTCATATTATAAAAACTGGAACCTTAATGCAAGACTTCTGGACGTTGTCTTTAGTCAAAGTATTCTCTAAAACGACAGACGACACTCAACTGTTCATGAAGTCACAGTTATGAGTCATATTATTAGAACTGAAACCTTAATGCAAGACTTCTGGACGTTGTTTTTAGTCAAAGTGTTCTCTCAAACGACAAACAACAGCCGACTGTTCATGAAGTCACAGATATCGGTCATATTAGAATTGAAACCTTAATGCAAGACTTCTGGACGTTGTCTTTACTCAACGTATTCTATAAAACGACAAACGTTACTCAAATGTTTACAAAGTCAGAGATATCGGTCATAATATTGGAAATAAACCCTGTATGGAAGACTTCTGGACATTGTCTTTAGTCAAAGTATTCTCTAAAATGACAGACGACACCCAACTGTTCATGAAGTCTTAGATATTGGTCATGCTAGAACTGAAACCTTAATGCAAGACTTCTGGAGGTTGTCTTTAGTTAAGGTATTCTCAAAAACGACAGACGACACCCAACTGTCCATGAAGTCACAGATACAGGTCATGATATTAGAACTAAAACTTTAATGCAAGACTTCTGGACGTTGTCTTTAGTCAAAGTATTCTCTAAAATGACAAACGACACCCAACTGTTGATATAGTGACAGATATCGGTCATATTATTAGAACTGAAACCTTGATGCAACACTTCTGGACATTGTTTTGCTCAAAGTATTCTCTAAAACCACAGACAACACCCAACTGTTCATGAAGCCACAGATATAGGTCATGATATTAGAACTGAAACCTTAATGCAAGACTTCTGGACGTTGTCTTTACTTAAAGTATTCTATAAAACAACAAACGACACCCACCTTTTTTTAAAGTCACAGATATCAGTCATATTAGAACTGAAACATTACTGCAAGACTTCTGAACATTGTCTTTACTCAAAGTATTCTATAAAACTACAAACGACACGTAACTGTTTATAAAGTCACAGATATCGGTCATAATATTGGAACTGAACCCTGTATGGAAGACTTCTGGACATTGTCTTTAGTCAAAGTATTCTCTAAAATGACAGACGACACCCAACTGTTCATGAAGTCTTAGATATTGGTCATGCTAGAACTGAAACCTTAATGCAAGACTTCTGGAGGTTGTCTTTAGTCAAGGTATTCTCAAAAACGACAGACGACACCCAATTGTTCATGAAGTCACAGATATCGATCATATTATAAGAACTGCAACCTTAATGCAAGACTTCTCGACGTTGTCTTTAGTCAAAGTATTCTCTAAAACAACAGACGACACTCAACTGTTCATGAAGTCACAGATATCAGTCATAATATAAAAACTGGAATCTTAAAGCAAGACTTCTGGACGTTGTCTTTAGTCAAAGTATTCTCTAAAACGACAACCGACACCCAACTGTTGATGAAGTCACAGATATCGGTCATATTATTAGAACTGAAACCTTGATGCAACACTTCTGGACATTGTCTTTAGTCAAAGTATCCTCTAAAACGACAAACGACACCAAACTGTTGATGAAGTCACAGATATCGGTCATAATATTAGAACTCAAACCTTGATGCAAGACTTCTGGACGTTGTCTTTAGTCAAAGTATTCTCTAAAACGGCAGACGACACTCAACTGTTCATGAAGTCACAATTATGAGTCATATTATTAGAACTGAAACCTTAATGCAAGACTTCTGGACGTTGTTTTTAGTCAAAGTGTTCTTTCAAACGACAAACGACAGCCGACTGTTCATAAAGTCACAGATATCGGTCATATATAGAATTGAAACCTTAATGCAAGACTTCTGGACGTTGTCTTTACTCAAAGTATTCTATAAAACGACAAACGTTACTCAACTGTTTATAAAGTCAGAGATATCGGTCATAATATTGAAAATAAACCCTGTATGGAAGACTTCTGGACATAGTCTTTAGTCAAAGTATTCTCTAAAATGACAGACGACACCCAACTGTTCATGAAGTCTTAGATATTGGTCATGCTAGAACTGAAACTTTAATGCAAGACTTCTGGAGGTTGTCTTTAGTCAAGGTATTCTCAAAAACGACAGACGACATCCAACTGTTCATAAAATCACAGATATCGGTCATAATTATTAAACTGAACCTTGCATAGAAGATTTCTAGACATTGTCTTTAGTCAAAGTATTCTCTAAACCGACAGACGACACCCAACTGTTCATGAAGTCACAGATATCGGTCATATTAGAGCTGAAACCTTAATGCAAGACTTCTGGACGTTGTCTTTACTCAAAGTATTCTATAAAACAACAAACGACAACCAACTGTTTATAAAGTCACAGATATCGGTGAGAATATAAGAACTGAACCCTGTATGGAAGACTTCTGGACGTTGTCTTTAGTCAAAGTTTTCTCTAAAATGACAAATGACACTCAACTGTTGATGAAGTCACAGATATCGGTCATATTATTAGAACTGAAACATTAATGCAAGACTTCTGGACGTTGCCTTTAGTCAAAGTATTCTCTCAAACGACAAACGACAGCCAACTGTTCACGAAGTCACAGATATCAGTCATAATATTAGAACTGATTCCTTAATGAAAGACTTCTGGACGTTGTCTTTAGTCAAAGTATTTTCTAAAACGACAAACGACACCCAACTGCTCATGAAGTCAAAGATATCGGTCATGATATTGGAACCGAAACCTAGTGCAAGACTTCTGGAGGTTGTCTTTAGTCAAAGCCTTTCTAAAATGACAGACGACACCCAACTGTTCGTGAAGTAACAGATATAGGTCATGATATTAGAACTGATACCTTAATGCTAGACTGCTGGACGTTGCCTTTAGTCAAAGTATTCTCTAAAACGACCGACGACACACAACTCTTGATGAAGTCACAGATATCGATCATAATATTAGAACTGGAACCTTAATGCAGACTTCTGGACGTTGTCTTTAGTCAAAGTATTCTTTAAAACGACAGACGACACTCAACTGTTCATGAAGTCACAGATATCAGTCATATTATTAGAACTAAAACCTTAATGCAAGACTTCTGGACGTTGTCTTTAGTCAAAGTATCCTCTCAAACAACAAACAAAACCCAACTAATCATGAAGTCACAGATATCGGTCATAATATTAGAAGTGAATCCTTAATGACAGACTTCTGGATATTGTCTTTAGTCAAAGTATTCTCTAAAACGACAAACGACACCCAACTGTTCATGAAGTCACAGACATCGGTCATAATATTAGCACTGAAACCTTAATGCAAGACTTCTAGACGTTGTCTTTACTCAAAGTATTCTCTAAAACGACAGACGACAACCAAGTGTTCATGAAGTCACCGATATAGGTCATTATATTAGAACTGAAACCTTAATGCAAGACTCTTGGACGTTGTCTTTACTCAAAGTATTCTCTAAAATCAAAGACTCCACCCAACAATTCATGAAGTTACAGACGTCGGTCACAATATTAGAACTGAAACCTCAATGCAAGACTTCAGGGCATTGTCTTTAGTCAAAGTATTCTCTAAAATGACAAACGACACCAAACTGTTGATGAAGTCACAGATATTGGTCATAATATTAGAACTCAAACCTTGATGCAAGACTTCTGGACGTTGTCTTTACTCAAAGTATTCTATAAAACGACAAACGTTACTCAACTGTTTATGAAGTCAGAGATTTCGGTCATAATATTGGTAATAAACCCTGTATGGAAGACTTCTGGACATTGTCTTTAGTCAAAGTATTCTCTAAAATGACAGACGACACCCAACTGTTCATGAAGTCTTAGACATTGGTCATGCTTGAACTGAAACCTTAATGCAAGACTTCTGAAGGTTGTCTTTAGTCAAGGTATACTCAAAAACGACCGACGACACCCAATTGTTCATGAAGTCACGATATCGATCATATTATAAGAACTGGAACCTTAATGCAAGACTTCTCGACGTTGTCTTTAGTCAAAGTATTCTCTAAAACGACAGACGACACCCAACTGTTCATGAAGTCACAGATATAGGTCATGATATTAGAACTGAAACCTTAATGCAAGACTTGTGGACGTTGTCTTTAGTCAAAGTATTCTCTAAAACGACAGACGACACCCAACTGTTCATGAAGTCACAGATATAGGTCATGATATTAGAACTGAAACCTTAATGCAAGACTTCTGGACGTTGTCTTTAGTCAAAGTATTCTCTAAAACGACAAACGACACCCAACTGTTGATGAAGTCACAGATATCGGTCATATTATTAAAACTGAAACCTTGATGCAACACTTCTGGACATTGTCTTCAGTCAAAGTATCCTCTAAAACTACAAACGACACCAAACTGTTGATGAAGTCACAGATCTCGGTCATATTATTAGAACTCAAACTTTGATGCAAGACTTCTGGACGTTGTCTTTAGTCAAAGTATTCTCTAAAACGACAGACGACACTCAACTGTTCATGAAGTCACAGTTATGAGTCATAATATTAGAACTGAAACCTTAATGCAAGACTTCTGGACGTTGATTTTAGTCATAGTGTTCTCTGAAATGACAAACGACAGCCAACTGTTCATGAAGTCACAGATATCGGTCATATTAGAATTGAAACCTTAATGCAAGACTTCTGGACGTTGTCTTTACTCAAAGTATTCTATAAAACGACAAACGTTACTCAACTGTTTATAAAGTCAGAGATATCGGTCATAATATTGGAAATAAACCCTGTATGGAAGACTTCTGGACATTGTCTTTAGTCAAAGTATTCTCTAAAATGACAGACGACACCCAACTGTTCATGAAGTCTTAGATATTAGTCATGCTAGAACTGAAACCTTAATGCAAGACTTCTGGAGGTTGTCTTTAGTCAAAGTATTCTCAAAAACGACAGACGACACCCAATGGTTCATGAAGTCACAGATATCGATCATATTATAAGAACTGGAACCTTAATGCAAGACTTCTGGACGTTGTCTTTAGTCAAAGTATTCTCTAAAACAACAGACGACACCCAATGGTTCATGAAGTCACAGATATCAGTCATATTATAAAAACTGGAACCTTAATGCAAGACTTCTGGACGTTGTCTTTAGTCAAAGTATTCTCTAAAACGACAGACGACACTCAACTGTTCATGAAGTCACAGTTATGAGTCATATTATTAGAACTGAAACCTTAATGCAAGACTTCTGGACGTTGTTTTTAGTCAAAGTGTTCTCTCAAACGACAAACAACAGCCGACTGTTCATGAAGTCACAGATATCGGTCATATTAGAATTGAAACCTTAATGCAAGACTTCTGGACGTTGTCTTTACTCAACGTATTCTATAAAACGACAAACGTTACTCAACTGTTTACAAAGTCAGAGATATCGGTCATAATATTGGAAATAAACCCTGTATGGAAGACTTCTGGACATTGTCTTTAGTCAAAGTATTCTCTAAAATGACAGACAACACCCAACTGTTCATGAAGTCTTAGATATTGGTCATGCTAGAACTGAAACCTTAATGCAAGACTTCTGGAGGTTGTCTTTAGTTAAGGTATTCTCAAAAACGACAGACGACACCCAATGGTTCATGAAGTCACAGATATCGATCATATTATAAGAACTGGAACCTTAATGCAAGACTTCTGGACGTTGTCTTTAGTCAAAGTATTCTCTAAAACAACAGACGACACCCAATGGTTCATGAAGTCACAGATATCAGTCATAATATAAAAACTTGAACCTTAATGCAAGACTTCTGGACGTTGTCTTTAGTCAAAGTATTCTCTAAAACGACAGACGACACCCAACTGTCCATGAAGTCACTGATATAGGTCATGATATTAGAACTGAAACTTTAATGCAAGACTTCTGGACGTTGTCTTTAGTCAAAGTATTCTCTAAAATGACAAACGACACCCAACTGTTGATATAGTGACAGATATCGGTCATATTATTAGAACTGAAACCTTGATGCAACACTTCTGGACATTGTTTTGCTCAAAGTATTCTCTAAAACCACAGACAACACCCAACTGTTCATGAAGTCACAGATATAGGTCATGATATTAGAACTGAAACCTTAATGCAAGACTTCTGGACGTTGTCTTTACTTAAAGTATTCTATAAAACAACAAACGACACCCACCTTTTTTTAAAGTCACAGATATCAGTCATATTAGAACTGAAACATTATTGCAAGACTTCTGAACATTGTCTTTACTCAAAGTATTCTATAAAACTACAAACGACACGTAACTGTTTATAAAGTCACAGATATCGGTCATAATATTGGAACTGAACCCTGTATGGAAGACTTCTGGACATTGTCTTTAGTTAAAGTATTCTCTAAATTGACAGACGACACCCAACTGTTCATGCAGTCACAGATATCGATCATGCTAGAACTGAAACCTTAATGCAAGTCTTTTGGAGGTTGTCTTTAGTCAAGGTATTCTCAAAAACGACAGACGACACCCAATGGTTCATGAAGTCACAGATATCGATCATATTATAAGAACTGGAACCTTAATGCAAGACTTCTGGACGTTGTCTTTAGTCAAAGTATTCTCTAAAACAACAGACGACACTCAACTGTTCATGAAGTCACAGATATCAGTCATAATATAAAAATTGGAACCTTAATGCAAGACTTCTGGACGTTGTCTTTAGTCAAAGTATTCTCTAAAACGACAGACGACACCCAACTGTCCATGAAGTCACTGATATAGGTCATGATATTAGAACTCAAACCTTGATGCAAGACTTCTGGACGTTGTCTTTAGTCAAAGTATTCTCTAAAACGACAGACGACACTCAACTGTTCATGAAGTCACAGTTATGAGTCATATTATTAGAACTGAAACCTTAATGCAAGACTTCTGGACGTTGTTTTTAGTCAAAGTTTTCTTTCAAACGACAAACGACAGCCGACTGTTCATGAAGTCACAGATATCGGTCATATTAGAATTGAAACCTTAATGCAAGACTTCTGGACGTTGTCTTTACTCAAAGTATTCTATCAAACGACAAACGTTACTCAACTGTTTATAAAGTCAGAGATATCGGTCATAATATTGGAAATAAACCCTGTATTGAAGACTTCTGGACATTGTCTTTAGACAAAGTATTCTCTAAAATGACAGACGACACCCAACTGTTCATGAAGTCTTAGATATTGGTCATGCTAGAACAGAAACCTTAATGCAAGACTTCTGGAGGTTGTCTTTAGTCAAGGTATTCTCAAAAACGACAGACGACACCCAATTGTTCATGAAGTCACAGATATCGATCATATTATAAGAACTGCAACCTTAATGCAAGACTTTTCGACGTTGTCTTTAGTCAAAGTATTCTCTAAAACAACAGACGACACTCAACTGTTCATGAAGTCACAGATATCAGTCACAATATAAAAACTGGAACCTTAATGCAAGACTTCTGGACGTTGTCTTTAGTCAAAGTATTCTCTAAAACGACAGACGACACCCAACTGTCCATGAAGTCACAGATATAGGTCATGATATTACAACTGAAACTTTAATGCAAGACTTCTGGACATTGTCTTCAGTCAAAGTATTCTCTAAAATGACAAACGACACCCAACTCTTGATGAAGTGACAGATATCGGTCATATTATTAGAACTGAAACCTTGATGCAACACTTCTGGACATTGTCTTTGCTCAAAGTATTCTCTAAAACCACAGACAACACCCAACTGTTCATGAAGTCACAGATATAGGTCATGATATTAGAACTGAAACCTTAATGCAAGACTTCTGGACGTTGTCTTTACTTAAAGTATTCTATAAAACAACAAACGACACCCACCTTTTTATAAAGTCACAGATATCAGTCATATTAGAACTAAAACATTATGCAAGACTTCTGAACATTGTCTTTACTCAAAGTTTTCTATAAAACTACAAACGACACGTAACTGTTTATAAAGTCACAGATATCGGTCATAGTATTGGAACATAACCATGTATGGAAGACTTCTGGATATTGTCTTTAGTTAAAGTATTCTCTAAATTGACAGACGACACCCAACTGTTCATGCAGTCACAGATATCGGTCATATTAATTGAACTGAAGCTTTAATGCCAGACTTCTGGACCTTTCCTTTACTCAAAGTATTCTCTAAAACGACCGACGACACACAACTCTTGATGGAGTCACAGATATCGATCATAATATTACAACTGGAACCTTAATGCAAGACTTCTGGACGTTGTCTTTAGTCAAAGTATTCTCTAAAACGACAGATCACACTCAACTGTTCATGAAGTCACAGATATCAGTCATAATATAAAAACTGGAACCTTAATGCAAGACTTCTGGACGTTGTCTTTAGTCAAAGTATTCTCTAAAACAACAGACGACACTCTGCTGTTCATGAAGTCACAGATATCGGTCATGATACTAGCACTGCAACCTAAATGCAAGACTTCTAGACGTTGTCTTTACTCAAAATATTCTCTAAAATGACAGACAACACCTAACTGTTCATGAAGTCACAGATATAGGTCATGATATTAGAACTGAAACTTTAGGGCAAGACATCTAGACGTTTTCTTTACTCAAAGTATTCTGGCAAACGACAAACGACAGCCAACTGTTCATGAAGTCACAGATATCGGTCATATTAGAAATGAAACCTAATGCAAGACTTCTGGACGTTGTCTTTACTCAAAGTATTCTATAAAACGAGAAATGTTACTGAACTGTTTATAAAGTCAGAGATATCGGTCATAATATTGGAAATAAACCCTGTATGGAAGACTTCTGGACATTGTCTTTCGTCAAAGTATTCTCTAAAATGACAGACGACACCCAACTGTTCATGAAGTCTTAGATATTGGTCATGCTAGAACTGAAACCTTAATGCAAGACTTCTGGAGGTTGTCTTTAGTCAAGGTATTCTCAAAAACGACAGACGACACCCAATTGTTCATGAAGTCACAGATATCGATCATATTATAAGAACTGGAACCTTAATGCAAGACTTCTGGACGTTGTCTTTAGTCAAATTATTCTCTAAAACAACAGACGACACTCAACTGTTCACGAAGTCACAGATATCAGTCATAATATAAAAACTGGAATCTTAATGCAAGACTTCTGGACGTTGTCTTTAGTCAAAATATTCTGTAAAACGACAGACGACACCCAACTGTTCATGAAGTCACAGATATAGGTCATGATATTACAACTGAAACCTTAATGCAAGAATTCTGAATGTTGTCTTTGGTCAAAGTATTCTCTAAAACGACAAACGACACCCAACTGTTGATGAAGTCACAGATATCGGTCATATTATTAGAACTGAAACCTTGATGCAACACTTCTGGACATTGTCTTTAGTCAAAGTATCCTCTAAAACGACTAACGACACCCAACTGTTCATGAAGTCACAGATATCGGTCATATTAGAACTGAAACCTTAATGCAAGACTTCTGGACGTTGTCTTTGCTCAAAGTATTCTCTAAAACCACAGACAACACCCAACTATTCATGAAGTCACAGATATAGGTCATGATATTAGAACTGAAACCTTAATGCAAGACTTCTGGACGTTGTCTTTACTTAAAGTATTCTATAAAACGACAAACGACATTCACCTTTTTATAAAGTCACAGATATCGATCATAATAGTAGAACTGAACCCTGTATGGAAGACTTCTGGACATTGTCTTTAGTCAAAGTATTCTCTAAAATGACAGACGACACCCAACTGTTCATGAAGTCACAGATATTGGTCATACTAGAACTGAAATCTTAATGCAAGACTTCTGGAGGTTGTCTTTAGTCAAAGTAATCTCTAATATGACAGACGACACCCAACTGTTTATAAAGTCACAGATATCGGTCAGAATATAGGAACTGAACCCTGTATGGAAGACTTCTGGACGTTGTCTTTAGTCAAAGTTTTCTCTAAAATGACAAATGACACTCAGCTGTTGATGAAGTCACAGATATCGGTCATATTATTAGAACTGAAACATTTGTAGTGGAGCATACGCACCAACGCGTATGCGCCTTCGGAAGACAACGAGAAGCCCGTGCTCTGATTGCGCGAGAACCTGTGCCGCCTTTGCCAGACTTGCTGTTCGCCCATTTTCCGTAGCGACCTCGTTGCGACTCCTCTGTTCTAATAAACGTCATCGCATTTGGTGGAGGCTGCTGAGATCCCCAAGCAGACCTGGAGCTCCGCTCTCGCAAGTTGGCCGAAAGACTACAGTACAACATGACTGACGCAGTCGCCAACCAGCCCATCCCAGCACAGCCAGCACCATCGGCTGCCCCGTCGACCTGCCCCGGTGCTACCCGTCAGCGGGACCCACCAATCTTCAGCGGCAGTGGTGAGCAAGACGTCGAAGACTGGCTCTCCTTGTACGAACGCGTGAGTGCCAGCAACAAATGGGACAACGACTCCAAGCTTGCCTATGTCATCTTTTACTTGGCTGACGTCGCCAAGCTATGGTTCACCAACCGCGAAACCGCCATCGCCAGCTGGTCCACCTTCAAGACCCTCGTGACCGAAGCGTTCGGCCGACCAGAGGTCCGCAAGCACCGCGCTGACCAGCGTCTGCGCCACCGAGCCCAGCAACCTGGTGAGACCTTTACTAGCTATATTGAGGATGTGCTCGACCTCTGCAGGCGTGTTAACTCATCCATGCCTGAAGAAGAGAAAATTCGACATATTCTCAAAGGCATCGAGGATGGCGCATTCCAGATGTTGCTGGCGAAGAGCCCGACCATGGTGGCAGTCCTCGTAAGCCTGTGCCAGAGCTTCGATGAATTGCGTCGTCAGCGTTCCATCGCCCGACAGAGTGTTCCACCACCAGATTCGATCTCGGCCGTCGCACTCACCAATGGCAACATTCACCAAGGAACTCTGTCGAACCAGATTAAAGACTTCATCAGGGAGGAAGTCGCCCGACAGCTTTCCCTGCTGCCGCAGGGAGGCTTGACGCGCCCACGACAAGCCTCCCTTCGAATATGCAGCAGGCCATACGCACTGAAATTTGCAATGCACTCCCTACAGTTCCGGCCTCTTACCCGTGCACTTCGGTGCCATCTGATCTCTCAACTGCTGGCTACGCACCAACTGCGCCGCCTTCACCTCTCAGCTACGCAGCTGTGGTCGCGCGGCCCCCACCGCATCCAGTCGCCTTATCGGCTCCACCTCCTCCGGCCTCGCCTCAAGTCTACAGGCCCCCACCTCGCTTTTTCCGTCCATCTAATGAGTGGCGCACCCGAGACAATCGTCCCATCTGCTTCGCGTGTGGCATCGCTGGCCACATTGCACGCTTCTGCCGCCGCCGTCCCACGCCTGCGCACGCATACTTCGGAGCTCCTACCTACGCACCGCAGCAGACCACCACGTCTGCATATGAACAGAGGCACTCCGACTTGGATCGCCACCCATCGACTGCTCGTTTCCCATCACCTCGTCGCCGATCGCCATCGCCTATGCGTCGTCGACCACCTCTTGAGGAGGGAAACTAATCAGTGCAGTTCCGGAGGCAAGAACTGCAACTTGTGCGCAATTCCCAAGGCCTCCATTTTCGCCGCAAAATGTTGTTGATGTCGATGTTGAGGGAGTCGCCACATTAGCGTTAATTGATACCGGGGCCGCCGTTTCTGTGATGAACGCAAACTTTTGTAGGAAACTGAAGAAAGTGACCACATCTCTCAGTGGCTTGGTGCTGTCCACGGCTAGCGCGCAACGCATTCATCCCTCGGCTGTGTGTACGGCGCGCGTCGTCATCCGAGACGTTTTGTATGTCGTACAGTTTTTTGTTCTACCATCTTGCTCTCATGACCTTATCCTGGGTTGGGATTTCTTATCACGTCATGAAGCTATCATCGATTGTTCGCGTGCCGAAGTGTCCCTTGTGCCAACATGTGAATTTCCACCACCCGACCGCTCTCCTCTGCTCTGCAAAGTCATCGCTGATGACGACATCACCTTGCCTCCTGAAGCTTCGGTCCCTATTAGCCTTTCATGTCTGGCGCAACCTGACGGTACGGTGGTGTTTACGCCATCTCCGGTTTTTACTGAACGCAAGGGCATCGTTCTCCCATTTGCTGTTCTTACAATTGCGTCTGGTTTAACCGTAATGCTGGTCACCAACCACTGCAACTACCCCATTGGCTTACTTCGTGGTGAAACGTTAGGATATGTGCAACCTGTCGACCATATCGATGATATTATTCTTCCCGACGAAACGCCATGTCACATTGCTGCAATCACTCATGCGTCTGAGCCATCAAGTTCGTCAGCCTTCGACAATGCTATTGACGCAGACCTTCCCCTCTCGCATCGCCGCCAACTTGTTGCTCTCCTTAACAAGTTTCGTTCTTTTTTCGACTTTCAAGAACCTGCTTTGGGCCGCACCACGACTATCGCTCATACTATTGACACCGGCTCACATTCGCCTCTGCGACAGCGTCCTTACCGCGTTTCCGCCGAAGAGCGCCGCGTCATTATGGAGCAAGTAGATGACATGCTTAAACGTGGAGTCATACAGCCTTCTCAAAGCGCTTGGTCATCACCTGTGGTTCTGGTCAAGAAAAAAGATGGCACCGTACGATTTTGCGTGGACTATCGCCACTTAAACAATATTACGAAAAAAGATGTCTACCCGCTACCACGAATAGACGATGCTCTTGACTGTTTACAAGGCGCCGAGTACTTTACATCTTTGGATCTGCGTTGTGGGTATTGGCAGGTGCCAATGGCTGAATGTGATCGCCCTAAAACAGCCTTTGTAACGCCGGATGGCCTATATGAGTTCAAAGTCATGCCATTTGGGCTCTGCAACGCGCCTGCCACATTTGAGCGCATGATCGACACCATCTTGCGTGCCCACAAGTGGAAAACCTGCTTATGTTACCTGGACGACATCGTAGTCTTTTCATCTGATTTCCCGACACATCTTGCTCGCCTCCACGAGATTTTGACGTGTCTAACTTCTGCAGGCCTACAACTTAACTCCAAGAAGTGCCACTTTGCAGCACGAAAACTAACCATCTTGGGACATGTCATCACCAGAGACGGTGTTCTTCCGGATCCCGATAAGCTTCGAGCTGTCGCTGACTTTCCGTTGCCCACATCTCTGAAAGCCCTAAGAAGTTTCGTCGGTCTCTGCTCCTACTTTCGTCGCTTCGTGCGCAACTTCGCGTCCATCATTGCACCTCTCACGAGTCTGCTTTCCAACAGCAAAGGCATATCTGCATGGTCACCTGCATGTGACTACGCATTTCGCCAGCTCCGCCGCCTGCTGACCTCACCACCTATTCTGCGTCACTCCGACCCTGCTGCGGCAACAGAAATTCACACCGATGCAAGTGGCATCGGTCTTGGTGCAGTTTTGGCACAACGGAAAGGCACCCAAGCTGAATACGTAGTCGCCTATGCAAGTCGCGCTCTCAAGAAGGCTGAATTGAATTACTCCGTGACAGAGAAGGAGTGTTTGGCCATAATCTGGGCGTTGACGAAGTTTCGCCCGTACCTTTACGGCCGTCCTTTCGACGTGGTCACAGACCACCACGCTCTATGTTGGCTGTCCACCTTGAAAGACCCGTCCGGACGCCTGGGGCGTTGGGCACTTCGATTGCAAGAATACGACATCCGTGTCGTATATCGTTCTGGTCGCAAGCATGCGGATGCCGATGCACTTTCGCGATCGCCATTAACACCAGATGTGGCTTCTCTGTCTCCCCCTTTTACCACCTTGTCACCGCTCGACACGACTGACATGCTTTCGGAGCAGCGTAAAGACCCACACCTTGCCTTGTTAGTCGACTACATTACCGATCCGTCTGCTGTCCCTTCCACGAGAGCGCTACGCCGGCAAGCAGCCCACTTTTCCTTACGAGACAACATTCTGTACCGCCGTAACTACATGCCTGGTGGTCGGAAGTGGCTCCTTGCTGCCCCAACTCATATGCGCTCTGACATCTGCATGAATTTCCATGCAGATCCCCAAAGTGCTCACGCAGGTGTCCTGAAAACCTACGAAAGGCTGCGCCAGCGCTATTACTGGCGAGGAATGTATCGCTTTGTGCAGAAATACGTTCAGTCTTGCACCACTTGCCAACAGAACAAGACACCTCCGCGGCAACTTACTGGCATGTTACAGCCGCTCCCGTGCCCGGCTCGCCCATTCGACCGCGTGGGAATAGACCTCTATGGCCCCCTCCCATATAGTATCTCTGGAAACCGGTGGATTATTGTCGGAGTCGATCATCTGACACGCTACGCTGAGACTGCAGCTCTACCGGCAGCGACCGCCCACGAAGTTGCACTCTTCATTCTCCGCAGCTTCATTCTACGCCATGGTGCTCCGCGGGAATTACTCAGTGATAGTGGTCGAGTGTTCCTGTCGGAGGTCATCCAAGCTATCCTCGCTGAATGCAACATTATCCACCAGAAATCTACCGCATGCCATCCACAGACAAATGGTCTTACTGAGCGGTTCAACCGCACACTTGGCGACATGCTGAGGATGTACACCTCCTCCGACCACACTAACTGGGACGCTGTATTGCCCTTTGTTACCTTCGCTTATAACACCGCGACGCAAGCGACTACCGGTTTTTCCCCGTTCTTTCTATTGTACGGCCGCGAACCTTCCCACCCACTCGACACTATACTACCGTATCGCCCTGATGCATCTGAGTGCTCCCCGCTTTCGGAAGTCGCCAGATACGCTGAAGACTGCCGTCAGTTGGCTCGGTCTCTGACAAGTGAGGCTCAAGGCCTACAAAAGACTCGACACGACGACGCTCACCGCATAGCTCCTACATTTCGTGCTGGCTCCCTTGTGTGGCTTTGGGTGCCCCCGCACGTTCCTGGCCTGTCTTCTAAACTTCTGGCCCGGTACCATGGTCCCTATTGTGTCATTGACGCGACCTCCCCGGTGAATTACGTCATCGAGCCATTAACACAATCACCAGATTTGCGCCGTCGAGGACGCGAGACCGTACACGTTGACCGTCTCAAGCCCTACTACGACCCCCTCATTGTGCCTACTCCCTGAGTCGCCAGGATGGCTACCTTTCACCCCGGGGGTATTGTAGTGGAGCATACGCACCAACGCGTATGCGCCTTCGGAAACAACGAGAAGCCCGTGCTCTGATTGCGCGAGAACCTGTGCCGCCTTTGCAAGACTTGCTGTTCGCCCATTTTCCGTCGCCACCTCGTTGCGACTCCTCTGTTCTAATAAACATCATCGCACATTAATGCAAGACTTCTGGACGTTGTCTTTAGTCAAAGTATTCTCTCAAACGACAAACGACAGCCAACTGTTCACGAAGTCACAGATATCAGTCATAATATTAGAACTGATTCCTTAATGAAAGACTTCTGGACGTTGTCTTTAGTCAAAGTATTCTCTAAAACGACAAACGACACCCAACTGCTCATGACGTCAAAGATATCAGTCATGATATTAGAACTGAAACCTCGTGCAAGACTTCTGAAGGTTGTCTTTAGTCAAAGTATTCTCTAAAATGACAGACGACACCCAACTGTTCATGAAGTCACAGATATAGGTCATGATATTAGATTTGATACCTTAATGAAAGACTGCTGGACGTTGTCTTTGCTCAAAGAATTCTTTAAAACGACAGATGACACCCAACTATTCATGAAGTTACAGATATCCGTCTTAATATTAGAGCTGAAACCTTATTGGAAGACTTCTGGACATAGTCTTTAGTCAAAGTATTCTCTAAAACGACAAACAACACCCAACTGTTGATGAAGTCACAGATATCGGTCATAATATTAGAACTGAAAACCTAATGAAAGATTTCTGGACGTTGTCTTTAGTCAAAGTATTCTCTTAAACGACAAACGACACCTAACTGTTCATTAGGTCAGAGATATCGGTCATATTAGAACTGAAACAATAATGCAACACTTTGGATGTTTTCTATACTCAAGTAGTCTCTAAAACGACAGAAAACACCCAACTATTAATGAAGTCACAGATATAGGTCGTGATATTAGAACTGAAACCTTATTGCAAGACTTCTGGAGGTTGTCTTCAGTCAAAGTATTCTCTAAAACGACAGACGACACCCAACTGTTCATAAAATCACAGATATTGGTCATAATAATAAAACTGAACGTTACATGGAAGATTTCTAGACATTGTCTTTAGTCAAAGTATTCTCTGAAATGACAGACGACACCCCACTGTTCATGAAGTCAAAGATATCGGTCATATTATAACTGAAAACTTAATGCAAGACTTCTGGACGTTGTCTTTGCTCAAAGTATTCTATAAAACGACAAACGACACCCAACTGTTTATAATGTCACAAATATCGGTCAGAATATTGGAACTGAACCCTGTATGGAACACTTCTGGACGTTGTCTTTAGTCAAAGTTTTCTCTAAAACGACAAATGACACTCAACTGTTGATGAAGTCACAGATATCGGTCATAATATTAGAACTGAAACCTTGATGCAAGACTTCTTGACGTTGTC
The DNA here is from genome assembly GCF_043290135.1 of Rhipicephalus microplus. Lineage (NCBI taxonomy): Eukaryota > Metazoa > Arthropoda > Arachnida > Ixodida > Ixodidae > Rhipicephalus > Rhipicephalus microplus. The sequence continues at coordinate 31,791,204 of NW_027464585.1, forward strand.
TTTAGTCAAAGTATTCTTTAAGACGACAAACGACACCCAACTATTAATGAAGTCACAGGTATCGGTCATAATATTAGAACTGAAACCTTAATGCAAGACTTTTGGACATTGTCTCTAGTCAAAGTATTCTCTAAAATGACAAACGACACCCAACTGTTGATGAAGTCATAGATATCGGTCATAATATTAGAACTGAAACCTTGATGCAAGACTTCTGGACGTTGTCTTTAGTTAAAGTATTCTCTAAAACGACAAACTACAGCCAACTGTTCATGAAGTCACAGATATCAGTCATATTATTAGAACTGATTCCTAATGAAAGACTTCTGGACGTTGTCTTTACTCAAAGTATTCTCTAAAACGACAAACGACACCCAACAGTTCATGAAGTCAGAGATATCGGTCATATTACAACTGAAACCTTAATGCAAGACTTCTGGACGTTGTCTTTAGTCAAAGCATTCTCTAAAACGACAAACAACACCCAACTGTTCATGAAGTCACAGATGTAGGTCATTATATTAGAAGTGAAACCTATGGCAAGACTTCTGCAAGTTGTCTTTAGTCAAAGTATTCTCTAAAACGACAGACGACATCCAACTGTTCATAAAATCACAGATATCGGTCATCATAATTAAACTGAACCTTGCATAGAAGATTTTTAGACATTGTCTTTAGTCAAAGTATTCTCTCAAACGACAGACGACAGCCAACTGTTCACGAAGTCACAGATATCAGTCATAATATTTGAACTGATTCCTTAATGAAAGACTTCTGGACGTTGTCTTTAGTCAAAGTATTCTCTAAAACGACAAACGACACCCAACTGCTCATGAAGTCAAAGATATCGGTCATGATATTACAACTGAAACCTAGTGCAAGACTTCTGGAGGTTGTCTTTAGTCAAAGTATTCTCTAAAATGACAGACGACACCCAACTGTCCGTGAAGTCACAGATATAGGTTATGATATTAGAACTGATACCTTAATGCAAGACTGCTGGACGTTGTCTTTGCTCAAAGAATTCTTTAAAACGACAGATGACACCCAACTATTCATTAAGTTACAGATATCCGTCTTAATATTAGAACTGAAACCTTAATGGAAGACTTCTGGACATTGTCTTTAGTCAAAGTATTCTCTAAAACGACAAACAACACCCAACTGTTGATGAAGTCACAGATATCGGTCATAATATTAGAACTGAAAACCTAATAAAAGACTTCTGGACGTTGTCTTTAGTCAAAGTATTCTCTTAAACGACAAATGACACCTAACTGTTCAATAAGTCAGAGATATCGGTCATATTAGAACTGAATCAATAATGCAACACTTCTGGACGTTTTCTATACTCAAGTAGTCTCTAAAACATCAGAAAACACCCAACTGTTCACGAAGTCACAGATATAGGTCGTGATATTAGAACTGAAACCTTATTGCAAGACTTCTGGACGTTGTTTTAGTCAAAGTGTTCTCTTAAACGACAAACGCCAGCCAACTGTTCATGAAGTCACAGATATCGGTCATATTAGAATTGAAACCTTAATGCAAGACTTCTGGACGTTGTCTTTACTCAATGTATTATATAAAACGACAAACATTACTCAACTGTTTATAAAGTCAGAGATATTGGTCATAATATTGGAAATAAACCCTGTATGGAAGACTTCTGGACATTGTCTTCAGTCAAAGTATTCTCTAAAATGACAGACGACACCCAACTGTTCATGAAGTCTTAGATATTGGTCATGCTAGAACTGAAACCTTAATGCAAGACTTCTGGAGGTTGTCTTTAGTCAAGGTATTCTCAAAAACGACAGACGACACCCAATGGTTCATGAAGTCACAGATATCGATCATATTATAAGAACTGGAACTTTAATGCAAGACTTCCGGACGTTGTCTTTAGTGAAAGTATTCTCTAAAACAACAGAAGACACTCAACTGTTCATGAAGTCACAGATATCAGTCATAATATAAAAACTGGAACCTTAATGCAAGACTTCTGGACGTTGTCTTTAGTCAAAGTATTCTCTAAAACGACAGACGACACCCAACTGTCCATGAAGTCACAGATATAGGTCATGATATTAGAACTGAAACTTTAATGCAAGACTTCTGGACATTGTCTTCAGTCAAAGTATTCTCTAAAATGACAAACGACACCCAACTGTTGATGAAGTGACAGATATCGGTCATATTATTAGAACTGAAACCTTGATGCAGCACTTCTGGACATTGTCTTTGCTCAAAGTATTCTCTAAAACCACAGACAACACCCAACTGTTCATGAAGTCACAGATATAGGTCATGATATTAGAACTGAAACCTTAATGCAAGACTTCTGGACGTTGTCTTTACTCAAAGTTTTCTATAAAACTACAAACGACACGTAACTGTTTATAAAGTCACAGATATCGGTCATAATATTGGAACTGAACCATGTATGGAAGACTTCTGGATATTGTCTTTAGTTAAAGTATTCTCTAAATTGACAGACGACACCCAACTGTTCATGCAGTCACAGATATCGGTCATATAATTGAACTGAAGCTTTAATGCCAGACTTCTGGACGTTTCCTTTACTCAAAGTATTCTCTAAAACGACCGACGACACACAACTCTTGATGGAGTCACAGATATCGATCATAATATTAGAACTGGAACCTTATTGCAAGACTTCTGGACGTTGTCTTTAGTCAAAGTATTCTCTAAAACGACAGATCACACTCAACTGTTCATGAAGTCACAGATATCAGTCATAATATAAAAACTGGAACCTTAATGCAAGACTTCTGGACGTTGTCTTTAGTCAAAGTATTCTCTAAAACAACAGACGACACTCTGCTGTTCATGAAGTCACAGATATCGGTCATGATACTAGCACTGCAACCTTAATGCAAGAGTTCTAGACGTTGTCTTTACTCAAAGTATTCTCTAAAATGACAGACAACACCTAACTGTTCATGAAGTCACAGATATAGGTCATGATATTAGAACTGAAACCTTAAGGCAAGACATCTAGACGTTGTCTTTACTCAAAGTATTCTCGCAAACGACAAACGACAGCCAACTGTTCATGAAGTCACAGATATCGGTCATATTAGAAATGAAACCTTAATGCAAGACTTCTGGATGTTGTCTTTACTCAAAGTATTCTATAAAACGAGAAACGTTACGGAACTGTTTATAAAGTCAGAGATATCGGTCATAATATTGGAAATAAACCCTGTATGGAAGACTTCTTGACATTGTCTTTAGTCAAAGTATTCTCTAAAATGACAGACGACACCCAACTGTTCATGAAGTCTTAGATATTGGTCATGCTAGAACTGAAACCTTAATGCAAGACTTCTGGAGGTTGTCTTTAGTCAAGGTATTCTCAAAAACGACAGACGACACCCAATTGTTCATGAAGTCACAGATATCGATCATATTATAAGAACTGGAACCTTAATGCAAGACTTCTGGACGTTGTCTTTAGTCAAATTATTCTCTAAAACAACAGACGACACTCAACTGTTCACGAAGTCACAGATATCAGTCATAATATAAAAACTGGAATCTTAATGCAAGACTTCTGGACGTTGTCTTTAGTCAAAATATTCTCTAAAACGACAGACGACACCCAACTGTTCATGAAGTCACAGATATAGGTCATGATATTAGAACTGAAACCTTAATGCAAGAATTCTGAATGTTGTCTTTGGTCAAAGTATTCTCTAAAACGACAAACGACACCCAACTGTTGATGAAGTCACAGATATCGGTCATATTATTAGAACTGAAACCTTGATGCAACACTTGTGGACATTGTCTTTAGTCAAAGTATCCTCTAAAACGACTAACGACACCCAACTGTTCATGAAGTCACAGATATCGGTCATATTTGAACTGATTCCTTAATGAAAGACTTCTGGACGTTGTCTTTAGTCAAAGTATTCTCTAAAACGACAAACGACACCCAACTGCTCATGAAGTCAAAGATATCGGTCATGATATTAGAACTGAAACCTAGTGCAAGACTTCTGGAGGTTGTCTTTAGTCAAAGTATTCTCTAAAATGACAGACGACACCAAACTGTTCGTGAAGTCACAGATATAGGTTATGATATTAGAACTGATACCTTAATGCAAGACTGCTGGACGTTGTCTTTGCTCAAAGAATTCTTTAAAACGACAGATGACACCCAACTATTCATGAAGTTACAGATATCCGTCTTAATATTAGAACTGAAACCTTAATGGAAGACTTCTGGACATTGTCTTTAGTCAAAGTATTCTCTAAAACGACAAACAACACCCAACTGTTGATGAAGTCACAGATATCGGTCATAATATTAGAACTGAAAACTTAATAAAAGTCTTCTGGACGTTGTCTTTAGTCAAAGTATTCTCTTAAACGACAAACGACACCTAACTGTTCAATAAGTCAGAGATATCGGTCATATTAGAACTGAATCAATAATGCAACACTTCTGGACGTTTTCTATACTCAAGTAGTCTCTAAAACATCAGAAAACACCCAACTGTTCATGAAGTCACAGATATATGTCGTGATATTAGAACTGAAACCTTATTGCAAGACTTCTGGACGTTGTTTTTAGTCAAAGTGTTCTCTCAAACGACAAACGACAGCCAACTGTTCATGAAGTCACAGATATCGGTCATATTAGAATTGAAACCTTAATGCAAGACTTCTGGACGTTGTCTTTACTCAAAGTATTATATAAAACGACAAACGTTACTCAACTGTTTATAAAGTCAGAGATATTGGTCATAATATTGGAAATAAACCTCGTGCAAGACTTCTGAAGGTTGTCTTTAGTCAAAGTATTCTCTAAAATGACAGACGACACCCAACTGTTCATGAAGTCACAGATATAGGTCATGATATTAGATTTGATACCTTAATGAAAGACTGCTGGACGTTGTCTTTGCTCAAAGAATTCTTTAAAACGACAGATGACACCCAACTATTCATGAAGTTACAGATATCCGTCTTAATATTAGAGCTGAAACCTTATTGGAAGACTTCTGGACATAGTCTTTAGTCAAAGTATTCTCTAAAACGACAAACAACACCCAACTGTTGATGAAGTCACAGATATCGGTCATAATATTAGAACTGAAAACCTAATGAAAGACTTCTGGACGTTGTCTTTAGTCAAAGTATTCTCTTAAACGACAAACGACACCTAACTGTTCATTAAGTCAGAGATATCGGTCATATTAGAACTGAAACAATAATGCAACACTTTGGATGTTTTCTATACTCAAGTAGTCTCTAAAACGACAGAAAACACCCAACTTTTCATGAAGTCACAGATATAGTTCGTGATATTAGAACTGAAGCCTTATTGCAAGACTTCTGGAGGTTGTCTTCAGTCAAAGTATTCTCTAAAACGACAGACGACACCCAACTGTTCATGAAATCACAGATATTGGTCATAATAATAAAACTGAACGTTACATGGAAGATTTCTAGACATTGTCTTTAGTCAAAGTATTCTCTGAAATGACAGACGACACCCCACTGTTCATGAAGTCAAAGATATCGGTCATATTATAACTGAAAACTTAATGCAAGACTTCTGGACGTTGTCTTTGCTCAAAGTATTCTATAAAACGACAAACGACACCCAACTGTTTATAATGTCACAAATATCGGTCAGAATATTGGAACTGAACCCTGTATGGAACACTTCTGGACATTGTCTTTAGTCAAAGTTTTCTCTAAAACGACAAGTGACACTCAACTGTTGATGAAGTCACAGATATCAGTCATAATATTAGAACTGAAACCTTTATGCAAGACTTCTTGACGTTGTCTTTAGTCAAAGTATTCTTTAAGACGACAAACGACACCCAACTATTAATGAAGTCACAGATATCGGTCGTATTATTAGAACTGAAACATCAATGCAAGACATCTGGACGTTGTCTTTCGTCAAAGTATTCTCTCAAACGACAAACGACAGCCAACTGTTCACGAAGTCACAGATATCAGTCATAATATTAGAACTGATTTCTTAATGAAAGACTTCTGGACGTTGTCTTTAGTCAAAGTGTTCTCTAAAACGACAAACGACACCCAACTGCTCATGAAGTCAAAGATATCGGTCATGATATTAGAGATGAAACCTAGTGCAAGACTTCTGGAGGTTGTCTTTAGTCAAAGTATACTCTAAAATGACAGACGACACCCAACTGTTCATGAAGTCACAGATATAGGTCATGATAATACAACAGAAACCTTAATGCAAGACTTATGGACGTTGTATTTACCTAAAGTATTCTATAAAACGACAAACGACACCCACATTTTTATAAAGTCGCAGATATCGGTCATATTAGTGGAACTGAACCCTGTATGGAAGACTTTTGGACCTTGTCTTTAGTCAAAGTATTCTCTAAAATGACAAACAACACCCAACTGTTGATGAAGTCACAGATATCGGTCATAATATTAGAACTTAAAACCTAATGAAAGACTTCTGGACGTTGTCTTTAGTCAAAGTATTCTCTAAAACGACAGACGACACTCAACTGTTCATGAAGTCACAGTTATGAGTCATAATATTAAAACTGAAACCTAATGCAAGACTTCTGGACGTTGTCTTAAGTCAAAGTGTTCTCGCAAACGACAAACGACAGCCAACTGTTCATGAAGTCACAGATATCGGTCATATTAGAAATGAAACCTTAATGCAAGACTTCTGGACGTAGTCTTTACTCAAAGTATTCTATAAAACGACAAACGTTACTGAACTGTTTTTAAAGTCAAAGATATCGGTCATAATATTGGAAATAAACCCTGTATGGAAGACTTCTGGACATTGTCTTTAGTCAAAGTATTCTCTAAAATGACAGACGACACCCAACTGTTCATGAAGTCTTAGATATTGGTCATGCTAGAACTGAAACCTTAATGCAAGACTTCTGGAGGTTGTCTTTAGTCAAGGTATTCTCTAAAACAACAGACGACACTCAACTGTTCACGAAGTCACAGATATCAGTCATAATATAAAAACTGGAATCCTAATGCAAAACTTCTGGACGTTGTCTTTAGTCAAAGTATTCTCTAAAACGACATACGACACCCAACTGTTCATGAAGTCACAGATATAGGTCATGATATTAGAACTGAAACCTTATTGCAAGAATTCTGAACGTTGTCTTTGGTCAAAGTATTCTCTAAAACGACAAACGACACCCAACTGTTGATGAAGTCACAGATATTGGTCATATTATTAGAACTGAAACCTTGATGCAACACTTCTGGACATTGTCTTTAGTCAAAGTATCCTCTAAAACGACTAACGACACCCAACTGTTCGCGAAGTCACAGATATAGGTCATGATATTAGAACTGAAACCTTAATGCAATACTTCTGGACGTTGTCTTTACCTAAAGTATTCTATAAAACGACAAACGACATTCACCTTTTTATAAAGTCACAGATATCGGTCATTATAGTAGAACTGAACCCTGTATGGAAGACTTCTGGACATTATCTTTAGTCAAAGTATTCTCTAAAATGACAGACGACACCCAACTGTTCATGAAGTCACTGATATTGGTCATACCAGAACTGAAATCTTAATGCAAGACTTCTGGAGGTTGTCTAAGTCAAATTAATCTCTAAAATGACAGACGACACCCAACTGTTTATAAAGTCACAGATATCGGTCAGAATATAGGAACTGAACCCTGTATGGAAGACTTCTGGACGTTGTCTTTAGTCAAAGTTTTCTCTAAAATGACAAATGACACTCAACTGTTGATGAAGTCTCGGATATCGGTCATATTATTAGAACTGAAACATTAATGCAAGACTTCTGGACGTTGTCTTTAGTCAAAGTATTCTCACAAACGACAAACGACAGCCAACTGTTCACGAAGTCACAGATATCAGTCATAATATTAGAACTGATTCCTTAATGAAAGACTTCTGGACGTTGTCTTTAGTCAAAGTATTCTCTAAACTGAAAACCTAATGAAAGATTTCTGGACGTTGTCTTTAGTCAAAGTATTCTCTTAAACGACAAACGACACCTAACTGTTCATTAGGTCAGAGATATCGGTCATATTAGAACTGAAACAATAATGCAACACTTTGGATGTTTTCTATACTCAAGTAGTCTCTAAAACGACAGAAAACACCCAACTATTAATGAAGTCACAGATATAGGTCGTGATATTAGAACTGAAACCTTATTGCAAGACTTCTGGAGGTTGTCTTCAGTCAAAGTATTCTCTAAAACGACAGACGACACCCAACTGTTCATAAAATCACAGATATTGGTCATAATAATAAAACTGAACGTTACATGGAAGATTTCTAGACATTGTCTTTAGTCAAAGTATTCTCTGAAATGACAGACGACACCCCACTGTTCATGAAGTCAAAGATATCGGTCATATTATAACTGAAAACTTAATGCAAGACTTCTGGACGTTGTCTTTGCTCAAAGTATTCTATAAAACGACAAACGACACCCAACTGTTTATAATGTCACAAATATCGGTCAGAATATTGGAACTGAACCCTGTATGGAACACTTCTGGACGTTGTCTTTAGTCAAAGTTTTCTCTAAAACGACAAATGACACTCAACTGTTGATGAAGTCACAGATATCGGTCATAATATTAGAACTGAAACCTTGATGCAAGACTTCTTGACGTTGTCTTTAGTCAAAGTATTCTTTAAGACGACAAACGACACCCAACTATTAATGAAGTCACAGGTATCGGTCATAATATTAGAACTGAAACCTTAATGCAAGACTTTTGGACATTGTCTCTAGTCAAAGTATTCTCTAAAATGACAAACGACACCCAACTGTTGATGAAGTCATAGATATCGGTCATAATATTAGAACTGAAACCTTGATGCAAGACTTCTGGACGTTGTCTTTAGTTAAAGTATTCTCTAAAACGACAAACTACAGCCAACTGTTCATGAAGTCACAGATATCAGTCATATTATTAGAACTGATTCCTAATGAAAGACTTCTGGACGTTGTCTTTACTCAAAGTATTCTCTAAAACGACAAACGACACCCAACAGTTCATGAAGTCAGAGATATCGGTCATATTACAACTGAAACCTTAATGCAAGACTTCTGGACGTTGTCTTTAGTCAAAGCATTCTCTAAAACGACAAACAACACCCAACTGTTCATGAAGTCACAGATGTAGGTCATTATATTAGAAGTGAAACCTATGGCAAGACTTCTGCAAGTTGTCTTTAGTCAAAGTATTCTCTAAAACGACAGACGACATCCAACTGTTCATAAAATCACAGATATCGGTCATCATAATTAAACTGAACCTTGCATAGAAGATTTTTAGACATTGTCTTTAGTCAAAGTATTCTCTCAAACGACAGACGACAGCCAACTGTTCACGAAGTCACAGATATCAGTCATAATATTTGAACTGATTCCTTAATGAAAGACTTCTGGACGTTGTCTTTAGTCAAAGTATTCTCTAAAACGACAAACGACACCCAACTGCTCATGAAGTCAAAGATATCGGTCATGATATTACAACTGAAACCTAGTGCAAGACTTCTGGAGGTTGTCTTTAGTCAAAGTATTCTCTAAAATGACAGACGACACCCAACTGTCCGTGAAGTCACAGATATAGGTTATGATATTAGAACTGATACCTTAATGCAAGACTGCTGGACGTTGTCTTTGCTCAAAGAATTCTTTAAAACGACAGATGACACCCAACTATTCATTAAGTTACAGATATCCGTCTTAATATTAGAACTGAAACCTTAATGGAAGACTTCTGGACATTGTCTTTAGTCAAAGTATTCTCTAAAACGACAAACAACACCCAACTGTTGATGAAGTCACAGATATCGGTCATAATATTAGAACTGAAAACCTAATAAAAGACTTCTGGACGTTGTCTTTAGTCAAAGTATTCTCTTAAACGACAAATGACACCTAACTGTTCAATAAGTCAGAGATATCGGTCATATTAGAACTGAATCAATAATGCAACACTTCTGGACGTTTTCTATACTCAAGTAGTCTCTAAAACATCAGAAAACACCCAACTGTTCACGAAGTCACAGATATAGGTCGTGATATTAGAACTGAAACCTTATTGCAAGACTTCTGGACGTTGTTTTAGTCAAAGTGTTCTCTTAAACGACAAACGCCAGCCAACTGTTCATGAAGTCACAGATATCGGTCATATTAGAATTGAAACCTTAATGCAAGACTTCTGGACGTTGTCTTTACTCAATGTATTATATAAAACGACAAACATTACTCAACTGTTTATAAAGTCAGAGATATTGGTCATAATATTGGAAATAAACCCTGTATGGAAGACTTCTGGACATTGTCTTCAGTCAAAGTATTCTCTAAAATGACAGACGACACCCAACTGTTCATGAAGTCTTAGATATTGGTCATGCTAGAACTGAAACCTTAATGCAAGACTTCTGGAGGTTGTCTTTAGTCAAGGTATTCTCAAAAACGACAGACGACACCCAATGGTTCATGAAGTCACAGATATCGATCATATTATAAGAACTGGAACTTTAATGCAAGACTTCCGGACGTTGTCTTTAGTGAAAGTATTCTCTAAAACAACAGAAGACACTCAACTGTTCATGAAGTCACAGATATCAGTCATAATATAAAAACTGGAACCTTAATGCAAGACTTCTGGACGTTGTCTTTAGTCAAAGTATTCTCTAAAACGACAGACGACACCCAACTGTCCATGAAGTCACAGATATAGGTCATGATATTAGAACTGAAACTTTAATGCAAGACTTCTGGACATTGTCTTCAGTCAAAGTATTCTCTAAAATGACAAACGACACCCAACTGTTGATGAAGTGACAGATATCGGTCATATTATTAGAACTGAAACCTTGATGCAGCACTTCTGGACATTGTCTTTGCTCAAAGTATTCTCTAAAACCACAGACAACACCCAACTGTTCATGAAGTCACAGATATAGGTCATGATATTAGAACTGAAACCTTAATGCAAGACTTCTGGACGTTGTCTTTACTCAAAGTTTTCTATAAAACTACAAACGACACGTAACTGTTTATAAAGTCACAGATATCGGTCATAATATTGGAACTGAACCATGTATGGAAGACTTCTGGATATTGTCTTTAGTTAAAGTATTCTCTAAATTGACAGACGACACCCAACTGTTCATGCAGTCACAGATATCGGTCATATAATTGAACTGAAGCTTTAATGCCAGACTTCTGGACGTTTCCTTTACTCAAAGTATTCTCTAAAACGACCGACGACACACAACTCTTGATGGAGTCACAGATATCGATCATAATATTAGAACTGGAACCTTATTGCAAGACTTCTGGACGTTGTCTTTAGTCAAAGTATTCTCTAAAACGACAGATCACACTCAACTGTTCATGAAGTCACAGATATCAGTCATAATATAAAAACTGGAACCTTAATGCAAGACTTCTGGACGTTGTCTTTAGTCAAAGTATTCTCTAAAACAACAGACGACACTCTGCTGTTCATGAAGTCACAGATATCGGTCATGATACTAGCACTGCAACCTTAATGCAAGAGTTCTAGACGTTGTCTTTACTCAAAGTATTCTCTAAAATGACAGACAACACCTAACTGTTCATGAAGTCACAGATATAGGTCATGATATTAGAACTGAAACCTTAAGGCAAGACATCTAGACGTTGTCTTTACTCAAAGTATTCTCGCAAACGACAAACGACAGCCAACTGTTCATGAAGTCACAGATATCGGTCATATTAGAAATGAAACCTTAATGCAAGACTTCTGGATGTTGTCTTTACTCAAAGTATTCTATAAAACGAGAAACGTTACGGAACTGTTTATAAAGTCAGAGATATCGGTCATAATATTGGAAATAAACCCTGTATGGAAGACTTCTTGACATTGTCTTTAGTCAAAGTATTCTCTAAAATGACAGACGACACCCAACTGTTCATGAAGTCTTAGATATTGGTCATGCTAGAACTGAAACCTTAATGCAAGACTTCTGGAGGTTGTCTTTAGTCAAGGTATTCTCAAAAACGACAGACGACACCCAATTGTTCATGAAGTCACAGATATCGATCATATTATAAGAACTGGAACCTTAATGCAAGACTTCTGGACGTTGTCTTTAGTCAAATTATTCTCTAAAACAACAGACGACACTCAACTGTTCACGAAGTCACAGATATCAGTCATAATATAAAAACTGGAATCTTAATGCAAGACTTCTGGACGTTGTCTTTAGTCAAAATATTCTCTAAAACGACAGACGACACCCAACTGTTCATGAAGTCACAGATATAGGTCATGATATTAGAACTGAAACCTTAATGCAAGAATTCTGAATGTTGTCTTTGGTCAAAGTATTCTCTAAAACGACAAACGACACCCAACTGTTGATGAAGTCACAGATATCGGTCATATTATTAGAACTGAAACCTTGATGCAACACTTGTGGACATTGTCTTTAGTCAAAGTATCCTCTAAAACGACTAACGACACCCAACTGTTCATGAAGTCACAGATATCGGTCATATTTGAACTGATTCCTTAATGAAAGACTTCTGGACGTTGTCTTTAGTCAAAGTATTCTCTAAAACGACAAACGACACCCAACTGCTCATGAAGTCAAAGATATCGGTCATGATATTAGAACTGAAACCTAGTGCAAGACTTCTGGAGGTTGTCTTTAGTCAAAGTATTCTCTAAAATGACAGACGACACCAAACTGTTCGTGAAGTCACAGATATAGGTTATGATATTAGAACTGATACCTTAATGCAAGACTGCTGGACGTTGTCTTTGCTCAAAGAATTCTTTAAAACGACAGATGACACCCAACTATTCATGAAGTTACAGATATCCGTCTTAATATTAGAACTGAAACCTTAATGGAAGACTTCTGGACATTGTCTTTAGTCAAAGTATTCTCTAAAACGACAAACAACACCCAACTGTTGATGAAGTCACAGATATCGGTCATAATATTAGAACTGAAAACTTAATAAAAGTCTTCTGGACGTTGTCTTTAGTCAAAGTATTCTCTTAAACGACAAACGACACCTAACTGTTCAATAAGTCAGAGATATCGGTCATATTAGAACTGAATCAATAATGCAACACTTCTGGACGTTTTCTATACTCAAGTAGTCTCTAAAACATCAGAAAACACCCAACTGTTCATGAAGTCACAGATATATGTCGTGATATTAGAACTGAAACCTTATTGCAAGACTTCTGGACGTTGTTTTTAGTCAAAGTGTTCTCTCAAACGACAAACGACAGCCAACTGTTCATGAAGTCACAGATATCGGTCATATTAGAATTGAAACCTTAATGCAAGACTTCTGGACGTTGTCTTTACTCAAAGTATTATATAAAACGACAAACGTTACTCAACTGTTTATAAAGTCAGAGATATTGGTCATAATATTGGAAATAAACCTCGTGCAAGACTTCTGAAGGTTGTCTTTAGTCAAAGTATTCTCTAAAATGACAGACGACACCCAACTGTTCATGAAGTCACAGATATAGGTCATGATATTAGATTTGATACCTTAATGAAAGACTGCTGGACGTTGTCTTTGCTCAAAGAATTCTTTAAAACGACAGATGACACCCAACTATTCATGAAGTTACAGATATCCGTCTTAATATTAGAGCTGAAACCTTATTGGAAGACTTCTGGACATAGTCTTTAGTCAAAGTATTCTCTAAAACGACAAACAACACCCAACTGTTGATGAAGTCACAGATATCGGTCATAATATTAGAACTGAAAACCTAATGAAAGACTTCTGGACGTTGTCTTTAGTCAAAGTATTCTCTTAAACGACAAACGACACCTAACTGTTCATTAAGTCAGAGATATCGGTCATATTAGAACTGAAACAATAATGCAACACTTTGGATGTTTTCTATACTCAAGTAGTCTCTAAAACGACAGAAAACACCCAACTTTTCATGAAGTCACAGATATAGTTCGTGATATTAGAACTGAAGCCTTATTGCAAGACTTCTGGAGGTTGTCTTCAGTCAAAGTATTCTCTAAAACGACAGACGACACCCAACTGTTCATGAAATCACAGATATTGGTCATAATAATAAAACTGAACGTTACATGGAAGATTTCTAGACATTGTCTTTAGTCAAAGTATTCTCTGAAATGACAGACGACACCCCACTGTTCATGAAGTCAAAGATATCGGTCATATTATAACTGAAAACTTAATGCAAGACTTCTGGACGTTGTCTTTGCTCAAAGTATTCTATAAAACGACAAACGACACCCAACTGTTTATAATGTCACAAATATCGGTCAGAATATTGGAACTGAACCCTGTATGGAACACTTCTGGACATTGTCTTTAGTCAAAGTTTTCTCTAAAACGACAAGTGACACTCAACTGTTGATGAAGTCACAGATATCAGTCATAATATTAGAACTGAAACCTTTATGCAAGACTTCTTGACGTTGTCTTTAGTCAAAGTATTCTTTAAGACGACAAACGACACCCAACTATTAATGAAGTCACAGATATCGGTCGTATTATTAGAACTGAAACATCAATGCAAGACATCTGGACGTTGTCTTTCGTCAAAGTATTCTCTCAAACGACAAACGACAGCCAACTGTTCACGAAGTCACAGATATCAGTCATAATATTAGAACTGATTTCTTAATGAAAGACTTCTGGACGTTGTCTTTAGTCAAAGTGTTCTCTAAAACGACAAACGACACCCAACTGCTCATGAAGTCAAAGATATCGGTCATGATATTAGAGATGAAACCTAGTGCAAGACTTCTGGAGGTTGTCTTTAGTCAAAGTATACTCTAAAATGACAGACGACACCCAACTGTTCATGAAGTCACAGATATAGGTCATGATAATACAACAGAAACCTTAATGCAAGACTTATGGACGTTGTATTTACCTAAAGTATTCTATAAAACGACAAACGACACCCACATTTTTATAAAGTCGCAGATATCGGTCATATTAGTGGAACTGAACCCTGTATGGAAGACTTTTGGACCTTGTCTTTAGTCAAAGTATTCTCTAAAATGACAAACAACACCCAACTGTTGATGAAGTCACAGATATCGGTCATAATATTAGAACTTAAAACCTAATGAAAGACTTCTGGACGTTGTCTTTAGTCAAAGTATTCTCTAAAACGACAGACGACACTCAACTGTTCATGAAGTCACAGTTATGAGTCATAATATTAAAACTGAAACCTAATGCAAGACTTCTGGACGTTGTCTTAAGTCAAAGTGTTCTCGCAAACGACAAACGACAGCCAACTGTTCATGAAGTCACAGATATCGGTCATATTAGAAATGAAACCTTAATGCAAGACTTCTGGACGTAGTCTTTACTCAAAGTATTCTATAAAACGACAAACGTTACTGAACTGTTTTTAAAGTCAAAGATATCGGTCATAATATTGGAAATAAACCCTGTATGGAAGACTTCTGGACATTGTCTTTAGTCAAAGTATTCTCTAAAATGACAGACGACACCCAACTGTTCATGAAGTCTTAGATATTGGTCATGCTAGAACTGAAACCTTAATGCAAGACTTCTGGAGGTTGTCTTTAGTCAAGGTATTCTCTAAAACAACAGACGACACTCAACTGTTCACGAAGTCACAGATATCAGTCATAATATAAAAACTGGAATCCTAATGCAAAACTTCTGGACGTTGTCTTTAGTCAAAGTATTCTCTAAAACGACATACGACACCCAACTGTTCATGAAGTCACAGATATAGGTCATGATATTAGAACTGAAACCTTATTGCAAGAATTCTGAACGTTGTCTTTGGTCAAAGTATTCTCTAAAACGACAAACGACACCCAACTGTTGATGAAGTCACAGATATTGGTCATATTATTAGAACTGAAACCTTGATGCAACACTTCTGGACATTGTCTTTAGTCAAAGTATCCTCTAAAACGACTAACGACACCCAACTGTTCGCGAAGTCACAGATATAGGTCATGATATTAGAACTGAAACCTTAATGCAATACTTCTGGACGTTGTCTTTACCTAAAGTATTCTATAAAACGACAAACGACATTCACCTTTTTATAAAGTCACAGATATCGGTCATTATAGTAGAACTGAACCCTGTATGGAAGACTTCTGGACATTATCTTTAGTCAAAGTATTCTCTAAAATGACAGACGACACCCAACTGTTCATGAAGTCACTGATATTGGTCATACCAGAACTGAAATCTTAATGCAAGACTTCTGGAGGTTGTCTAAGTCAAATTAATCTCTAAAATGACAGACGACACCCAACTGTTTATAAAGTCACAGATATCGGTCAGAATATAGGAACTGAACCCTGTATGGAAGACTTCTGGACGTTGTCTTTAGTCAAAGTTTTCTCTAAAATGACAAATGACACTCAACTGTTGATGAAGTCTCGGATATCGGTCATATTATTAGAACTGAAACATTAATGCAAGACTTCTGGACGTTGTCTTTAGTCAAAGTATTCTCACAAACGACAAACGACAGCCAACTGTTCACGAAGTCACAGATATCAGTCATAATATTAGAACTGATTCCTTAATGAAAGACTTCTGGACGTTGTCTTTAGTCAAAGTATTCTCTAAAACGACAAACGACACCCAACTGCTCATGAAGTCAAAGATATCGGTCATGATATTAGAACTGAAACCTCGTGCAAGACTTCTGGAGGTTGTCTTTGCTCAAAGTATTCTATAAAACGACAAACGACACCCAACTGTTTATAATGTCACAAATATCGGTCAGAATATTGGAACTGAACCCTGTATAGAAGACTTCTGGACGTTGTCTTTAGTCAAAGTTTTCTCTAAAACGACAAATGACACTCAGCTGTTGATTAAGTCACAGATATCGGTCATAATATTAGAACTGAAACCTTGATGCAAGACTTCTTGACGTTGTCTTTAGTCAAAGTATTCTCTAAGTCGACAAACGACACCCAACTATTCATGAAGTCACGGGTATCGGTCATAATATTAGAACTGAAACCTTAATGCAAGACTTTTGGACATTGTCTCTAGTCAAAGTATTCTCTAAAACGACAAACGACACCCAACTGTTGATGAAGTCATAGATATCGGTCATAATATAGAACTGAAACCTTGATGCAAGACTTCTGGATGTTGTCTTGAGTCAAAGTATTCTCTAAAACGACAAACTACAGCCAACTGTTCATGAAGTCACAGATATCAGTCACAATATTAGAACTGATTCCTTAATGAAAGACTTCTGGACGTTGTCTTTAGTCAAAGTATTCTCTAAAATGACAAACGACACCCAACAGTTCATGAAGTCAGAGATATCGGTCATATTAGAACTGAAACCTTAATGCAAGACTTCTGGACGTTGTCTTTAGTCAAAGTATTCTCTAAAACGACAAACAACACCCAACGGTTCATGAAGTCACAGACATAGGTCATTATATTAGAACTGAAACCTATAACAAGACTTCTGCAAGTTGTCTTTAGTCAAGGTATTCTCTAAAACGACAGACGACATCCAACTGTTCATAAAATCACAGATATCGGTCATAATAATTAAACTGAACCTTGCATAGAAGATTTTTAGACATTGTCTTTAGTCAAAGTATTCTCTAAAAGGACAGACAACACCCAACTGTTCATGAAGTCACAGATATCGGTCATATTAGAACTGAAACCTTAATGCAAGACTTCTTGATGTTGTCTTTACTCAAAGTATTCTATAAAACAACAAACGACACCCAACTGTTTATAGAGTCACAGATATCGGTCAGAATATAGAAACTGAACCCTGTATGGAAGACTTCTGGACGTTGTCTTTAGTCAAAGTTTTCTCTAAAATGACAAATGACACTCAACTGTTGAAGAAGTCACAGATATCGGTCGTATTATTAGAACTGAAACATCAATGCAAGACATCTGGACGTTGTCTTTAGTCAAAGTATTCTCTCAAACGACAAACGACAGCCAACTGTTCACGAAGTCACAGATATCAGTCATAATATTAGAACTGATTCCTTAATGAAAGACTTCTGGACGTTGTCTTTAGTCAAAGTATTCTCTAAAACGACAAACGACACCCAACTGCTTTAAAGTCAAAGATATCGGTCATGATATTAGAGCTGAAACCTAGTGCAAGACTTCTGGAGGTTATCTTTAGTCAAGGTATTCTCTAAAATGACAGACGACACCTAACTGTTCGTGAAGTCACAGATATAGGTTATGATATTAGAACTGATACCTTAATGCAAGACTGCTGGACGTTGTCTTTGCTCAAAGAATTCTTTAAAACGACAGATGACACCCAACTATTTATGAAGTTACAGATATCCGTCTTATTATTAGAACTGAAACCTTAATGGAAGACTTCTGTAGATTGTCTTTACTCAAAGTATTCTATAAAACGACAAACGACACCCAACTGTTTATAATGTCACAAATATCGGTCAGAATATTGGAACTGAACCCTGTATGAAAGACTTCTGGACGTTGTCTTTAGTCAAAGTTTTCTCTAAAGCGACAAATGACACTCAACTGTTGATGAAGTCACAGATATCGGTCATAATATTAGAACTCAAACCTTGATGCAAGACGTCTGAACGTTGTCTTTAGTCAAAGTTTTCTATAAAACTACAAACGACACGTAACTGTTTATAAAATCACAGATATCGGTCATAATATTGGAACTGAACCATGTATGGAAGACTTCTGGATATTGTCTTTAGTTAAAGTATTCTCTAAATTGACAGACGACACCCAACTGTTCATGCAGTCACAGATATCGGTCATATAATTGAACTGAAGCTTTAATGCCAGACTTCTGGACGTTTCCTTTACTCAAAGTATTCTCTAAAACGACCGACGACACACAACTCTTGATGGAGTCACAGATATCGATCATAATATTAGAACTGGAACCTTAATGCAAGACTTGTGGACGTTGTCTTTAGTCAAAGTATTCTCTAAAACGACAGATCATACTCAACTGTTCATGAAGTCACAGATATCAGTCATAATATAAAAACTGGAACCTTAATGCAAGACTTCTGGACGTTGTCTTTAGTCAAAGTATTCTCTAAAACAACAGAAGACACTCTCCTGTTCATGAAGTCACAGATATCGGTCATGATACTAGCACTGCAACCTTAATGCAAGACTTCTAGACGTTGTCTTTACTCAAAGTATTCTCTAAAATGACAGACAACACCTAACTGTTCATGAAGTCACAGATATAGGTCATGATATTAGAACTGAAACCTTAAGGCAAGACATCTAGACGTTGTCTTTACTCAAAGTATTCTCGCAAACGACAAACGACAGCCAACTGTTCATGAAGTCACAGATATCGGTCATATTAGAAATGAAACCTTAATGCAAGACTTCTGGACGTTGTCTTTACTCAAAGTATTCTCTAAAATGACAGACAACACCTAACTGTTCATGAAGTCACAGATATCAGTCATATTAGAACTGAAACATTATTGCAAGACTTCTGAACATTGTCTTTACTCAAATTTTTCTATAAAACTACAAACGACACGTAACTGTTTATAAAGTCACAGATATCGGTCATAATATTGTAACTGAACCCTGTATGGAAGACTTCTGGATATTGTCTTTAGTTAAAGTATTCTCTAAATTGACAGACGACACCCAACTGTTCATGCAGTCACAGATATCGGTCATAATAATTGAACTGAAGCTTTAATGCCAGACTTCTGGACGTTTCCTTTACTCAAAGTATTCTCTAAAACGACCGACGACACACAACTCTTGATGGAGTCACAGATATCGATCATAATATTAAAACTGGAACCTTAATGCAAGACTTCTGGACGTTGTCTTTAGTCAAAGTATTCTCTAAAACGACAGATCACACTCAACTGTTCATGAAGTCACAGATATCAGTCATAATATAAAAACTGGAACCTTAATGCAAGACTTCTGGACGTTGTCTTTAGTCAAAGTATTCTCTAAAACAACAGACGACACTCTGCTGTTCATGAAGTCACAGATATCGGTCATGATACTAGCACTGCAACCTTAATGCAAGACTTCTAGACGTTGTCTTTACTTAAAGTATTCTCTAAAATGACAGACGACACCCAACTGTTCATGAAGTCACAGATATAGGTCATGATATTAGAACTGAAACCTTAAGGCAAGACATCTAGACGTTGTCTTTACTCAAAGTATTCTCTAAAACGACAGACGACACCCAACTGTTCATGAAGTCACAGATATAGGTCATGATAATACAACAGAAACCTTAATGCAAGACTTATGGACGTTGTGTTTACCTAAAGTATTCTATAAAACGACAAACGACACCCACATTTTTATAAAGTCGCAGATATCGGTCATATTAGTGGAACTGAACCCTGTATGGAAGACTTTTGGACATTGTCTTTAGTCAAAGTATTCTCTAAAATTACAAACAACACCCAACTGTTGATGAAGTCACAGATATCGGTCATAATATTAGAACTGAAAACCTAATGAAAGACTTCTGGACGTTGTCTTTAGTCAAAGTATTCTCTAAAACGAAAGACGACACTCAACTGTTCATGAAGTCACAGTTATGAGTCATAATATTAAATCTGAAACCTAATGCAAGACTTCTGGACGTTGTCTTAAGTCAAAGTGTTCTCGCAAACGACAAACGACAGCCAACTGTTCATGAAGTCACAGATATCGGTCATATTAGAAATGAAACCTTAATGCAAGACTTCTGGACGTAGTCTTTACTCAAAGTATTCTATAAAACGACAAACATTACTGAACTGTTTATAAAGTCAAAGATATCGGTCATAATATTGGAAATAAACCCTGTATGGAAGACTTCTGGACATTGTCTTTAGTCAAAGTATTCTCTAAAATGACAGACGACACCCAACTGTTCATGAAGTCTTAGATATTGGTCATGCTAGAACTGAAACCTTAATGCAAGACTTCTGGAGGTTGTCTTTAGTCAAGGTATTCTCAAAAACGACAGACGACACCCAATTGTTCATGAAGTCACAGATATCGATCATATTATAAGAACTGGAACCTTAATGCAAGACTTCTGGACGTTGTCTTTAGTCAAAGTATTCTCTAAAACAACAGACGACACTCAACTGTTCACGAAGTCACAGATATCAGTCATAATATAAAAACTGGAATCTTAATGCAAAACTTCTGGACGTTGTCTTTAGTCAAAGTATTCTCTTAAACGACAGACGACACCCAACTGTTCATGAAGTCACAGATATAGGTCATGATATTAGAACTGAAACCTTATTGCAAGAATTCTGAACGTTGTCTTTGGTCAAAGTATTCTCTAAAACGACAAACGACACCCAACTGTTGATGAAGTCACAGATATCGGTCATATTATTAGAACTGAAACCTTGACGCAACACTTCTGGACATTGTCTTTAGTCAAAGTATCCTCTAAAACGACTAACGACACCCAACTGTTCGCGAAGTCACAGATATCGGTCATATTAGAACTGAAACCTTAATGCAAGACTTCTGGACGGTGTCTTTGCTCAAAGTATTCTCTAAAACCACACACCCAACTGTTCATGAAGTCACAGATATAGGTCATGATATTAGAACTGAAACCTTAATGCAAGACTTCTGGACGTTGTCTTTACCTAAAGTATTCTATAAAACGACAAACGACATTCGCCTTTTTATAAAGTCACAGATATCGGTCATTATAGTAGAACTGAACCCTGTATGGAAGACTTCTGGAGGTTGTCTTTAGTCAAAGTAATCTCTAAAATGACAGACGACACCCAACTGTTTATAAAGTCACAGATATCGGTCAGAATATAGGAACTGAACCCTGTATGGAAGACTTCTGGACGTTGTCTTTAGTCAAAGTTTTCTCTAAAATGACAAATGACACTCAACTGTTGATGAAGTCACGGATATCGGTCATAATATTAGAACTGAAACATTAATGCAAGACTTCTGGACGTTGTCTTTAGTCAAAGTATTCTCACAAACGACAAACGACAGCCAACTGTTCACGAAGTCACAGATATCAGTCATAATATTAGAACTGATTCCTTAATGAAAGACTTCTGGACGTTGTCTTTAGTCAAAGTATTCTCTAAAACGACAAACGACACCCAACTGCTCATGAAGTCAAAGATACCGG
Organism: Rhipicephalus microplus; assembly: GCF_043290135.1. Taxonomy (NCBI): domain Eukaryota; kingdom Metazoa; phylum Arthropoda; class Arachnida; order Ixodida; family Ixodidae; genus Rhipicephalus; species Rhipicephalus microplus. The sequence continues at coordinate 31,813,431 of NW_027464585.1, forward strand.
TCATGATATTAGAACTGAAACCTCGTGCAAGACTTCTGGAGGTTGTCTTTGCTCAAAGTATTCTATAAAACGACAAACGACACCCAACTGTTTATAATGTCCCAAATATCGGTCAGAATATTGGAACTGAACCCTGTATGGAAGACTTCTGGACGTTGTCTTTAGTCAAAGTTTTCTCTAAAACGACAAATGACACTCAGCTGTTGATTAAGTCACAGATATCGGTCATAATATTAGAACTGAAACCTTGATTCAAGACTTCTTGACGTTGTCTTTAGTCAAAGTATTCTCTAAGTCGACAAACGACACCCAACTATTAATGAAGTCACGGGTATCGGTCATAATATTAGAACTGAAACCTTAATGCAAGACTTTGGGACATTGTCTCTAGTCAAAGTATTCTCTAAAACGACAGACGACATCCAACTGTTCATAAAATCACAGATATCGGTCATAATAATTAAACTGAACCTTGCATAGAAGATTTTTAGACATTGTCTTTAGTCAAAGTATTCTCTAAAAGGACAGACAACACCCAACTGTTCATGAAGTCAAAGATATCGGTCATATTAGAACTGAAACCTTAATGCAAGACTTCTTGATGTTGTCTTTACTCAAAGTATTCTATAAAACAACAAACGACACCCATCTGTTTATAAAGTCACAGATATCGGTCAGAATATAGGAACTGAACCCTGTATGGAAGACTTCTGGACGTTTTCTTTAGTCAAAGTTTTCTCTAAAATGACAAATGACACTCAACTGTTGATGAAGTCACAGATATCGGTCGTATTATTAGAACTGAAACATCAATGCAAGACATCTGGATGTTGTCTTTAGTCAAAGTATTCTCTCAAACGACAAACGACAGCCAACTGTTCACGAAGTCACAGATATCAGTCATAATATTAGAACTGATTCCTTAATGAAAGACTTCTGGACGTTGTCTTTAGTCAAAGTATTCTCTAAAACGACAAACGACACCCAACTGCTCATGAAGTCAAAGATATCGGTCATGATATTAGAGCTGAAACCTAGTGCAAGACTTCTGGAGGTTGTCTTTAGTCAAAGTATTCTCTAAAACGACAGACGACACCCAACTGTTCATGAAGTCACAGATATAGGTCATGATATTAGAACTGAAACCTTATTGCAAGAATTCTGAACGTTGTCTTTGGTCAAAGTATTCTCTAAAACGACAAACGACACCCAACTGTTGATGAAGTCACAGATATCGGTCATATTATTAGAACTGAAACCTTGATGCAACACTTCTGGACATTGTCTTTAGTCAAAGTATCCTCTAAAACGACTAACGACACCCAACTGTTCGCGAAGTCACAGATATCGGTCATATTAGAACTGAAACCTTAATGCAAGACTTCTGGACGTTGTCTTTGCTCAAAGTATTCTCTAAAACCACAGACAACACCCAACTGTTCATGAAGTCACAGATATAGGTCATGATATTAGAACTGAAACCTTAATGCAAGACTTCTGGACGTTGTCTTTACCTAAAGTATTCTATAAAACGACAAACGACATTCACCTTTTTATAAAGTCACAGATATCGGTCATTATAGTAGAACTGAACCCTGTATGGAAGACTTCTGGACATTGTCTTTAGTCAAAGTATTCTCTAAAATGACAGACGACACCCAACTGTTCATGAAGTCACTGATATTGGTCATACCAGAACTGAAATCTTAATGCAAGACTTCTGGAGGTTGTCTTTAGTCAAAGTAATCTCTAAAATGACAGACGACACCCAACTGTTTATAAAGTCACAGATATCGGTCAGAATATAGGAACTGAACCCTGTATGGAAGACTTCTGGACGTTGTCTTTAGTCAAAGTTTTCTCTAAAATGACAAATGACACTCAACTGTTGATGAAGTCACGGATATCGGTCATATTATTAGAACTGAAACATTAATGCAAGACTTCTGGACGTTGTCTTTAGTCAAAGTATTCTGACAAACGACAAACGACAGCCAACTGTTCACGAAGTCACAGATATCAGTCATAATATTAGAACTGATTCCTTAAAGAAAGACTTCTGGACGTTGTCTTTAGTCAAAGTATTCTCTAAAACGACAAACGACACCCAACTGCTCATGAAGTCAAAGATATCGGTCATGATATTAGAACTGAAACCTCGTGCAAGACTTCTGGAGGTTGTCTTTGCTCAAAGTGTTCTATAAAACGACAAACGACACCCAACTGTTTATAATGTCACAAATATCGGTCAGAATATTGGAACTGAACCCTGTATAGAAGACTTCTGGACGTTGTCTTTAGTCAAAGTTTTCTCTAAAACGACAAATGACACTCAGCTGTTGATTAAGTCACAGATATCGGTCATAATATTAGAACTGAAACCTTGATGCAAGACTTCTTGACGTTGTCTTTAGTCAAAGTATTCTCTAAGTCGACAAACGACACCCAACTATTAATGAAGTCACGGGTATCGGTCATAATATTAGAACTGAAACCTTAATGCAAAACTTTTGGACATTGTCTCTAGTCAAAGTATTCTCTAAAACGACAAACGACACCCAACTGTTGATGAAGTCATAGATATCGGTCATAATATTAGAACTGAAACCTTGATGCAAGACTTCTGGACGTTGTCTTTAGTCAAAGTATTCTCTAAAACGACAAACTACAGCCAACTGTTCATGAAGTCACAGATATCAGTCACAATATTAGAACTGATTCCTTAATGAAAGACTTCTGGACGTTGTCTTTAGTCAAAGTATTCTCTAAAATGACAAACGACACCCAACAGTTCATGAAGTCAGAGATATCGGTCATATTAGAACTGAAACCTAATGCAAGACTTCTGGACGTTGTCTTTAGTCAAAGTATTCTCTAAAACGACAAACAACACCCAACTGTTCATGAAGTCACAGACGTAGGTCATTATATTAGAACTGAAACCTATGGCAAGACTTCTGCAAGTTGTCTTTAGTCAAGGTATTCTCTAAAACGACAGACGACATCCAACTGTTCATAAAATCACAGATATCGGTCATAATAATTAAACTGAATCTTGCATAGAAGATTTTTAGACATTGTCTTTAGTCAAAGTATTCTCTAAAAGGACAGACAACACCCAACTGTTCATGAAGTCACTGATATCGGTCATATTAGAACTGAAACCTTAATGCAAGACTTCTTGATGTTGTCTTTACTCAAAGTATTCTATAAAACAACAAACGACACCCAACTGTTTATAAAGTCACAGATATCGGTCAGAATATAGGAACTGAACCCTGTATGGAAGACTTCTGGACGTTGTCTTTAGTCAAAGTTTTCTCTAAAATGACAAATGACACTCAACTGTTGATGAAGTCACAGATATCGGTCGTATTATTAGAACTGAAACATCAATGCAAGACATCTGGACGTTGTCTTTAGTCAAAGTATTCTCTCAAACGACAAACGACAGCCAACTGTTCACGAAGTCACAGATATCAGTCATAATATTAGAACTGATTCCTTAATGAAAGACTTCTGGACGTTGTCTTTAGTCAAAGTATTCTCTAAAACGACAAACGACACCCAACTGCTTATGAAGTCAAAGATATCGGTCATGATATTAGAGCTGAAACCTAGTGCAAGACTTCTGGAGGTTGTCTTTAGTCAAGGTATTCTCTAAAATGACAGACGACACCTAACTGTTCGTGAAGTCACAGATATAGGTTATGATATTAGAACTGATACCTTAATGCAAGACTGCTGGACGTTGTCTTTGCTCAAAGAATTCTTTAAAACGACATATGACACCCAACTATTTATGAAGTTACAGATATCCGTCTTAATATTAGAACTGAAACCCTAATGGAAGACTTCTGTAGATTGTCTTTACTCAAAGTATTCTATAAAACGACAAACGACACCCAACTGTTTATAATGTCACAAATATCGGTCAGAATATTGGAACTGAACCCTGTATGAAAGACTTCTGGACGTTGTCTTTAGTCAAAGTTTTCTCTAAAGCGACAAATGACACTCGACTGTTGATGAAGTCACAGATATCGGTCATATTATTAGAACTCAAACCTTGATGCAAGACGTCTGGACGTTGTCTTTAGTCAAAGTTTTCTATAAAACTACAAACGACACGTAACTGTTTATAAAATCACAGATATCGGTCATAATATTGGAACTGAACCATGTATGGAAGACTTCTGGATATTGTCTTTAGTTAAAGTATTCTCTAAATTGACAGACGACACCCAACTGTTCATGCAGTCACAGATATCGGTCATATAATTGAACTGAAGCTTTAATGCCAGACTTCTGGACGTTTCCTTTACTCAAAGTATTCTCTAAAACGACCGACGACACACAACTCTTGATGGAGTCACAGATATCGATCATAATATTAGAACTGGAACCTTAATGCAAGACTTCTGGACGTTGTCTTTAGTCAAAGTATTCTCTAAAACGACAGATCATACTCAACTGTTCATGAAGTCACAGATATCAGTCATAATATAAAAACTGGAACCTTAATGCAAGACTTCTGGACGTTGTCTTTAGTCAAAGTATTCTCTAAAACAACAGACGACACTCTCCTGTTCATGAAGTCACAGATATCGGTCATGATACTAGCACTGCAACCTTAATGCAAGACTTCTAGACGTTGTCTTTACTCAAAGTATTCTCTAAAATGACAGACAACACCTAACTGTTCATGAAGTCACAGATATAGGTCATGATATTAGAACTGAAACCTTAAGGCAAGACATCTAGACGTTGTCTTTACTCAAAGTATTCTCGCAAACGACAAACGACAGCCAACTGTTCATGAAGTCACAGATATCGGTCATATTAGAAATGAAACCTTAATGCAAGACTTCTGGACGTTGTCTTTACTCAAAGTATTCTCTAAAATTACAGACAACACCTAACTGTTCATGAAGTCACAGATATAGGTCATGATATTAGAACTGAAACCTTAAGGCAAGACATCTAGACGTTGTCTTTACTCAAAGTATTCTCTAAGACGACAAACGACACCCAACTATTCATGAAGTCATAGATATCGGTCATAATATTAGAACTGAAACCTTGATGCAAGACTTCTGGACGTTGTCTTTAGTTAAAGTATTCTATAAAACAACAAACGACACCCACCTTTTTATAAAGTCACAGATATCAGTCATATTAGAACTGAAACATTATTGCAAGACTTCTGAACATTGTCTTTACTCAAATTTTTCTATAAAACTACAAACGACACGTAACTGTTTATAAAGTCGCAGATATCGGTCATAATATTGTAACTGAACCCTGTATGGAAGACTTCTGGATATTGTCTTTAGTTAAAGTATTCTCTAAATTGACAGACGACACCCAACTGTTCAAGCAGTCACAGATATCGGTCATATTAATTGAACTGAAGCTTTAATGCCAGACTTCTGGACGTTTCCTTTACTCAAAGTATTCTCTAAAACGACCGACGACACACAACTCTTGATGGAGTCACAGATATCGATCATAATATTAGAACTGGAACCTTAATGCAAGACTTCTGGACGTTGTCTTTAGTCAAAGTATTCTCTAAAGCGACAGATCACACTCAACTGTTCATGAAGTCACAGATATCAGTCATAATATAAAAACTGGAACCTTAATGCAAGACTTCTGGACGTTGTCTTTAGTCAAAGTATTCTCTAAAACAACAGACGACACTCTGCTGTTCATGAAGTCACAGATATCGGTCATGATACTAGCACTGCAACCTTAATGCAAGATTTCTAGACGTTGTCTTTACTCAAAGTATTCTCTAAAATGACAGACGACACCCAACTGTTCATGAAGTCACAGATATAGGTCATGATATTAGAACTGAAACCTTAAGGCAAGACATCTAGACGTTGTCTTTACTCAAAGTATTCTCTAAAACGACAGACGACACCCAACTGTTCATGAAGTCACAGATATAGGTCATGATAATACAACAGAAACCTTAATGCAAGACTTATGGACGTTGTGTTTACCTAAAGTATCCTATAAAACGACAAACGACACCCACATTTTTATAAAGTCGCAGATATCGGTCATATTAGTGGAACTGAACCCTGTATGGAAGACTTTTGGACATTGCCTTTAGTCAAAGTATTCTCTAAAATTACAAACAACACCCAACTGTTGATGAAGTCACAGATATCGGTCATAATATTAGAACTGAAAACCTAATGAAAGACTTCTGGACGTTGTCTTTAGTCAAAGTATTCTCTAAAACGAAAGACGACACTCAACTGTTCATGAAGTCACAGTTATGAGTCATAATATTAAAACTGAAACCTAATGCAAGACATCTGGACGTTGTCTTAAGTCAAAGTGTTCTCGCAAACGACAAACGACAGCCAACTGTTCATGAAGTCACAGATATCGGTCATATTAGAAATGAAACCTTAATGCAAGACTTCTGGACGTAGTCTTTACTCAAAGTATTCTATAAAACGACAAACATTACTGAACTGTTTATAAAGTCAAAGATATCGGTCATAATATTGGAAATAAACCCTGTATGGAAGACTTCTGGACATTGTCTTTAGTCAAAGTATTCTCTAAAATGACAGACGACACCCAACTGTTCATGAAGTCTTAGATATTGGTCATGCTAGAACTGAAACCTTAATGCAAGACTTCTGGAGGTTGTCTTTAGTCAAGGTATTCTCAAAAACGACAGACGACACCCAATTGTTCATGAAGTCACAGATATCGATCATATTATAAGAACTGGAACCTTAATGCAAGACTTCTGGACGTTGTCTTTAGTCAAAGTATTCTCTAAAACAACAGACGACACTCAACTGTTCACGAAGTCACAGATATCAGTCATAATATAAAAACTGGAATCTTAATGCAAAACTTCTGGACGTTGTCTTTAGTCAAAGTATTCTCTAAAACGACAGACGACACCCAACTGTTCATGAAGTCACAGATATAGGTCATGATATTAGAACTGAAACCTTATTGCAAGAATTCTGAACGTTGTCTTTGGTCAAAGTATTCTCTAAAACGACAAACGACACCCAACTGTTGATGAAGTCACAGATATCGGTCATATTATTAGAAGTGAAACCTTGATGCAACACTTCTGGACATTGTCTTTAGTCAAAGTATCCTCTAAAACGACTAACGACACCCAACTGTTCGCGAAGTCACAGATATCAGTCATATTAGAACTGAAACCTTAATGCAAGACTTCTGGACGTTGTCTTTGCTCAAAGTATTCTCTAAAACCACAGACAACACCCAACTGTTCATGAAGTCACAGATTAGGTCATGATATTAGAACTGAAACCTTAATGCAAGACTTCTGGACGTTGTCTTTACTTAAAGTATTCTATAAAACGACAAACGACATTCACCTTTTTATAAAGTCACAGATATCGGTCATTATAGTAGAACTGAACCCTGTATGGAAGACTTCTGGAGGTTGTCTTTAGTCAAAGTAATCTCTAAAATGACAGACGACACCCAACTGTTTATAAAGTCACAGATATCGGTCAGAATATAGGAACTGAACCCTGTATGGAAGACTTCTGGACGTTGTCTTTAGTCAAAGTTTTCTCTAAAATGACAAATGACACTCAACTGTTGATGAAGTCACGGATATCGGTCATAATATTAGAACTGAAACATTAATGCAAGACTTCTGGACGTTGTCTTTAGTCAAAGTATTCTCACAAACGACAAACGACAGCCAACTGTTCACGAAGTCACAGATATCAGTCATAATATTAGAACTGATTCCTTAATGAAAGACTTCTGGACGTTGTCTTTAGTCAAAGTATTCTCTAAAACGACAAACGACACCCAACTGCTCATGAAGTCAAAGATACCGGTCATGATATTAGAACTGAAACCTCGTGCAAGACTTCTGGAGGTTGTCTTTGCTCAAAGTATTCTATAAAACGACAAACGACACCCAACTGTTTATAATGTCCCAAATATCGGTCAGAATATTGGAACTGAACCCTGTATGGAAGACTTCTGGACGTTGTCTTTAGTCAAAGTTTTCTCTAAAACGACAAATGACACTCAGCTGTTGATTAAGTCACAGATATCGGTCATAATATTAGAACTGAAACCTTGATTCAAGACTTCTTGACGTTGTCTTTAGTCAAAGTATTCTCTAAGTCGACAAACGACACCCAACTATTAATGAAGTCACGGGTATCGGTCATAATATTAGAACTGAAACCTTAATGCAAGACTTTTGGACATTGTCTCTAGTCAAAGTATTCTCTAAAACGACAGACGACATCCAACTGTTCATAAAATCACAGATATCGGTCATAATAATTAAACTGAACCTTGCATAGAAGATTTTTAGACATTGTCTTTAGTCAAAGTATTCTCTAAAAGAACAGACAACACCCAACTGTTCATGAAGTCACAGATATCGGTCATATTAGAACTGAAACCTTAATGCAAGACTTCTTGATGTTGTCTTTACTCAAAGTATTCTATAAAACAACAAACGACACCCATCTGTTTATAAAGTCACAGATATCGGTCCGAATATAGGAACTGAACCCTGTATGGAAGACTTCTGGACGTTTTCTTTAGTCAAAGTTTTCTCTAAAATGACAAATGACACTCAACTGTTGATGAAGTCACAGATATCGGTCGTATTATTAGAACTGAAACATCAATGCAAGACATCTGGACGTTGTCTTTAGTCAAAGTATTCTCTCAAACGACAAACGACCACCAACTGTTCACGAAGTCACAGATATCAGTCATAATATTAGAACTGATTTCTTAATGAAAGACTTCTGGACGTTGTCTTTAGTCAAAGTGTTCTCTAAAACGACAAACGACACCCAACTGCTCATGAAGTCAAAGATATCGGTCATGATAATAGAGCTGAAACCTAGTGCAAGACTTCTGGAGGTTGTCTTTAGTCAAAGTATTCTCTAAAATGACAGACGACACCCAACTGTTCGTGAAGTCACAGATATAGGTTATGATATTAGAACTGATACCTTAATGCAAGACTGCTGGACGTTGTCTTTGCTCAAAGAATTCTTTAAAACGACAGATGACACCCAACTATTCATGAAGTTACAGATATCCGTCTCAATATTAGAACTGAAACCTTAATGGAAGACTTCTGGACATTGTCTTTAGTCAAAGTATTCTCTAAAACGACAAACAACACCCAACTGTTGATGAAATCACAGATATCGGTCATAATATTAGAACTGAAAACCTAATGAAAGACTTCTGGACGTTGTCTTTAGTCAAAGTATTCTCTTAAACGACAAACGACACCTAACTGTTCATTAAGTCAGAGATATCGGTCATATTAGAACTGAAACAATAATGCAACACTTCTGGACGTTTTCTATACTCAAGTAGTCTCTAAAACGACAGATAACACCCAACTGTTCATGAAGTCACAGATATAGGTCGTGATATTAGAACTGAAACCTTATTGCAAGACTTCTGGACATTGTCTTTAGTCAAAGTATTCTCTAAAATGACAGACGACACCCAACTGTTCATGAAGTCTTAGATATTGGTCATGCTAGAACTGAAACCTTAATGCAAGACTTCTGGAGGTTGACTTTAGTCAAGGTATTCTCAGAAACGACAGACGACACCCAATTGTTCATGAATTCACAGATATCGATCATATTATAAGAACTGGAACCTTAATGCAAGACTTCTGGACGTTGTCTTTAGTCAAAGTATTCTTTAAAACAACAAACGACACTCAACTGTTCATGAAGTCACAGATATCAGTCATAATATAAAAACTGGAATCTTAATGCAAGACTTCTGGACGTTGTCTCTAGTCAAAGTATTCTCTAAAACGACAGACGACACCCAACTGTTCATGAAGTCACAGATATAGGTCATGATATTAGAACTGAAACCTTAATGCAAGACTTCTGGACGTTGTCTTTAGTCAAAGTATTCTCTAAAACGACAAACAACACCCAACTTTTGATGAAGTCACAGATATCGGTCATATTATTAGAACTGAAACCTTGATGCAACACTTCTGGACATTGTCTTTAGTCAAAGTATCCTCTAAAACGACTAACGAAACCCAACTGTTCATGAAGTCAAAAATATCGGTCATATTAGAACTGAAACCTTAATGCAAGACTTCTGGACGTTGTCTTTGCTCAAAGTATTCTTTAAAACCACAGACAACACCCAACTGTTTATAAAGTCACAGATATTGGTCAGAATATAGGAACTGAACCCTGTATGAAAGACTTCTAGATCTTGTCTTTAGTCAAAGTTTTCTCTAAAATGACAAATGACACTCAACTGTTGATGAAGTCACAAATATCGGTCATATTATTAAAACTGAAACAATAATGCAAGACTTCTGGACGTTGTCTTTAGTCAAAGTATTCTCTCAAACGACAAACGACAGCCAACTGTTCACGAAGTCACAGATATCAGTCATATTATTAGAACTGATTCCTTAATGAAAGACTTCTGGACGTTGTCTTTAGTCAAAGTATTCTCTAAATCGACAAACGACACCCAACTGCTCATGAAGTCAAAGATATCGGTCATGATATTAGAACTGAAACCTAGTGCAAGACTTGTGGAGGTTGTCTTTAGTCAAAGTATTCTCTAAAAAGACAGACGACCCCCAACTGTTCATGAAGTCACAGATATAGGTCATGATATTAGAACTGATACCTTAATGCAAGACTGCTGGACGTTGTCTTTGCTCAAATAATTCTTTAAAACGACAGATGACACCCAACTATTCATGAAGTTACAGATATCTGTCTTAATATTAGAACTGAAACTTTAATGGAAGACTTCTGGACATTGTCTTTAGTCAAAGTATTCTCTAAAACGACAAACAACACCCAACTGTTGATGAAGACACAGATATCGGTCATAATATTAGAACTGAAAACCTAATGAAAGACTTCTGGACGTTGTCTTTAGTCAAAGTATTCTCTTAAACGACAAACGACACCTAACTGTTCATTAAGTCAGAGATATCGGTCATATTAGAACTGAAACAATAATGCAACACTTCTGGACGTTTTCTATACTCAAGTAGTCTCTAAAACGACAGAAAACACCCAACTGTTCATGAAGTCACAGATATAGGTCGTGATATTAGAACTGAAACCTTATTGCAAGACTTCTGGAGCTTGTCTTTAGTCAAAGTATTCTCTAAAACGACAGACGACACCCCACTGTTCATGAAGTTACAGATATCGGTCATATTAACTGAAAACTTAATGCAAGACTTCTGGACGTTGTCTTTGCTCAAAGTATTCTATAAAACGACAAACGACACCCAACTGTTTATAATGTCACAAATATCGGTCAGAATATTGGAACTGAACCCTGTATGGAAGACTTCTGGACGTTGTCTTTAGTCAAAGTTTTCTCTAAAACGACAAATGACACTCAACTGTTGATGAAGTCACAGATATCGGTCATAATATTAGAACTGAAACCTTGATGCAAGACTTCTGGACGTTGTCTTTAGTCAAAGTATTCTCTATGACGACAAACTACAGCCAACAGTTCATGAAGTCACAGATATCAGTCATAATATTAGAACTGATTCCTAATGAAAGACTTCTGCACGTTGTCTTTAGTCAAAGTATTCTCTAAAACGACAAACAACACCCAACAGTTCATGAAGCCAGAGATATTGGTCATATTAGAACTGAAACCTTAATGCAAGACTTCTGGACGTTGTCTTTAGTCAAAGTATTCTCTAAAACGACAAACAACACCCAACTGTTCATGAAGTCACAGATGTAGGTCGTTATATTAGAACTGATTCCTTAATGCAAGACTTCTGGACGTTGTCTTTACTCAAAGTATTCTATAAAACAACAAACGACACCCAACTGTTTATAAAGTCACAGATATCAGTCATATTATTAGAACTGAAGCCTTGATGCAAGACTTCTGGACGTTGTCTTTACTTAAAGTATTCTTTGAAACTACAAACGACACGTAACTTTTTATAAAGTCACAGATATCGGTCATAATATTGGAACTGAACCCTGTATGGAAGACTTCTGGATATTGTCTTTAGTTAAAGTATTCTCTAAATTGACAGACGACACCCCACTGTTCATGCAGTCCCAGATATCGGTCATGCTAGAACTGAAACCTTAATGCAAGTCTTCTGGAGGTTGTCTTTAGTCAAGGTATTCTCAAAAACAACAAACGACACCCAACTGTTTATAAAGTCACAGATATCGGTCAGAATATAGGAACTGAACCCTGTATGGAAGACTTCTGGACGTTGTCTTTAGTCAAAGTTTTCTCTAAAATGACAAATGACACTCAACTGTTGATGAAGTCACAGATATCGGTCGTATTATTAGAACTGAAACATCAATGCAAGACATCTGGACGTTGTCTTTAGTCAAAGTATTCTCTCAAACGACAAACGACAGCCAACTGTTCACGAAGTCACAGATATCAGTCATAATATTAGAACTGATTTCTTAATGAAAGACTTCTGGACGTTGTCTTTAGTCAAAGTGTTCTCTAAAACGACAAACGACACCCAACTGCTCATGAAGTCAAAGATATCGGTCATGATATTAGAGATGAAACCTAGTGCAAGACTTCTGGAGGTTGTCTTTAGTCAAAGTATACTCTAAAATGACAGACGACACCCAACTGTTCGTGAAGTCACAGGTATAGGTTATGATATTAGAACTGATACCTTAATGCAAGACTGCTGGACGTTGTCTTTGCTCAAAGAATTCTTTAAAACGACAGATGACACCCAACTATTCATGAAGTTACAGATATCCGTCTTAATATTAGAACTGAAACCTTAATGGAAGACTTCTGGACATTGTCTTTAGTCAAAGTATTCTCTAAAACGACAAACAACACCCAACTGTTGATGAAATCACAGATATCGGTCATAATATTAGAACTGAAACCTAATAAAAGACTTCTGGACGTTGTCTTTAGTCAAAGTATTCTCTTAAACGACAAACGACACCTAACTGTTCGTTAAGTCAAAGATATCGGTCATATTAGAACTGAATCAATAATTCAACACTTCTGGGCGTTTTCTATACTCAAGTAGTCTCTAAAACGACAGAAAACACCCAACTGTTCATGAAGTCACAGATATAGGTCGTGATATTAGAACTGAAACCTTATTGCAAGTCTTCTGGAGGTTGTCTTTAGTCAAAGTATTCTCTAAAACGACAGACGACACCCAACTGTTCATGAAGTCACAGATATAGGTCATATTATAACTGAAAACTTAATGCAAGACTTCTGGACGTTGTCTTTGCTCAAAGTATTCTATAAAACAACAGACGACATCGAATTGTTCATAAAATCACAGATATCGGTCATAATAATTAAACTGAACCTTGCATAAAAGATTTTTAGACATTGTCTTTAGTCAAAGTATTCTCTAAAATGACAGACGACACCCAACTGTTCATGAAGTCACAGATATCGGTCATATTAGAACTGAAACCTTAATGCAAGACTTCTGGACGTTGTCTTTACTCAAAGTATTCTATAAAACAACAAACGACACCCAACTGTTTATAAAGTCACAGATATCGGTCAGAATATAGGAACTGAACCCTGTATGGAAGACTTCTGGACGTTGTCTTTAGTCAAAGTTTTCTCTAAAATGACAAATGACACTCAACTGTTGATGAAGTCACAGATATCGGTCGTATTATTAGAACTGAAACATCAATGCAAGACATCTGGACGTTGTCTTTAGTCAAAGTATTCTCTCAAACGACAAACGACAGCCAACTGTTCACGAAGTCACAGATATCAGTCATAATATTAGAACTGATTTCTTAATGAAAGACTTCTGGACGTTGTCTTTAGTCAAAGTGTTCTCTAAAACGACAAACGACACCCAACTGCTCATGAAGTCAAAGACATCGGTCATGATATTAGAGATGAAACCTAGTGCAAGACTTCTGGAGGTTGTCTTTAGTCAAAGTATACTCTAAAATGACAGACGACCCCCAACTGTTCATGAAGTCACAGATATAGGTCATGATATTAGAACTGATACCTTAATGCAAGACTGCTGGACGTTGTCTTTGCTCAAATAATTCTTTAAAACGACAGATGACACCCAACTATTCATGAAGTTACAGATATCTGTCTTAATATTAGAACTGAAACCTTAATGGAAGACTTCTGGACATTGTCTTTAGTCAAAGTATTCTCTAAAACGACAAACAACACCCAACTGTTGATGAAGACACAGATATCGGTCATAATATTAGAACTGAAAACCTAATGAAAGACTTCTGGACGTTGTCTTTAGTCAAAGTATTCTCTTAAACGACAAACGACACCTAACTGTTCATTAAGTCAGAGATATCGGTCATATTAGAACTGAAACAATAATGCAACACTTCTGGACGTTTTCTATACTCAAGTAGTCTCTAAAACGACAGAAAACACCCAACTGTTCATGAAGTCACAGATATAGGTCGTGATATTAGAACTGAAACCTTATTGCAAGACTTCTGGAGCTTGTCTTTAGTCAAAGTATTCTCTAAAACGACAGACGACACCCCACTGTTCATGAAGTTACAGATATCGGTCATATTAACTGAAAACTTAATGCAAGACTTCTGGACGTTGTCTTTGCTCAAAGTATTCTATAAAACGACAAACGACACCCAACTGTTTATAATGTCACAAATATCGGTCAGAATATTGGAACTGAACCCTGTATGGAAGACTTCTGGACGTTGTCTTTAGTCAAAGTTTTCTCTAAAACGACAAATGACACTCAACTGTTGATGAAGTCACAGATATCGGTCATAATATTAGAACTGAAACCTTGATGCAAGACTTCTGGACGTTGTCTTTAGTCAAAGTATTCTCTATGACGACAAACTACAGCCAACAGTTCATGAAGTCACAGATATCAGTCATAATATTAGAACTGATTCCTAATGAAAGACTTCTGCACGTTGTCTTTAGTCAAAGTATTCTCTAAAACGACAAACAACACCCAACAGTTCATGAAGTCAGAGATATCGGTCATATTAGAACTGAAACCTTAATGCAAGACTTCTGGACGTTGTCTTTAGTCAAAGTATTCTCTAAAACGACAAACAACACCCAACTGTTCATGAAGTCACAGATGTAGGTCGTTATATTAGAACTGATTCCTTAATGCAAGACTTCTGGACGTTGTCTTTACTCAAAGTATTCTATAAAACAACAAACGACACCCAACTGTTTATAAAGTCACAGATATCAGTCATATTATTAGAACTGAAGCCTTGATGCAAGACTTCTGGACGTTGTCTTTACTTAAAGTATTCTTTGAAACTACAAACGACACGTAACTTTTTATAAAGTCACAGATATCGGTCATAATATTGGAACTGAACCCTGTATGGAAGACTTCTGGATATTGTCTTTAGTTAAAGTATTCTCTAAATTGACAGACGACACCCCACTGTTCATGCAGTCCCAGATATCGGTCATGCTAGAACTGAAACCTTAATGCAAGTCTTCTGGAGGTTGTCTTTAGTCAAGGTATTCTCAAAAACAACAGACGACATCGAATTGTTCATAAAATCACAGATATCGGTCATAATAATTAAACTGAACCTTGCATAAAAGATTTTTAGACATTGTATTTAGTCAAAGTATTCTCTAAAATGACAGACGACACCCAACTGTTCATGAAGTCACAGATATCGGTCATATTAGAACTGAAACCTTAATGCAAGACTTCTGGACGTTGTCTTTACTCAAAGTATTCTATAAAACAACAAACGACACCCAACTGTTTATAAAGTCACAGATATCGGTCAGAATATAGGAACTGAACCCTGTATGGAAGACTTCTGGACGTTGTCTTTAGTCAAAGTTTTCTCTAAAATGACAAATGACACTCAACTGTTGATGAAGTCACAGATATCGGTCGTATTATTAGAACTGAAACATCAATGCAAGACATCTGGACGTTGTCTTTAGTCAAAGTATTCTCTCAAACGACAAACGACAGCCAACTGTTCACGAAGTCACAGATATCAGTCATAATATTAGAACTGATTTCTTAATGAAAGACTTCTGGACGTTGTCTTTAGTCAAAGTGTTCTCTAAAACGACAAACGACACCCAACTGCTCATGAAGTCAAAGATATCGGTCATGATATTAGAGATGAAACCTAGTGCAAGACTTCTGGAGGTTGTCTTTAGTCAAAGTATACTCTAAAATGACAGACGACACCCAACTGTTCGTGAAGTCACAGGTATAGGTTATGATATTAGAACTGATACCTTAATGCAAGACTGCTGGACGTTGTCTTTGCTCAAAGAATTCTTTAAAACGACAGATGACACCCAACTATACATGAAGTTACAGATATCCGTCTTAATATTAGAACTGAAACCTTAATGGAAGACTTCTGGACATTGTCTTTAGTCAAAGTATTCTCTAAAACGACAAACAACACCCAACTGTTGATGAAATCACAGATATCGGTCATAATATTAGAACTGAAACCTAATAAAAGACTTCTGGACGTTGTCTTTAGTCAAAGTATTCTCTTAAACGACAAACGACACCTAACTGTTCGTTAAGTCAAAGATATCGGTCATATTAGAACTGAATCAATAATTCAACACTTCTGGGCGTTTTCTATACTCAAGTAGTCTCTAAAACGACAGAAAACACCCAACTGTTCATGAAGTCACAGATATAGGTCGTGATATTAGAACTGAAACCTTATTGCAAGTCTTCTGGAGGTTGTCTTTAGTCAAAGTATTCTCTAAAACGACAGACGACACCCAACTGTTCATGAAGTCACAGATATAGGTCATATTATAACTGAAAACTTAATGCAAGACTTCTGGACGTTGTCTTTGCTCAAAGTATTCTATAAAACGACAAACGACACCCAACTGTTTATAATGTCACAAATATCGGTCAGAATATTGGAATTGAACCCTGTATGGAAGACTTCTGGACATTGTCTTTAGTCAAAGTTTTCTCTAAAACGACAAATGACACTCAATTGTTGATGAAGTCACAGATATCGGTCATATTATTAGAACTGAAACCTTGATGCAAGACTTCTGGACGTTGTCTTTAGTCAAAGTATTCTCTAAGACGACAAACGACACCCAACTATTCATGAAGTCACAGGTATCGGTCATAATATTAGAACTGAAACCTTAATGCAAGACTTTTAGACATTGTCTCTAGTCAAAATATTCTCTAAAACGACAAACGACACCCAACTGTTGATGAAATCATAGATATCGGTCATAATATTAGAACTGAAACCTTGATGCAAGACTTCTGGACAATGTCTTTAGTAAAAGTATTCTCTAAAACGACAGACAACACCCAACTGTTTATGAAGTCACAGATATAGGTCATGATATTAAAACTGAAACCTTAATGCAAGACTTCGGGAGGTTATCTTTAGTCAAAGTATTCTCTAAAACGACAGACGACGCACAACTGTTCATGAAGTCACAGATATCAGTCATATTAGAACTGAAACATTATTGCAAGACTTCTGAACATTGTCTTTACTCAAAGTATTCTATAAAAGGACAAACGACACCCAACTGTTTATAATGTCACAAATATCGGTCAGAATATTGGAACTGAACCCTGTATGGAAGACTTCTGGACGTTGTCTTTAGTCAAAGTTTTCTCTAAAACGACAAATGACACTCAACTGTTGATGAAGTCACAGATATCGGTCATAATATTAGAACTGAAACCTTGATGCAAGACTTCTGGACGTTGTCTTTAGTCAAAGTATTCTCTAAGACGACAAACGACACCCAACTATTCATGAAGTCACAGGTATCGGTTATATTATTAGAACTGAACCCTGTATGGAAGACTTCTGGACGTTGTCTTTAGTCAAAGTTTTCTCTAAAACGACAAATGACACTCAACTGTTGATGAAGTCACAGATATCGGTCATAATATTAGAACTGAAACCTTGATGCAAGACTTCTGGACGTTGTGTTTAGTCAAAGTATTCTCTAAGACGACAAACGACACCCAACTATTCATGAAGTCACAGGTATCGGTCATAATATTAGAACTGAAACCTTAATGCAAGACTTTTGGACATTGTCTCTAGTCAAAGTATTCTCTAAAACGACAAACGACACCCAACTGTAGATGAAGTCATAGATATCGGTCATAATATTAGAACTGAAAACTTGATGCAAGACTTCTGGACGTTGTCTTTAGTCAAAGTATTCTCTAAAACGATAAACTACAGCCAACAGTTCATGAAGTCACAGATATCAGTCATAATATTAGAACTGATTCCTTAATGAAAGACTTCTGGACGTTGTCTTTAGTCAAAGTATTCTCTAAAACGACAAACAACACCCAACTGTTCATGAAGTCACAGATGTAGGTCGTTATATTAGAACTGAAACCTATAGCAAGACTTCTGCAGGTTGTCTTTAGTCAAAGTATTTTTAAAACGACAGACGACATCCAACTGTTCATAAAATAACAGATATCGGTCATAATAATTAAACTGAACCTTGTATAGAAGATTTTAACACATTGTCTTTAGTCAAAGTATTCTCTAAAATGACAGACGACACCCAACTGTTCATGAAGTCACAGATATCGGTCATATTAGAACTGAAACCTTAATGCAAGACTTCTGGACGTTGTCTTTACTCAAAGTATTCTATAAAACAACAAACGACACCCAACTGTTTATAAAGTCACAGATATCAGCCATATTATTAGAACTGAAACCTTGATGCAAAACTTCTGGACGTTGTCTTTACTTAAAGTATTCTTTGAAACTACAAACGACACGTAACTGTTTATAAAGTCACAGATATCGGTCATAATATTGGAACTGAACCCTGTATGGAAGACTTCTGGACATTGTCTTTAGTTAAAGTATTCTCTAAATTGACAGACGACACCCCACTGTTCATGCAGTCCCAGATATCGGTCATGCTAGAACTGAAACCTTAATGCAAGTCTTCTGGAGGTTGTCTTTAGTCAAGGTATTCTCAAAAACAACAGACGACATCGAACTGTTCATAAAATCACAGATATCGGTCATAATAATTAAACTGAACCTTGCATAAAAGATTTTTAGACATTGTCTTTAGTCAAAGTATTCTCTAAAATGACAGACGACACCCAACTGTTCATGAAGTCACAGATATCGGTCATATTAGAACTGAAACCTTAATGCAAGACTTCTGGACGTTGTCTTTACTCAAAGTATTCTATAAAACAACAAACGACACCCAACTGTTTATAAAGTCACAGATATCGGTCAGAATATAGGAACTGAACCCTGTATGGAAGACTTCTGGACGTTGTCTTTAGTCAAAGTTTTCTCTAAAATGACAAATGACACTCAACTGTTGATGAAGTCACAGATATCGGTCGTATTATTAGAACTGAAACATCAATGCAAGACATCTGGACGTTGTCTTTAGTCAAAGTATTCTCTCAAACGACAAATGACAGCCAACTGTTCACGAAGTCACAGATATCAGTCATAATATTAGAACTGATTTCTTAATGAAAGACTTCTGGACGTTGTCTTTAGTCAAAGTGTTCTCTAAAGCGACAAACGACACCCAACTGCTCATGAAGTCAAAGATATCGGTCATGATATTAGAGATGAAACCTAGTGCAAGACTTCTGGAGGTTGTCTTTAGTCAAAGTATACTCTAAAATGACAGCCGACACCCAACTGTTCGTGAAGTCACAGATATAGGTTATGATATTAGAACTGATACCTTAATGCAAGACTGCTGGACGTTGTCTTTGCTCGAAGAATTCTTTAAAACGACAGATGACACCCAACTATTCATGAAGTTACAGATATCCGTCTTAATATTAGAACTGAAACCTTAATGGAAGACTTCTGGACATTGTCTTTAGTCAAAGTATTCTCTAAAACGACAAACAACACCCAACTGTTGATGAAATCACAGATATCGGTCATAATATTAGAACTGAAAACCTAATAAAAGACTTCTGGACGTTGTCTTTAGTCAAAGTATTCTCTTAAACGACAAACGACACCTAACTGTTCATTAAGTCAAAGATATCGGTCATATTAGAACTGAATCAATAATTCAACACTTCTGGGCGTTTTCTATACTCAAGTAGTCTCTAAAACGACAGAAAACACCCAACTGTTCATGAAGTCACAGATATAGGTCGTGATATTAGAACTGAAACCTTATTGCAAGTCTTCTGGAGGTTGTCTTTAGTCAAAGTATTCTCTAAAACGACAGACGACACCCAACTGTTCATGAAGTCACAGATATAGGTCATATTATAACTGAAAACTTAATGCAAGACTTCTGGACGTTGTCTTTGCTCATAGTATTCTATAAAACGACAAACGACACCCAACTGTTTATAATGTCACAAATATCGGTCAGAATATTGGAATTGAACCCTGTATGGAAGACTTCTGGACATGTTCTTTAGTCAAAGTTTTCTCTAAAACGACAAACGACACCCAACTGTTGATGAAATCATAGATATCGGTCATAATATTAGAACTGAAAACTTGATGCAAGACTTCTGGACGTTGTCTTTAGTCAAAGTATTCTCTAAAACGATAAACTACAGCCAACAGTTCATGAAGTCACAGATATCAGTCATAATATTAGAACTGATTCCTTAATGAAAGACTTCTGGACGTTGTCTTTAGTCAAAGTATTCTCTAAAACGACAAACAACACCCAACTGTTCATGAAGTCACAGATGTAGGTCGTTATATTAGAACTGAAACCTATAGCAAGACTTCTGCAGGTTGTCTTTAGTCAAAGTATTTTTAAAACGACAGACGACATCCAACTGTTCATAAAATAACAGATATCGGTCATAATAATTAAACTGAACCTTGTATAGAAGATTTTAACACATTGTCTTTAGTCAAAGTATTCTCTAAAATGACAGACGACACCCAACTGTTCATGAAGTCACAGATATCGGTCATATTAGAACTGAAACCTTAATGCAAGACTTCTGGACGTTGTCTTTACTCAAAGTATTCTATAAAACAACAAACGACACCCAACTGTTTATAAAGTCACAGATATCAGCCATATTATTAGAACTGAAACCTTGATGCAAAACTTCTGGACGTTGTCTTTACTTAAAGTATTCTTTGAAACTACAAACGACACGTAACTGTTTATAAAGTCACAGATATCGGCCATAATATTGGAACTGAACCCTGTATGGAAGACTTCTGGACATTGTCTTTAGTTAAAGTATTCTCTAAATTGACAGACGACACCCCACTGTTCATGCAGTCCCAGATATCGGTCATGCTAGAACTGAAACCTTAATGCAAGTCTTCTGGAGGTTGTCTTTAGTCAAGGTATTCTCAAAAACAACAGACGACATCGAACTGTTCATAAAATCACAGATATCGGTCATAATAATTAAACTGAACCTTGCATAAAAGATTTTTAGACATTGTCTTTAGTCAAAGTATTCTCTAAAATGACAGACGACACCCAACTGTTCATGAAGTCACAGATATCGGTCATATTAGAACTGAAACCTTAATTCAAGACTTCTGGACGTTGTCTTTACTCAAAGTATTCTATAAAACAACAAACGACACCCAACTGTTTATAAAGTCACAGATATCGGTCAGAATATAGGAACTGAACCCTGTATGGAAGACTTCTGGACGTTGTCTTTAGTCAAAGTTTTCTCTAAAATGACAAATGACACTCAACTGTTGATGAAGTCACAGATATCGGTCGTATTATTAGAACTGAAACATCAATGCAAGACATCTGGACGTTGTCTTTAGTCAAAGTATTCTCTCAAACGACAAACGACAGCCAACTGTTCACGAAGTCACAGATATCAGTCATAATATTAGAACTGATTTCTTAATGAAAGACTTCTGGACGTTGTCTTTAGTCAAAGTGTTCTCTAAAGCGACAAACGACACCCAACTGCTCATGAAGTCAAAGATATCGGTCATGATATTAGAGATGAAACCTAGTGCAAGACTTCTGGAGGTTGTCTTTAGTCAAAGTATACTCTAAAATGACAGACGACACCCAACTGTTCGTGAAGTCACAGATATAGGTTATGATATTAGAACTGATACCTTAATGCAAGACTGCTGGACGTTGTCTTTGCTCGAAGAATTCTTTAAAACGACAGATGACACCCAACTATTCATGAAGTTACAGATATCCGTCTTAATATTAGAACTGAAACCTTAATGGAAGACTTCTGGACATTGTCTTTAGTCAAAGTATTCTCTAAAACGACAAACAACACCCAACTGTTGATGAAATCACAGATATCGGTCATAATATTAGAACTGAAAACCTAATAAAAGACTTCTGGACGTTGTCTTTAGTCAAAGTATTCTCTTAAACGACAAACGACACCTAACTGTTCATTAAGTCAAAGATATCGGTCATATTAGAACTGAATCAATAATTCAACACTTCTGGGCGTTTTCTATACTCAAGTAGTCTCTAAAACGACAGAAAACACCCAACTGTTCATGAAGTCACAGATATAGGTCGTGATATTAGAACTGAAACCTTATTGCAAGTCTTCTGGAGGTTGTCTTTAGTCAAAGTATTCTCTAAAACGACAGACGACACCCAACTGTTCATGAAGTCACAGATATAGGTCATATTATAACTGAAAATTTAATGCAAGACTTCTGGACGTTGTCTTTGCTCATAGTATTCTATAAAACGACAAACGACACCCAACTGTTTATAATGTCACAAATATCGGTCAGAATATTGGAATTGAAC
Source organism: Rhipicephalus microplus (assembly GCF_043290135.1). Taxonomy (NCBI): domain Eukaryota; kingdom Metazoa; phylum Arthropoda; class Arachnida; order Ixodida; family Ixodidae; genus Rhipicephalus; species Rhipicephalus microplus. The sequence goes on from NW_027464585.1 coordinate 31,836,237, forward strand.
CCTGTATGGAAGACTTCTGGACATGTTCTTTAGTCAAAGTTTTCTCTAAAACGACAAATGACACTCAACTGTTGATGAAGTCACAGATATCGGTCATATTATTAGAACTGAAACCTTGATGCAAGACTTCTGGACGTTGTCTTTAGTCAAAGTATTCTCTAAGACGACAAACGACACCCAACTATTCATGAAGTCACAGGTATCGGTCATAATATTAGAACTGAAACCTTAATGCAAGACTTTTAGACATTGTCTCTAGTCAAAATATTCTCTAAAACGACAAACGACACCCAACTGTTGATGAAATCATAGATATCGGTCATAATATTAGAACTGAAACCTTGATGCAAGACTTCTGGACAATGACTTTAGTAAAAGTATTCTCTAAAACGACAGACAACACCCAACTGTTTATGAAGTCACAGATATAGGTCATGATATTAAAACTGAAACCTTAATGCAAGACTTCGGGAGGTTATCTTTAGTCAAAGTATTCTCTAAAACGACAGACGACGCACAACTGTTCATGAAGTCACAGATATCAGTCATATTAGAACTGAAACATTATTGCAAGACTTCTGAACATTGTCTTTACTCAAAGTATTCTATAAAAGGACAAACGACACCCAACTGTTTATAATGTCACAAATATCGGTCAGAATATTGGAACTGAACCCTGTATGGAAGACTTCTGGACGTTGTCTTTAGTCAAAGTTTTCTCTAAAACGACAAATGACACTCAACTGTTGATGAAGTCACAGATATCGGTCATAATATTAGAACTGAAACCTTGATGCAAGACTTCTGGACGTTGTCTTTAGTCAAAGTATTCTCTAAGACGACAAACGACACCCAACTATTCATGAAGTCACAGGTATCGGTCATATTATTAGAACTGAACCCTGTATGGAAGAATTCTGGACGTTGTCTTTAGTCAAAGTTTTCTCTAAAACGACAAATGACACTCAACTGTTGATGAAGTCACAGATATCGGTCATAATATTAGAACTGAAACCTTGATGCAAGACTTCTGGACGTTGTGTTTAGTCAAAGTATTCTCTAAGACGACAAACGACACCCAACTATTCATGAAGTCACAGGTATCGGTCATAATATTAGAACTGAAACCTTAATGCAAGACTTTTGGACATTGTCTCTAGTCAAAGTATTCTCTAAAACGACAAACGACACCCAACTGTTGATGAAGTCATAGATATCGGTCATAATATTAGAACTGATTCCTTAATGAAAGACTTCTGGACGTTGTCTTTAGTCAAAGTATTCTCTAAAACGACAAACAACACCCAACTGTTCATGAAGTCACAGATGTAGGTCGTTATATTAGAACTGAAACCTATAGCAAGACTTCTGCAGGTTGTCTTTAGTCAAAGTATTTTTAAAACGACAGACGACATCCAACTGTTCATAAAATAACAGATATCGGTCATAATAATTAAACTGAACCTTGTATAGAAGATTTTAACACATTGTCTTTAGTCAAAGTATTCTCTAAAATGACAGACGACACCCAACTGTTCATGAAGTCACAGATATCGGTCATATTAGAACTGAAACCTTAATGCAAGACTTCTGGACGTTGTCTTTACTCAAAGTATTCTATAAAACAACAAACGACACCCAACTGTTTATAAAGTCACAGATATCAGCCATATTATTAGAACTGAAACCTTGATGCAAAACTTCTGGACGTTGTCTTTACTTAAAGTATTCTTTGAAACTACAAACGACACGTAACTGTTTATAAAGTCACAGATATCGGTCATAATATTGGAACTGAACCCTGTATTGAAGACTTCTGGACATTGTCTTTAGTTAAAGTATTCTCTAAATTGACAGACGACACCCCACTGTTCATGCAGTCCCAGATATCGGTCATGCTAGAACTGAAACCTTAATGCAAGTCTTCTGGAGGTTGTCTTTAGTCAAGGTATTCTCAAAAACAACAGACGACATCGAACTGTTCATAAAATCACAGATATCGGTCATAATAATTAAACTGAACCTTGCATAAAAGATTTTTAGACATTGTCTTTAGTCAAAGTATTCTCTAAAATGACAGACGACACCCAACTGTTCATGAAGTCACAGATATCGGTCATATTAGAACTGAAACCTTAATGCAAGACTTCTGGACGTTGTCTTTACTCAAAGTATTCTATAAAACAACAAACGACACCCAACTGTTTATAAAGTCACAGATATCGGTCAGAATATAGGAACTGAACCCTGTATGGAAGACTTCTGGACGTTGTCTTTAGTCAAAGTTTTCTCTAAAATGACAAATGACACTCAACTGTTGATGAAGTCACAGATATCGGTCGTATTATTAGAACTGAAACATCAATGCAAGACATCTGGACGTTGTCTTTAGTCAAAGTATTCTCTCAAACGACAAACGACAGCCAACTGTTCACGAAGTCACAGATATCAGTCATAATATTAGAACTGATTTCTTAATGAAAGACTTCTGGACGTTGTCTTTAGTCAAAGTGTTCTCTAAAACGACAAACGACACCCAACTGCTCATGAAGTCAAAGATATCGGTCATGATATTAGAGATGAAACCTAGTGCAAGACTTCTGGAGGTTGTCTTTAGTCAAAGTATACTCTAAAATGACAGACGACACCCAACTGTTCGTGAAGTCACAGGTATAGGTTATGATATTAGAACTGATACCTTAATGCAAGACTGCTGGACGTTGTCTTTGCTCAAAGAATTCTTTAAAACGACAGATGACACCCAACTATTCATGAAGTTACAGATATCCGTCTTAATATTAGAACTGAAACCTTAATGGAAGACTTCTGGACATTGTCTTTAGTCAAAGTATTCTCTAAAACGACAAACAACACCCAACTGTTGATGAAATCACAGATATCGGTCATAATATTAGAACTGAAACCTAATAAAAGACTTCTGGACGTTGTCTTTAGTCAAAGTATTCTCTTAAACGACAAACGACACCTAACTGTTCGTTAAGTCAAAGATATCGGTCATATTAGAACTGAATCAATAATTCAACACTTCTGGGCGTTTTCTATACTCAAGTAGTCTCTAAAACGACAGAAAACACCCAACTGTTCATGAAGTCACAGATATAGGTCGTGATATTAGAACTGAAACCTTATTGCAAGTCTTCTGGAGGTTGTCTTTAGTCAAAGTATTCTCTAAAACGACAGACGACACCCAACTGTTCATGAAGTCACAGATATAGGTCATATTATAACTGAAAACTTAATGCAAGACTTCTGGACGTTGTCTTTGCTCAAAGTATTCTATAAAACGACAAACGACACCCAACTGTTTATAATGTCACAAATATCGGTCAGAATATTGGAATTGAACCCTGTATGGAAGACTTCTGGACATTGTCTTTAGTCAAAGTTTTCTCTAAAACGACAAATGACACTCAATTGTTGATGAAGTCACAGATATCGGTCATATTATTAGAACTGAAACCTTGATGCAAGACTTCTGGACGTTGTCTTTAGTCAAAGTATTCTCTAAGACGACAAACGACACCCAACTATTCATGAAGTCACAGGTATCGGTCATAATATTAGAACTGAAACCTTAATGCAAGACTTTTAGACATTGTCTCTAGTCAAAATATTCTCTAAAACGACAAACGACACCCAACTGTTGATGAAATCATAGATATCGGTCATAATATTAGAACTGAAACCTTGATGCAAGACTTCGGGAGGTTATCTTTAGTCAAAGTATTCTCTAAAACGACAGACGACGCACAACTGTTCATGAAGTCACAGATATCAGTCATATTAGAACTGAAACATTATTGCAAGACTTCTGAACATTGTCTTTACTCAAAGTATTCTATAAAAGGACAAACGACACCCAACTGTTTATAATGTCACAAATATCGGTCAGAATATTGGAACTGAACCCTGTATGGAAGACTTCTGGACGTTGTCTTTAGTCAAAGTTTTCTCTAAAACGACAAATGACACTCAACTGTTGATGAAGTCACAGATATCGGTCATAATATTAGAACTGAAACCTTGATGCAAGACTTCTGGACGTTGTCTTTAGTCAAAGTATTCTCTAAGACGACAAACGACACCCAACTATTCATGAAGTCACAGGTATCGGTCATATTATTAGAACTGAACCCTGTATGGAAGACTTCTGGACGTTGTCTTTAGTCAAAGTTTTCTCTAAAACGACAAATGACACTCAACTGTTGATGAAGTCACAGATATCGGTCATAATATTAGAACTGAAACCTTGATGCAAGACTTCTGGACGTTGTGTTTAGTCAAAGTATTCTCTAAGACGACAAACGACACCCAACTATTCATGAAGTCACAGGTATCGGTCATAATATTAGAACTGAAACCTTAATGCAAGACTTTTGGACATTGTCTCTAGTCAAAGTATTCTCTAAAACGACAAACGACACCCAACTGTAGATGAAGTCATAGATATCGGTCATAATATTAGAACTGAAAACTTGATGCAAGACTTCTGGACGTTGTCTTTAGTCAAAGTATTCTCTAAAACGATAAACTACAGCCAACAGTTCATGAAGTCACAGATATCAGTCATAATATTAGAACTGATTCCTTAATGAAAGACTTCTGGACGTTGTCTTTAGTCAAAGTATTCTCTAAAACGACAAACAACACCCAACTGTTCATGAAGTCACAGATGTAGGTCGTTATATTAGAACTGAAACCTATAGCAAGACTTCTGCAGGTTGTCTTTAGTCAAAGTATTTTTAAAACGACAGACGACATACAACTGTTCATAAAATAACAGATATCGGTCATAATAATTAAACTGAACCTTGTATAGAAGATTTTAACACATTGTCTTTAGTCAAAGTATTCTCTAAAATGACAGACGACACCCAACTGTTCATGAAGTCACAGATATCGGTCATATTAGAACTGAAACCTTAATGCAAGACTTCTGGACGTTGTCTTTACTCAAAGTATTCTATAAAACAACAAACGACACCCAACTGTTTATAAAGTCACAGATATCAGCCATATTATTAGAACTGAAACCTTGATGCAAAACTTCTGGACGTTGTCTTTACTTAAAGTATTCTTTGAAACTACAAACGACACGTAACTGTTTATAAAGTCACAGATATCGGTCATAATATTGGAACTGAACCCTGTATGGAAGACTTCTGGACATTGTCTTTAGTTAAAGTATTCTCTAAATTGACAGACGACACCCCACTGTTCATGCAGTCCCAGATATCGGTCATGCTAGAACTGAAACCTTAATGCAAGTCTTCTGGAGGTTGTCTTTAGTCAAGGTATTCTCAAAAACAACAGACGACATCGAACTGTTCATAAAATCACAGATATCGGTCATAATAATTAAACTGAACCTTGCATAAAAGATTTTTAGACATTGTCTTTAGTCAAAGTATTCTCTAAAATGACAGACGACACCCAACTGTTCATGAAGTCACAGATATCGGTCATATTAGAACTGAAACCTTAATGCAAGACTTCTGGACGTTGTCTTTACTCAAAGTATTCTATAAAACAACAAACGACACCCAACTGTTTATAAAGTCACAGATATCGGTCAGAATATAGGAACTGAACCCTGTATGGAAGACTTCTGGACGTTGTCTTTAGTCAAAGTTTTCTCTAAAATGACAAATGACACTCAACTGTTGATGAAGTCACAGATATCGGTCGTATTATTAGAACTGAAACATCAATGCAAGACATCTGGACGTTGTCTTTAGTCAAAGTATTCTCTCAAACGACAAACGACAGCCAACTGTTCACGAAGTCACAGATATCAGTCATAATATTAGAACTGATTTCTTAATGAAAGACTTCTGGACGTTGTCTTTAGTCAAAGTGTTCTCTAAAGCGACAAACGACACCCAACTGCTCATGAAGTCAAAGATATCGGTCATGATATTAGAGATGAAACCTAGTGCAAGACTTCTGGAGGTTGTCTTTAGTCAAAGTATACTCTAAAATGACAGACGACACCCAACTGTTCGTGAAGTCACAGATATAGGTTATGATATTAGAACTGATACCTTAATGCAAGACTGCTGGACGTTGTCTTTGCTCGAAGAATTCTTTAAAACGACAGATGACACCCAACTATTCATGAAGTTACAGATATCCGTCTTAATATTAGAACTGAAACCTTAATGGAAGACTTCTGGACATTGTCTTTAGTCAAAGTATTCTCTAAAACGACAAACAACACCCAACTGTTGATGAAATCACAGATATCGGTCATAATATTAGAACTGAAAACCTAATAAAAGACTTCTGGACGTTGTCTTTAGTCAAAGTATTCTCTTAAACGACAAACGACACCTAACTGTTCATTAAGTCAAAGATATCGGTCATATTAGAACTGAATCAATAATTCAACACTTCTGGGCGTTTTCTATACTCAAGTAGTCTCTAAAACGACAGAAAACACCCAACTGTTCATGAAGTCACAGATATAGGTCGTGATATTAGAACTGAAACCTTATTGCAAGTCTTCTGGAGGTTGTCTTTAGTCAAAGTATTCTCTAAAACGACAGACGACACCCAACTGTTCATGAAGTCACAGATATAGGTCATATTATAACTGAAAACTTAATGCAAGACTTCTGGACGTTGTCTTTGCTCATAGTATTCTATAAAACGACAAACGACACCCAACTGTTTATAATGTCACAAATATCGGTCAGAATATTGGAATTGAACCCTGTATGGAAGACTTCTGGACATGTTCTTTAGTCAAAGTTTTCTCTAAAACGACAAACGACACCCAACTGTTGATGAAATCATAGATATCGGTCATAATATTAGAACTGAAACCTTGATGCAAGACTTCTGGACAATGTCTTTAGTAAAAGTATTCTCTAAAACGACAGACAACACCCAACTGTTTATGAAGTCACAGATATAGGTCATGATATTAAAACTGAAACCTTAATGCAAGACTTCGGGAGGTTATCTTTAGTCAAAGTATTCTCTAAAACGACAGACGACGCACAACTGTTCATGAAGTCACAGATATCAGTCATATTAGAACTGAAACATTATTGCAAGACTTCTGAACATTGTCTTTACTCAAAGTATTCTATAAAAGGACAAACGACACCCAACTGTTTATAATGTCACAAATATCGGTCAGAATATTGGAACTGAACCCTGTATGGAAGACTTCTGGACGTTGTCTTTAGTCAAAGTTTTCTCTAAAACGACAAATGACACTCAACTGTTGATGAAGTCACAGATATCGGTCATAATATTAGAACTGAAACCTTGATGCAATACTTCTGGACGTTGTCTTTAGTCAAAGTATTCTCTAAGACGACAAACGACGCCCAACTATTCATGAAGTCACAGGTATCGGTCATATTATTAGAACTGAACCCTGTATGGAAGACTTCTGGACGTTGTCTTTAGTCAAAGTTTTCTCTAAAACGACAAATGACACTCAACTGTTGATGAAGTCACAGATATCGGTCATAATATTAGAACTGAAACCTTGATGCAAGACTTCTGGACGTTGTGTTTAGTCAAAGTATTCTCTAAGACGACAAACGACACCCAACTATTCATGAAGTCACAGGTATCGGTCATAATATTAGAACTGAAACCTTAATGCAAGACTTTTGGACATTGTCTCTAGTCAAAGTATTCTCTAAAACGACAAACGACACCCAACTGTAGATGAAGTCATAGATATCGGTCATAATATTAGAACTGAAAACTTGATGCAAGACTTCTGGACGTTGTCTTTAGTCAAAGTATTCTCTAAAACGATAAACTACAGCCAACAGTTCATGAAGTCACAGATATCAGTCATAATATTAGAACTGATTCCTTAATGAAAGACTTCTGGACGTTGTCTTTAGTCAAAGTATTCTCTAAAACGACAAACAACACCCAACTGTTCATGAAGTCACAGATGTAGGTCGTTATATTAGAACTGAAACCTATAGCAAGACTTCTGCAGGTTGTCTTTAGTCAAAGTATTTTTAAAACGACAGACGACATCCAACTGTTCATAAAATAACAGATATCGGTCATAATAATTAAACTGAACCTTGTATAGAAGATTTTAACACATTGTCTTTAGTCAAAGTATTCTCTAAAATGACAGACGACACCCAACTGTTCATGAAGTCACAGATATCGGTCATATTAGAACTGAAACCTTAATGCAAGACTTCTGGACGTTGTCTTTACTCAAAGTATTCTATAAAACAACAAACGACACCCAACTGTTTATAAAGTCACAGATATCAGCCATATTATTAGAACTGAAACCTTGATGCAAAACTTCTGGACGTTGTCTTTACTTAAAGTATTCTTTGAAACTACAAACGACACGTAACTGTTTATAAAGTCACAGATATCGGTCATAATATTGGAACTGAACCCTGTATGGAAGACTTCTGGACATTGTCTTTAGTTAAAGTATTCTCTAAATTGACAGACGACACCCCACTGTTCATGCAGTCCCAGATATCGGTCATGCTAGAACTGAAACCTTAATGCAAGTCTTCTGGAGGTTGTCTTTAGTCAAGGTATTCTCAAAAACAACAGACGACATCGAACTGTTCATAAAATCACAGATATCGGTCATAATAATTAAACTGAACCTTGCATAAAAGATTTTTAGACATTGTCTTTAGTCAAAGTATTCTCTAAAATGACAGACGACACCCAACTGTTCATGAAGTCACAGATATCGGTCATATTAGAACTGAAACCTTAATGCAAGACTTCTGGACGTTGTCTTTACTCAAAGTATTCTATAAAACAACAAACGACACCCAACTGTTTATAAAGTCACAGATATCGGTCAGAATATAGGAACTGAACCCTGTATGGAAGACTTCTGGACGTTGTCTTTAGTCAAAGTTTTCTCTAAAATGACAAATGACACTCAACTGTTGATGAAGTCACAGATATCGGTCGTATTATTAGAACTGAAACATCAATGCAAGACATCTGGACGTTGTCTTTAGTCAAAGTATTCTCTCAAACGACAAACGACAGCCAACTGTTCACGAAGTCACAGATATCAGTCATAATATTAGAACTGATTTCTTAATGAAAGACTTCTGGACGTTGTCTTTAGTCAAAGTGTTCTCTAAAGCGACAAACGACACCCAACTGCTCATGAAGTCAAAGATATCGGTCATGATATTAGAGATGAAACCTAGTGCAAGACTTCTGGAGGTTGTCTTTAGTCAAAGTATACTCTAAAATGACAGACGACACCCAACTGTTCGTGAAGTCACAGATATAGGTTATGATATTAGAACTGATACCTTAATGCAAGACTGCTGGACGTTGTCTTTGCTCGAAGAATTCTTTAAAACGACAGATGACACCCAACTATTCATGAAGTTACAGATATCCATCTTAATATTAGAACTGAAACCTTAATGGAAGACTTCTGGACATTGTCTTTAGTCAAAGTATTCTCTAAAACGACAAACAACACCCAACTGTTGATGAAATCACAGATATCGGTCATAATATTAGAACTGAAAACCTAATAAAAGACTTCTGGACGTTGTCTTTAGTCAAAGTATTCTCTTAAACGACAAACGACACCTAACTGTTCATTAGGTCAAAGATATCGGTCATATTAGAACTGAATCAATAATTCAACACTTCTGGGCGTTTTCTATACTCAAGTAGTCTCTAAAACGACAGAAAACACCCAACTGTTCATGAAGTCACAGATATAGGTCGTGATATTAGAACTGAAACCTTATTGCAAGTCTTCTGGAGGTTGTCTTTAGTCAAAGTATTCTCTAAAACGACAGACGACACCCAACTGTTCATGAAGTCACAGATATAGGTCATATTATAACTGAAAACTTAATGCAAGACTTCTGGACGTTGTCTTTGCTCATAGTATTCTATAAAACGACAAACGACACCCAACTGTTTATAATGTCACAAATATCGGTCAGAATATTGGAATTGAACCCTGTATGGAAGACTTCTGGACATGTTCTTTAGTCAAAGTTTTCTCTAAAACGACAAATGACACTCAACTGTTGATGAAGTCACAGATATCGGTCATATTATTAGAACTGAAACCTTGATGCAAGACTTCTGGACGTTGTCTTTAGTCAAAGTATTCTCTAAGACGACAAACGACACCCAACTATTCATGAAGTCACAGGTATCGGTCATAATATTAGAACTGAAACCTTAATGCAAGACTTTTAGACATTGTCTCTAGTCAAAATATTCTCTAAAACGACAAACGACACCCAACTGTTGATGAAATCATAGATATCGGTCATAATATTAGAACTGAAACCTTGATGCAAGACTTCTGGACAATGACTTTAGTAAAAGTATTCTCTAAAACGACAGACAACACCCAACTGTTTATGAAGTCACAGATATAGGTCATGATATTAAAACTGAAACCTTAATGCAAGACTTCGGGAGGTTATCTTTAGTCAAAGTATTCTCTAAAACGACAGACGACGCACAACTGTTCATGAAGTCACAGATATCAGTCATATTAGAACTGAAACATTATTGCAAGACTTCTGAACATTGTCTTTACTCAAAGTATTCTATAAAAGGACAAACGACACCCAACTGTTTATAATGTCACAAATATCGGTCAGAATATTGGAACTGAACCCTGTATGGAAGACTTCTGGACGTTGTCTTTAGTCAAAGTTTTCTCTAAAACGACAAATGACACTCAACTGTTGATGAAGTCACAGATATCGGTCATAATATTAGAACTGAAACCTTGATGCAAGACTTCTGGACGTTGTCTTTAGTCAAAGTATTCTCTAAGACGACAAACGACACCCAACTATTCATGAAGTCACAGGTATCGGTCATATTATTAGAACTGAACCCTGTATGGAAGACTTCTGGACGTTGTCTTTAGTCAAAGTTTTCTCTAAAACGACAAATGACACTCAACTGTTGATGAAGTCACAGATATCGGTCATAATATTAGAACTGAAACCTTGATGCAAGACTTCTGGACGTTGTGTTTAGTCAAAGTATTCTCTAAGACGACAAACGACACCCAACTATTCATGAAGTCACAGGTATCGGTCATAATATTAGAACTGAAACCTTAATGCAAGACTTTTGGACATTGTCTCTAGTCAAAGTATTCTCTAAAACGACAAACGACACCCAACTGTTGATGAAGTCATAGATATCGGTCATAATATTAGAACTGAAAACTTGATGCAAGACTTCTGGACGTTGTCTTTAGTCAAAGTATTCTCTAAAACGATAAACTACAGCCAACAGTTCATGAAGTCACAGATATCAGTCATAATATTAGAACTGATTCCTTAATGAAAGACTTCTGGACGTTGTCTTTAGTCAAAGTATTCTCTAAAACGACAAACAACACCCAACTGTTCATGAAGTCACAGATGTAGGTCGTTATATTAGAACTGAAACCTATAGCAAGACTTCTGCAGGTTGTCTTTAGTCAAAGTATTTTTAAAACGACAGACGACATCCAACTGTTCATAAAATAACAGATATCGGTCATAATAATTAAACTGAACCTTGTATAGAAGATTTTAACACATTGTCTTTAGTCAAAGTATTCTCTAAAATGACAGACGACACCCAACTGTTCATGAAGTCACAGATATCGGTCATATTAGAACTGAAACCTTAATGCAAGACTTCTGGACGTTGTCTTTACTCAAAGTATTCTATAAAACAACAAACGACACCCAACTGTTTATAAAGTCACAGATATCAGCCATATTATTAGAACTGAAACCTTGATGCAAAACTTCTGGACGTTGTCTTTACTTAAAGTATTCTTTGAAACTACAAACGACACGTAACTGTTTATAAAGTCACAGATATCGGTCATAATATTGGAACTGAACCCTGTATTGAAGACTTCTGGACATTGTCTTTAGTTAAAGTATTCTCTAAATTGACAGACGACACCCCACTGTTCATGCAGTCCCAGATATCGGTCATGCTAGAACTGAAACCTTAATGCAAGTCTTCTGGAGGTTGTCTTTAGTCAAGGTATTCTCAAAAACAACAGACGACATCGAACTGTTCATAAAATCACAGATATCGGTCATAATAATTAAACTGAACCTTGCATAAAAGATTTTTAGACATTGTCTTTAGTCAAAGTATTCTCTAAAATGACAGACGACACCCAACTGTTCATGAAGTCACAGATATCGGTCATATTAGAACTGAAACCTTAATGCAAGACTTCTGGACGTTGTCTTTACTCAAAGTATTCTATAAAACAACAAACGACACCCAACTGTTTATAAAGTCACAGATATCGGTCAGAATATAGGAACTGAACCCTGTATGGAAGACTTCTGGACGTTGTCTTTAGTCAAAGTTTTCTCTAAAATGACAAATGACACTCAACTGTTGATGAAGTCACAGATATCGGTCGTATTATTAGAACTGAAACATCAATGCAAGACATCTGGACGTTGTCTTTAGTCAAAGTATTCTCTCAAACGACAAACGACAGCCAACTGTTCACGAAGTCACAGATATCAGTCATAATATTAGAACTGATTTCTTAATGAAAGACTTCTGGACGTTGTCTTTAGTCAAAGTGTTCTCTAAAACGACAAACGACACCCAACTGCTCATGAAGTCAAAGATATCGGTCATGATATTAGAGATGAAACCTAGTGCAAGACTTCTGGAGGTTGTCTTTAGTCAAAGTATACTCTAAAATGACAGACGACACCCAACTGTTCGTGAAGTCACAGGTATAGGTTATGATATTAGAACTGATACCTTAATGCAAGACTGCTGGACGTTGTCTTTGCTCAAAGAATTCTTTAAAACGACAGATGACACCCAACTATTCATGAAGTTACAGATATCCGTCTTAATATTAGAACTGAAACCTTAATGGAAGACTTCTGGACATTGTCTTTAGTCAAAGTATTCTCTAAAACGACAAACAACACCCAACTGTTGATGAAATCACAGATATCGGTCATAATATTAGAACTGAAACCTAATAAAAGACTTCTGGACGTTGTCTTTAGTCAAAGTATTCTCTTAAACGACAAACGACACCTAACTGTTCGTTAAGTCAAAGATATCGGTCATATTAGAACTGAATCAATAATTCAACACTTCTGGGCGTTTTCTATACTCAAGTAGTCTCTAAAACGACAGAAAACACCCAACTGTTCATGAAGTCACAGATATAGGTCGTGATATTAGAACTGAAACCTTATTGCAAGTCTTCTGGAGGTTGTCTTTAGTCAAAGTATTCTCTAAAACGACAGACGACACCCAACTGTTCATGAAGTCACAGATATAGGTCATATTATAACTGAAAACTTAATGCAAGACTTCTGGACGTTGTCTTTGCTCAAAGTATTCTATAAAACGACAAACGACACCCAACTGTTTATAATGTCACAAATATCGGTCAGAATATTGGAATTGAACCCTGTATGGAAGACTTCTGGACATTGTCTTTAGTCAAAGTTTTCTCTAAAACGACAAATGACACTCAATTGTTGATGAAGTCACAGATATCGGTCATATTATTAGAACTGAAACCTTGATGCCAGACTTCTGGACGTTGTCTTTAGTCAAAGTATTCTCTAAGACGACAAACGACACCCAACTATTCATGAAGTCACAGGTATCGGTCATAATATTAGAACTGAAACCTTAATGCAAGACTTTTAGACATTGTCTCTAGTCAAAATATTCTCTAAAACGACAAACGACACCCAACTGTTGATGAAATCATAGATATCGGTCATAATATTAGAACTGAAACCTTGATGCAAGACTTCTGGACAATGTCTTTAGTAAAAGTATTCTCTAAAACGACAGACAACACCCAACTGTTTATGAAGTCACAGATATAGGTCATGATATTAAAACTGAAACCTTAATGCAAGACTTCGGGAGGTTATCTTTAGTCAAAGTATTCTCTAAAACGACAGACGACGCACAACTGTTCATGAAGTCACAGATATCAGTCATATTAGAACTGAAACATTATTGCAAGACTTCTGAACATTGTCTTTACTCAAAGTATTCTATAAAAGGACAAACGACACCCAACTGTTTATAATGTCACAAATATCGGTCAGAATATTGGAACTGAACCCTGTATGGAAGACTTCTGGACGTTGTCTTTAGTCAAAGTTTTCTCTAAAACGACAAATGACACTCAACTGTTGATGAAGTCACAGATATCGGTCATAATATTAGAACTGAAACCTTGATGCAAGACTTCTGGACGTTGTCTTTAGTCAAAGTATTCTCTAAGACGACAAACGACACCCAACTATTCATGAAGTCACAGGTATCGGTCATATTATTAGAACTGAACCCTGTATGGAAGACTTCTGGACGTTGTCTTTAGTCAAAGTTTTCTCTAAAACGACAAATGACACTCAACTGTTGATGAAGTCACAGATATCGGTCATAATATTAGAACTGAAACCTTGATGCAAGACTTCTGGACGTTGTGTTTAGTCAAAGTATTCTCTAAGACGACAAACGACACCCAACAATTCATGAAGTCACAGGTATCGGTCATAATATTAGAACTGAAACCTTAATGCAAGACTTTTGGACATTGTCTCTAGTCAAAGTATTCTCTAAAACGACAAACGACACCCAACTGTAGATGAAGTCATAGATATCGGTCATATTATTAGAACTGAAAACTTGATGCAAGACTTCTGGACGTTGTCTTTAGTCAAAGTATTCTCTAAAACGATAAACTACAGCCAACAGTTCATGAAGTCACAGATATCAGTCATAATATTAGAACTGATTCCTTAATGAAAGACTTCTGGACGTTGTCTTTAGTCAAAGTATTCTCTAAAACGACAAACAACACCCAACTGTTCATGAAGTCACAGATGTAGGTCGTTATATTAGAACTGAAACCTATAGCAAGACTTCTGCAGGTTGTCTTTAGTCAAAGTATTTTTAAAACGACAGACGACATCCAACTGTTCATAAAATAACAGATATCGGTCATAATAATTAAACTGAACCTTGTATAGAAGATTTTAACACATTGTCTTTAGTCAAAGTATTCTCTAAAATGACAGACGACACCCAACTGTTCATGAAGTCACAGATATCGGTCATATTAGAACTGAAACCTTAATGCAAGACTTCTGGACGTTGTCTTTACTCAAAGTATTCTATAAAACAACAAACGACACCCAACTGTTTATAAAGTCACAGATATCAGCCATATTATTAGAACTGAAACCTTGATGCAAAACTTCTGGACGTTGTCTTTACTTAAAGTATTCTTTGAAACTACAAACGACACGTAACTGTTTATAAAGTCACAGATATCGGTCATAATATTGGAACTGAACCCTGTATTGAAGACTTCTGGACATTGTCTTTAGTTAAAGTATTCTCTAAATTGACAGACGACACCCCACTGTTCATGCAGTCCCAGATATCGGTCATGCTAGAACTGAAACCTTAATGCAAGTCTTCTGGAGGTTGTCTTTAGTCAAGGTATTCTCAAAAACAACAGACGACATCGAACTGTTCATAAAATCACAGATATCGGTCATAATAATTAAACTGAACCTTGCATAAAAGATTTTTAGACATTGTCTTTAGTCAAAGTATTCTCTAAAATGACAGACGACACCCAACTGTTCATGAAGTCACAGATATCGGTCATATTAGAACTGAAACCTTAATGCAAGACTTCTGGACGTTGTCTTTACTCAAAGTATTCTATAAAACAACAAACGACACCCAACTGTTTATAAAGTCACAGATATCGGTCAGAATATAGGAACTGAACCCTGTATGGAAGACTTCTGGACGTTGTCTTTAGTCAAAGTTTTCTCTAAAATGACAAATGACACTCAACTGTTGATGAAGTCACAGATATCGGTCATATTATTAGAACTGAAACATCAATGCAAGACATCTGGACGTTGTCTTTAGTCAAAGTATTCTCTCAAACGACAAACGACAGCCAACTGTTCACGAAGTCACAGATATCAGTCATAATATTAGAACTGATTTCTTAATGAAAGACTTCTGGACGTTGTCTTTAGTCAAAGTGTTCTCTAAAACGACAAACGACACCCAACTGCTCATGAAGTCAAAGATATCGGTCATGATATTAGAGATGAAACCTAGTGCAAGACTTCTGGAGGTTGTCTTTAGTCAAAGTATACTCTAAAATGACAGACGACACCCAACTGTTCGTGAAGTCACAGGTATAGGTTATGATATTAGAACTGATACCTTAATGCAAGACTGCTGGACGTTGTCTTTGCTCAAAGAATTCTTTAAAACGACAGATGACACCCAACTATTCATGAAGTTACAGATATCCGTCTTAATATTAGAACTGAAACCTTAATGGAAGACTTCTGGACATTGTCTTTAGTCAAAGTATTCTCTAAAACGACAAACAACACCCAACTGTTGATGAAATCACAGATATCGGTCATAATATTAGAACTGAAACCTAATAAAAGACTTCTGGACGTTGTCTTTAGTCAAAGTATTCTCTTAAACGACAAACGACACCTAACTGTTCGTTAAGTCAAAGATATCGGTCATATTAGAACTGAATCAATAATTCAACACTTCTGGGCGTTTTCTATACTCAAGTAGTCTCTAAAACGACAGAAAACACCCAACTGTTCATGAAGTCACAGATATAGGTCGTGATATTAGAACTGAAACCTTATTGCAAGTCTTCTGGAGGTTGTCTTTAGTCAAAGTATTCTCTAAAACGACAGACGACACCCAACTGTTCATGAAGTCACAGATATAGGTCATATTATAACTGAAAACTTAATGCAAGACTTCTGGACGTTGTCTTTGCTCAAAGTATTCTATAAAACGACAAACGACACCCAACTGTTTATAATGTCACAAATATCGGTCAGAATATTGGAATTGAACCCTGTATGGAAGACTTCTGGACATTGTCTTTAGTCAAAGTTTTCTCTAAAACGACAAATGACACTCAATTGTTGATGAAGTCAAAGATATCGGTCATATTATTAGAACTGAAACCTTGATGCCAGACTTCTGGACGTTGTCTTTAGTCAAAGTATTCTCTAAGACGACAAACGACACCCAACTATTCATGAAGTCACAGGTATCGGTCATAATATTAGAACTGAAACCTTAATGCAAGACTTTTAGACATTGTCTCTAGTCAAAATATTCTCTAAAACGACAAACGACACCCAACTGTTGATGAAATCATAGATATCGGTCATAATATTAGAACTGAAACCTTGATGCAAGACTTCTGGACAATGTCTTTAGTAAAAGTATTCTCTAAAACGACAGACAACACCCAACTGTTTATGAAGTCACAGATATAGGTCATGATATTAAAACTGAAACCTTAATGCAAGACTTCGGGAGGTTATCTTTAGTCAAAGTATTCTCTAAAACGACAGACGACGCACAACTGTTCATGAAGTCACAGATATCAGTCATATTAGAACTGAAACATTATTGCAAGACTTCTGAACATTGTCTTTACTCAAAGTATTCTATAAAAGGACAAACGACACCCAACTGTTTATAATGTCACAAATATCGGTCAGAATATTGGAACTGAACCCTGTATGGAAGACTTCTGGACGTTGTCTTTAGTCAAAGTTTTCTCTAAAACGACAAATGACACTCAACTGTTGATGAAGTCACAGATATCGGTCATAATATTAGAACTGAAACCTTGATGCAAGACTTCTGGACGTTGTCTTTAGTCAAAGTATTCTCTAAGACGACAAACGACACCCAACTATTCATGAAGTCACAGGTATCGGTCATATTATTAGAACTGAACCCTGTATGGAAGACTTCTGGACGTTGTCTTTAGTCAAAGTTTTCTCTAAAACGACAAATGACACTCAACTGTTGATGAAGTCACAGATATCGGTCATAATATTAGAACTGAAACCTTGATGCAAGACTTCTGGACGTTGTGTTTAGTCAAAGTATTCTCTAAGACGACAAACGACACCCAACTATTCATGAAGTCACAGGTATCGGTCATAATATTAGAACTGAAACCTTAATGCAAGACTTTTGGACATTGTCTCTAGTCAAAGTATTCTCTAAAACGACAAACGACACCCAACTGTAGATGAAGTCATAGATATCGGTCATAATATTAGAACTGAAAACTTGATGCAAGACTTCTGGACGTTGTCTTTAGTCAAAGTATTCTCTAAAACGATAAACTACAGCCAACAGTTCATGAAGTCACAGATATCAGTCATAATATTAGAACTGATTCCTTAATGAAAGACTTCTGGACGTTGTCTTTAGTCAAAGTATTCTCTAAAACGACAAACAACACCCAACTGTTCATGAAGTCACAGATGTAGGTCGTTATATTAGAACTGAAACCTATAGCAAGACTTCTGCAGGTTGTCTTTAGTCAAAGTATTTTTAAAACGACAGACGACATCCAACTGTTCATAAAATAACAGATATCGGTCATAATAATTAAACTGAACCTTGTATAGAAGATTTTAACACATTGTCTTTAGTCAAAGTATTCTCTAAAATGACAGACGACACCCAACTGTTCATGAAGTCACAGATATCGGTCATATTAGAACTGAAACCTTAATGCAAGACTTCTGGACGTTGTCTTTACTCAAAGTATTCTATAAAACAACAAACGACACCCAACTGTTTATAAAGTCACAGATATCAGCCATATTATTAGAACTGAAACCTTGATGCAAAACTTCTGGACGTTGTCTTTACTTAAAGTATTCTTTGAAACTACAAACGACACGTAACTGTTTATAAAGTCACAGATATCGGTCATAATATTGGAACTGAACCCTGTATGGAAGACTTCTGGACATTGTCTTTAGTTAAAGTATTCTCTAAATTGACAGACGACACCCCACTGTTCATGCAGTCCCAGATATCGGTCATGCTAGAACTGAAACCTTAATGCAAGTCTTCTGGAGGTTGTCTTTAGTCAAGGTATTCTCAAAAACAACAGACGACATCGAACTGTTCATAAAATCACAGATATCGGTCATAATAATTAAACTGAACCTTGCATAAAAGATTTTTAGACATTGTCTTTAGTCAAAGTATTCTCTAAAATGACAGACGACACCCAACTGTTCATGAAGTCACAGATATCGGTCATATTAGAACTGAAACCTTAATGCAAGACTTCTGGACGTTGTCTTTACTCAAAGTATTCTATAAAACAACAAACGACACCCAACTGTTTATAAAGTCACAGATATCGGTCAGAATATAGGAACTGAACCCTGTATGGAAGACTTCTGGACGTTGTCTTTAGTCAAAGTTTTCTCTAAAATGACAAATGACACTCAACTGTTGATGAAGTCACAGATATCGGTCGTATTATTAGAACTGAAACATCAATGCAAGACATCTGGACGTTGTCTTTAGTCAAAGTATTCTCTCAAACGACAAACGACAGCCAACTGTTCACGAAGTCACAGATATCAGTCATAATATTAGAACTGATTTCTTAATGAAAGACTTCTGGACGTTGTCTTTAGTCAAAGTGTTCTCTAAAGCGACAAACGACACCCAACTGCTCATGAAGTCAAAGATATCGGTCATGATATTAGAGATGAAACCTAGTGCAAGACTTCTGGAGGTTGTCTTTAGTCAAAGTATACTCTAAAATGACAGACGACACCCAACTGTTCGTGAAGTCACAGATATAGGTTATGATATTAGAACTGATACCTTAATGCAAGACTGCTGGACGTTGTCTTTGCTCGAAGAATTCTTTAAAACGACAGATGACACCCAACTATTCATGAAGTTACAGATATCCGTCTTAATATTAGAACTGAAACCTTAATGGAAGACTTCTGGACATTGTCTTTAGTCAAAGTATTCTCTAAAACGACAAACAACACCCAACTGTTGATGAAATCACAGATATCGGTCATAATATTAGAACTGAAAACCTAATAAAAGACTTCTGGACGTTGTCTTTAGTCAAAGTATTCTCTTAAACGACAAACGACACCTAACTGTTCATTAAGTCAAAGATATCGGTCATATTAGAACTGAATCAATAATTCAACACTTCTGGGCGTTTTCTATACTCAAGTAGTCTCTAAAACGACAGAAAACACCCAACTGTTCATGAAGTCACAGATATAGGTCGTGATATTAGAACTGAAACCTTATTGCAAGTCTTCTGGAGGTTGTCTTTAGTCAAAGTATTCTCTAAAACGACAGACGACACCCAACTGTTCATGAAGTCACAGATATAGGTCATATTATAACTGAAAACTTAATGCAAGACTTCTGGACGTTGTCTTTGCTCATAGTATTCTATAAAACGACAAACGACACCCAACTATTCATGAAGTCACAGGTATCGGTCATATTATTAGAACTGAACCCTGTATGGAAGACTTCTGGACGTTGTCTTTAGTCAAAGTTTTCTCTAAAACGACAAATGACACTCAACTGTTGATGAAGTCACAGATATCGGTCATAATATTAGAACTGAAACCTTGATGCAAGACTTCTGGACGTTGTGTTTAGTCAAAGTATTCTCTAAGACGACAAACGACACCCAACTATTCATGAAGTCACAGGTATCGGTCATAATATTAGAACTGAAACCTTAATGCAAGACTTTTGGACATTGTCTCTAGTCAAAGTATTCTCTAAAACGACAAACGACACCCAACTGTAGATGAAGTCATAGATATCGGTCATAATATTAGAACTGAAAACTTGATGCAAGACTTCTGGACGTTGTCTTTAGTCAAAGTATTCTCTAAAACGATAAACTACAGCCAACAGTTCATGAAGTCACAGATATCAGTCATAATATTAGAACTGATTCCTTAATGAAAGACTTCTGGACGTTGTCTTTAGTCAAAGTATTCTCTAAAACGACAAACAACACCCAACTGTTCATGAAGTCACAGATGTAGGTCGTTATATTAGAACTGAAACCTATAGCAAGACTTCTGCAGGTTGTCTTTAGTCAAAGTATTTTTAAAACGACAGACGACATCCAACTGTTCATAAAATAACAGATATCGGTCATAATAATTAAACTGAACCTTGTATAGAAGATTTTAACACATTGTCTTTAGTCAAAGTATTCTCTAAAATGACAGACGACACCCAACTGTTCATGAAGTCACAGATATCGGTCATATTAGAACTGAAACCTTAATGCAAGACTTCTGGACGTTGTCTTTACTCAAAGTATTCTATAAAACAACAAACGACACCCAACTGTTTATAAAGTCACAGATATCAGCCATATTATTAGAACTGAAACCTTGATGCAAAACTTCTGGACGTTGTCTTTACTTAAAGTATTCTTTGAAACTACAAACGACACGTAACTGTTTATAAAGTCACAGATATCGGTCATAATATTGGAACTGAACCCTGTATGGAAGACTTCTGGACATTGTCTTTAGTTAAAGTATTCTCTAAATTGACAGACGACACCCCACTGTTCATGCAGTCCCAGATATCGGTCATGCTAGAACTGAAACCTTAATGCAAGTCTTCTGGAGGTTGTCTTTAGTCAAGGTATTCTCAAAAACAACAGACGACATCGAACTGTTCATAAAATCACAGATATCGGTCATAATAATTAAACTGAACCTTGCATAAAAGATTTTTAGACATTGTCTTTAGTCAAAGTATTCTCTAAAATGACAGACGACACCCAACTGTTCATGAAGTCACAGATATCGGTCATATTAGAACTGAAACCTTAATGCAAGACTTCTGGACGTTGTCTTTACTCAAAGTATTCTATAAAACAACAAACGACACCCAACTGTTTATAAAGTCACAGATATCGGTCAGAATATAGGAACTGAACCCTGTATGGAAGACTTCTGGACGTTGTCTTTAGTCAAAGTTTTCTCTAAAATGACAAATGACACTCAACTGTTGATGAAGTCACAGATATCGGTCGTATTATTAGAACTGAAACATCAATGCAAGACATCTGGACGTTGTCTTTAGTCAAAGTATTCTCTCAAACGACAAACGACAGCCAACTGTTCACGAAGTCACAGATATCAGTCATAATATTAGAACTGATTTCTTAATGAAAGACTTCTGGACGTTGTCTTTAGTCAAAGTGTTCTCTAAAGCGACAAACGACACCCAACTGCTCATGAAGTCAAAGATATCGGTCATGATATTAGAGATGAAACCTAGTGCAAGACTTCTGGAGGTTGTCTTTAGTCAAAGTATACTCTAAAATGACAGACGACACCCAACTGTTCGTGAAGTCACAGATATAGGTTATGATATTAGAACTGATACCTTAATGCAAGACTGCTGGACGTTGTCTTTGCTCGAAGAATTCTTTAAAACGACAGATGACACCCAACTATTCATGAAGTTACAGATATCCGTCTTAATATTAGAACTGAAACCTTAATGGAAGACTTCTGGACATTGTCTTTAGTCAAAGTATTCTCTAAAACGACAAACAACACCCAACTGTTGATGAAATCACAGATATCGGTCATAATATTAGAACTGAAAACCTAATAAAAGACTTCTGGACGTTGTCTTTAGTCAAAGTATTCTCTTAAACGACAAACGACACCTAACTGTTCATTAAGTCAAAGATATCGGTCATATTAGAACTGAATCAATAATTCAACACTTCTGGGCGTTTTCTATACTCAAGTAGTCTCTAAAACGACAGAAAACACCCAACTCTTCATGAAGTCACAGATATAGGTCGTGATATTAGAACTGAAACCTTATTGCAAGTCTTCTGGAGGTTGTCTTTAGTCAAAGTATTCTCTAAAACGACAGACGACACCCAACTGTTCATGAAGTCACAGATATAGGTCATATTATAACTGAAAACTTAATGCAAGACTTCTGGACGTTGTCTTTGCTCATAGTATTCTATAAAACGACAAACGACACCCAACTGTTTATAATGTCACAAATATCGGTCAGAATATTGGAATTGAACCCTGTATGGAAGACTTCTGGACATGTTCTTTAGTCAAAGTTTTCTCTAAAACGACAAATGACACTCAACTGTTGATGAAGTCACAGATATCGGTCATATTATTAGAACTGAAACCTTGATGCAAGACTTCTGGACGTTGTCTTTAGTCAAAGTATTCTCTAAGACGACAAACGACACCCAACTATTCATGAAGTCACAGGTATCGGTCATAATATTAGAACTGAAACCTTAATGCAAGACTTTTAGACATTGTCTCTAGTCAAAATATTCTCTAAAACGACAAACGACACCCAACTGTTGATGAAATCATAGATATCGGTCATAATATTAGAACTGAAACCTTGATGCAAGACTTCTGGACAATGACTTTAGTAAAAGTATTCTCTAAAACGACAGACAACACCCAACTGTTTATGAAGTCACAGATATAGGTCATGATATTAAAACTGAAACCTTAATGCAAGACTTCGGGAGGTTATCTTTAGTCAAAGTATTCTCTAAAACGACAGACGACGCACAACTGTTCATGAAGTCACAGATATCAGTCATATTAGAACTGAAACATTATTGCAAGACTTCTGAACATTGTCTTTACTCAAAGTATTCTATAAAAGGACAAACGACACCCAACTGTTTATAATGTCACAAATATCGGTCAGAATATTGGAACTGAACCCTGTATGGAAGACTTCTGGACGTTGTCTTTAGTCAAAGTTTTCTCTAAAACGACAAATGACACTCAACTGTTGATGAAGTCACAGATATCGGTCATAATATTAGAACTGAAACCTTGATGCAAGACTTCTGGACGTTGTCTTTAGTCAAAGTATTCTCTAAGACGACAAACGACACCCAACTATTCATGAAGTCACAGGTATCGGTCATATTATTAGAACTGAACCCTGTATGGAAGACTTCTGGACGTTGTCTTTAGTCAAAGTTTTCTCTAAAACGACAAATGACACTCAACTGTTGATGAAGTCACAGATATCGGTCATAATATTAGAACTGAAACCTTGATGCAAGACTTCTGGACGTTGTGTTTAGTCAAAGTATTCTCTAAGACGACAAACGACACCCAACTATTCATGAAGTCACAGGTATCGGTCATAATATTAGAACTGAAACCTTAATGCAAGACTTTTGGACATTGTCTCTAGTCAAAGTATTCTCTAAAACGACAAACGACACCCAACTGTTGATGAAGTCATAGATATCGGTCATAATATTAGAACTGAAAACTTGATGCAAGACTTCTGGACGTTGTCTTTAGTCAAAGTATTCTCTAAAACGATAAACTACAGCCAACAGTTCATGAAGTCACAGATATCAGTCATAATATTAGAACTGATTCCTTAATGAAAGACTTCTGGACGTTGTCTTTAGTCAAAGTATTCTCTAAAACGACAAACAACACCCAACTGTTCATGAAGTCACAGATGTAGGTCGTTATATTAGAACTGAAACCTATAGCAAGACTTCTGCAGGTTGTCTTTAGTCAAAGTATTTTTAAAACGACAGACGACATCCAACTGTTCATAAAATAACAGATATCGGTCATAATAATTAAACTGAACCTTGTATAGAAGATTTTAACACATTGTCTTTAGTCAAAGTATTCTCTAAAATGACAGACGACACCCAACTGTTCATGAAGTCACAGATATCGGTCATATTAGAACTGAAACCTTAATGCAAGACTTCTGGACGTTGTCTTTACTCAAAGTATTCTATAAAACAACAAACGACACCCAACTGTTTATAAAGTCACAGATATCAGCCATATTATTAGAACTGAAACCTTGATGCAAAACTTCTGGACGTTGTCTTTACTTAAAGTATTCTTTGAAACTACAAACGACACGTAACTGTTTATAAAGTCACAGATATCGGTCATAATATTGGAACTGAACCCTGTATTGAAGACTTCTGGACATTGTCTTTAGTTAAAGTATTCTCTAAATTGACAGACGACACCCCACTGTTCATGCAGTCCCAGATATCGGTCATGCTAGAACTGAAACCTTAATGCAAGTCTTCTGGAGGTTGTCTTTAGTCAAGGTATTCTCAAAAACAACAGACGACATCGAACTGTTCATAAAATCACAGATATCGGTCATAATAATTAAACTGAACCTTGCATAAAAGATTTTTAGACATTGTCTTTAGTCAAAGTATTCTCTAAAATGACAGACGACACCCAACTGTTCATGAAGTCACAGATATCGGTCATATTAGAACTGAAACCTTAATGCAAGACTTCTGGACGTTGTCTTTACTCAAAGTATTCTATAAAACAACAAACGACACCCAACTGTTTATAAAGTCACAGATATCGGTCAGAATATAGGAACTGAACCCTGTATGGAAGACTTCTGGACGTTGTCTTTAGTCAAAGTTTTCTCTAAAATGACAAATGACACTCAACTGTTGATGAAGTCACAGATATCGGTCGTATTATTAGAACTGAAACATCAATGCAAGACATCTGGACGTTGTCTTTAGTCAAAGTATTCTCTCAAACGACAAACGACAGCCAACTGTTCACGAAGTCACAGATATCAGTCATAATATTAGAACTGATTTCTTAATGAAAGACTTCTGGACGTTGTCTTTAGTCAAAGTGTTCTCTAAAACGACAAACGACACCCAACTGCTCATGAAGTCAAAGATATCGGTCATGATATTAGAGATGAAACCTAGTGCAAGACTTCTGGAGGTTGTCTTTAGTCAAAGTATACTCTAAAATGACAGACGACACCCAACTGTTCGTGAAGTCACATATATAGGTTATGATATTAGAACTGATACCTTAATGCAAGACTGCTGGACGTTGTCTTTGCTCGAAGAATTCTTTAAAACGACAGATGACACCCAACTATTCATGAAGTTACAGATATCCGTCTTAATATTAGAACTGAAACCTTAATGGAAGACTTCTGGACATTGTCTTTAGTCAAAGTATTCTCTAAAACGACAAACAACACCCAACTGTTGATGAAATCACAGATATCGGTCATAATATTAGAACTGAAAACCTAATAAAAGACTTCTGGACGTTGTCTTTAGTCAAAGTATTCTCTTAAACGACAAACGACACCTAACTGTTCATTAAGTCAAAGATATCGGTCATATTAGAACTGAATCAATAATTCAACACTTCTGGGCGTTTTCTATACTCAAGTAGTCTCTAAAACGACAGAAAACACCCAACTGTTCATGAAGTCACAGATATAGGTCGTGATATTAGAACTGAAACCTTATTGCAAGTCTTCTGGAGGTTGTCTTTAGTCAAAGTATTCTCTAAAACGACAGACGACACCCAACTGTTCATGAAGTCACAGATATAGGTCATATTATAACTGAAAACTTAATGCAAGACTTCTGGACGTTGTCTTTGCTCATAGTATTCTATAAAACGACAAACGACACCCAACTGTTTATAATGTCACAAATATCGGTCAGAATATTGGAATTGAACCCTGTATGGAAGACTTCTGGACATTGTCTTTAGTCAAAGTTTTCTCTAAAACGACAAATGACACTCAACTGTTGATGAAGTCACAGATATCGGTCATATTATTAGAACTGAAACCTTGATGCAAGACTTCTGGACGTTGTCTTTAGTCAAAGTATTCTCTAAGACGACAAACGACACCCAACTATTCATGAAGTCACAGGTATCGGTCATATTATTAGAACTGAACCCTGTATGGAAGACTTCTGGACGTTGTCTTTAGTCAAAGTTTTCTCTAAAACGACAAATGACACTCAACTGTTGATGAAGTCACAGATATCGGTCATGATATTAGAACTGAAACCTTGATGCAAGACTTCTGGACGTTGTGTTCAGTCAAAGTATTCTCTAAGACGACAAACGACACCCAACTATTCATGAAGTCACAGGTATCGGTCATAATATTAGAACTGAAACCTTAATGCAAGACTTCTGGACGTTGTCTTTAGTCAAAGTATTCTCTAAAACAACAGACGACACTCTCCTGTTCATGAAGTCACAGATATCGGTCATGATACTAGCACTGCAACCTTAATGCAAGACTTCTAGACGTTGTCTTTACTCAAAGTATTCTCTAAAATGACAGACAACACCTAACTGTTCATGAAGTCACAGATATAGGTCATGATATTAGAACTGAAACCTTAAGGCAAGACATCTAGACGTTGTCTTTACTCAAAGTATTCTCGCAAACGACAAACGACAGCCAACTGTTCATGAAGTCACAGATATCGGTCATATTAGAAATGAAACCTTAATGCAAGACTTCTGGACGTTGTCTTTACTCAAAGTATTCTCTAAAATTACAGACAACACCTAACTGTTCATGAAGTCACAGATATAGGTCATGATATTAGAACTGAAACCTTAAGGCAAGACATCTAGACGTTGTCTTTACTCAAAGTATTCTCTAAGACGACAAACGACACCCAACTATTCATGAAGTCATAGATATCGGTCATAATATTAGAACTGAAACCTTGATGCAAGACTTCTGGATGTTGTCTTTAGTTAAAGTATTCTATAAAACAACAAACGACACCCACCTTTTTATAAAGTCACAGATATCAGTCATATTAGAACTGAAACATTATTGCAAGACTTCTGAACATTGTCTTTACTCAAATTTTTCTATAAAACTACAAACGACACGTAACTGTTTATAAAGTCGCAGATATCGGTCATAATATTGTAACTGAACCCTGTATGGAAGACTTCTGGATATTGTCTTTAGTTAAAGTATTCTCTAAATTGACAGACGACACCCAACTGTTCAAGCAGTCACAGATATCGGTCATATTAATTGAACTGAAGCTTTAATGCCAGACTTCTGGACGTTTCCTTTACTCAAAGTATTCTCTAAAACGACCGACGACACACAACTCTTGATGGAGTCACAGATATCGATCATAATATTAGAACTGGAACCTTAATGCAAGACTTCTGGACGTTGTCTTTAGTCAAAGTATTCTCTAAAGCGACAGATCACACTCAACTGTTCATGAAGTCACAGATATCAGTCATAATATAAAAACTGGAACCTTAATGCAAGACTTCTGGACGTTGTCTTTAGTCAAAGTATTCTCTAAAACAACAGACGACACTCTGCTGTTCATGAAGTCACAGATATCGGTCATGATACTAGCACTGCAACCTTAATGCAAGATTTCTAGACGTTGTCTTTACTCAAAGTATTCTCTAAAATGACAGACGACACCCAACTGTTCATGAAGTCACAGATATAGGTCATGATATTAGAACTGAAACCTTAAGGCAAGACATCTAGACGTTGTCTTTACTCAAAGTATTCTCTAAAACGACAGACGACACCCAACTGTTCATGAAG
The DNA here is from genome assembly GCF_043290135.1 of Rhipicephalus microplus. NCBI lineage: Eukaryota > Metazoa > Arthropoda > Arachnida > Ixodida > Ixodidae > Rhipicephalus > Rhipicephalus microplus. Next base: position 31,864,611 of record NW_027464585.1, read on the forward strand.
TCACAGATATAGGTCATGATAATACAACAGAAACCTTAATGCAAGACTTATGGACGTTGTGTTTACCTAAAGTATCCTATAAAACGACAAACGACACCCACATTTTTATAAAGTCGCAGATATCGGTCATATTAGTGGAACTGAACCCTGTATGGAAGACTTTTGGACATTGCCTTTAGTCAAAGTATTCTCTAAAATTACAAACAACACCCAACTGTTGATGAAGTCACAGATATCGGTCATAATATTAGAACTGAAAACCTAATGAAAGACTTCTGGACGTTGTCTTTAGTCAAAGTATTCTCTAAAACGAAAGACGACACTCAACTGTTCATGAAGTCACAGTTATGAGTCATAATATTAAAACTGAAACCTAATGCAAGACATCTGGACGTTGTCTTAAGTCAAAGTGTTCGCGCAAACGACAAACGACAGCCAACTGTTCATGAAGTCACAGATATCGGTCATATTAGAAATGAAACCTTAATGCAAGACTTCTGGACGTAGTCTTTACTCAAAGTATTCTATAAAACGACAAACATTACTGAACTGTTTATAAAGTCAAAGATATCGGTCATAATATTGGAAATAAACCCTGTATGGAAGACTTCTGGACATTGTCTTTAGTCAAAGTATTCTCTAAAATGACAGACGACACCCAACTGTTCATGAAGTCTTAGATATTGGTCATGCTAGAACTGAAACCTTAATGCAAGACTTCTGGAGGTTGTCTTTAGTCAAGGTATTCTCAAAAACGACAGACGACACCCAATTGTTCATGAAGTCACAGATATCGATCATATTATAAGAACTGGAACCTTAATGCAAGACTTCTGGACGTTGTCTTTAGTCAAAGTATTCTCTAAAACAACAGACGACACTCAACTGTTCACGAAGTCACAGATATCAGTCATAATATAAAAACTGGAATCTTAATGCAAAACTTCTGGACGTTGTCTTTAGTCAAAGTATTCTCTAAAACGACAGACGACACCCAACTGTTCATGAAGTCACAGATATAGGTCATGATATTAGAACTGAAACCTTAGTGCAAGAATTCTGAACGTTGTATTTGGTCAAAGTATTCTCTAAAACGACAAACGACACCCAACTGTTGATGAAGTCACAGATATCGGTCATATTATTAGAACTGAAACCTTGATGCAACACTTCTGGACATTGTCTTTAGTCAAAGTATCCTCTAAAACGACTAACGACACCCAACTGTTCGCGAAGTCACAGATATCAGTCATATTAGAACTGAAACCTTAATGCAAGACTTCTGGACGTTGTCTTTGCTCAAAGTATTCTCTAAAACCACAGACAACACCCAACTGTTCATGAAGTCACAGATTAGGTCATGATATTAGAACTGAAACCTTAATGCAAGACTTCTGGACGTTGTCTTTACTTAAAGTATTCTATAAAACGACAAACGACATTCACCTTTTTATAAAGTCACAGATATCGGTCATTATAGTAGAACTGAACCCTGTATGGAAGACTTCTGGAGGTTGTCTTTAGTCAAAGTAATCTCTAAAATGACAGACGACACCCAACTGTTTATAAAGTCACAGATATCGGTCAGAATATAGGAACTGAACCCTGTATGGAAGACTTCTGGACGTTGTCTTTAGTCAAAGTTTTCTCTAAAATGACAAATGACACTCAACTGTTGATGAAGTCACGGATATCGGTCATAATATTAGAACTGAAACATTAATGCAAGACTTCTGGACGTTGTCTTTAGTCAAAGTATTCTCACAAACGACAAACGACAGCCAACTGTTCACGAAGTCACAGATATCAGTCATAATATTAGAACTGATTCCTTAATGAAAGACTTCTGGACGTTGTCTTTAGTCAAAGTATTCTCTAAAACGACAAACGACACCCAACTGCTCATGAAGTCAAAGATACCGGTCATGATATTAGAACTGAAACCTCGTGCAAGACTTCTGGAGGTTGTCTTTGCTCAAAGTATTCTATAAAACGACAAACGACACCCAACTGTTTATAATGTCCCAAATATCGGTCAGAATATTGGAACTGAACCCTGTATGGAAGACTTCTGGACGTTGTCTTTAGTCAAAGTTTTCTCTAAAACGACAAATGACACTCAGCTGTTGATTAAGTCACAGATATCGGTCATAATATTAGAACTGAAACCTTGATTCAAGACTTCTTGACGTTGTCTTTAGTCAAAGTATTCTCTAAGTCGACAAACGACACCCAACTATTAATGAAGTCACGGGTATCGGTCATAATATTAGAACTGAAACCTTAATGCAAGACTTTTGGACATTGTCTCTAGTCAAAGTATTCTCTAAAGCGACAGACGACATCCAACTGTTCATAAAATCACAGATATCGGTCATAATAATTAAACTGAACCTTGCATAGAAGATTTTAACACATTGTCTTTAGTCAAAGTATTCTCTAAAATGACAGACAACACCCAACTGTTCATGAAGTCACAGATATCGGTCATATTAGAACTGAAACCTTAATGCAAGACTTCTTGATGTTGTCTTTACTCAAAGTATTCTATAAAACAACAAACGACACCCATCTGTTTATAAAGTCACAGATATCGGTCCGAATATTAGAACTGAAACCTTAATGGAAGACTTCTGGACTTTGTCTTTAGTCAAAGTATTCTCTAAAACGACAAACAACACCCAACTGTTGATGAAATCACAGATATCGGTCATAATATTAGAACTGAAAACCTAATGAAAGACTTCTGGACGTTGTCTTTAGTCAAAGTATTCTCTTAAACGACAAACGACACCTAACTGTTCATTAAGTCAGAGATATCGGTCATATTAGAACTGAAACAATAATGCAACACTTCTGGACGTTTTCTATACTCAAGTAGTCTCTAAAACGACAGAAAACACCCAACTGTTCATGAAGTCACAGATATAGGTCGTGATATTAGAACTGAAACCTTATTGCAAGACTTCTGGACATTGTCTTTAGTCAAAGTATTCTCTAAAATGACAGACGACACCCAACTGTTCATGAAGTCTTAGATATTGGTCATGCTAGAACTGAAACCTTAATGCAAGACTTCTGGAGGTTGAATTTAGTCAAGGTATTCTCAGAAACGACAGACGACACCCAATTGTTCATGAATTCACAGATATCGATCATATTATAAGAACTGGAACCTTAATGCAAGACTTCTGGACGTTGTCTTTAGTCAAAGTATTCTTTAAAACAACAAACGACACTCAACTGTTCATGAAGTCACAGATATCAGTCATAATATAAAAACTGGAATCTTAATGCAAGACTTCTGGACGTTGTCTCTAGTCAAAGTATTCTCTAAAACGACAGACGACACCCAACTGTTCATGAAGTCACAGATATAGGTCATGATATTAGAACTGAAACCTTAATGCAAGACTTCTGGACGTTGTCTTTAGTCAAAGTATTCTCTAAAACGACAAACAACACCCAACTTTTGATGAAGTCACAGATATCGGTCATATTATTAGAACTGAAACCTTGATGCAACACTTCTGGACATTGTCTTTAGTCAAAGTATCCTCTAAAACGACTAACGAAACCCAACTGTTCATGAAGTCAAAAATATCGGTCATATTAGAACTGAAACCTTAATGCAAGACTTCTGGACGTTGTCTTTGCTCAAAGTATTCTTTAAAACCACAGACAACACCCAACTGTTTATAAAGTCACAGATATTGGTCAGAATATAGGAACTGAACCCTGTATGAAAGACTTCTAGATCTTGTCTTTAGTCAAAGTTTTCTCTAAAATGACAAATGACACTCAACTGTTGATGAAGTCACAAATATCGGTCATATTATTAAAACTGAAACAATAATGCAAGACTTCTGGACGTTGTCTTTAGTCAAAGTATTCTCTCAAACGACAAACGACAGCCAACTGTTCACGAAGTCACAGATATCAGTCATATTATTAGAACTGATTCCTTAATGAAAGACTTCTGGACGTTGTCTTTAGTCAAAGTATTCTCTAAATCGACAAACGACACCCAACTGCTCATGAAGTCAAAGATATCGGTCATGATATTAGAACTGAAACCTAGTGCAAGACTTGTGGAGGTTGTCTTTAGTCAAAGTATTCTCTAAAAAGACAGACGACCCCCAACTGTTCATGAAGTCACAGATATAGGTCATGATATTAGAACTGATACCTTAATGCAAGACTGCTGGACGTTGTCTTTGCTCAAATAATTCTTTAAAACGACAGATGACACCCAACTATTCATGAAGTTACAGATATCTGTCTTAATATTAAAACTGAAACCTTAATGGAAGACTTCTGGACATTGTCTTTAGTCAAAGTATTCTCTAAAACGACAAACAACACCCAACTGTTGATGAAGACACAGATATCGGTCATAATATTAGAACTGAAAACCTAATGAAAGACTTCTGGACGTTGTCTTTAGTCAAAGTATTCTCTTAAACGACAAACGACACCTAACTGTTCATTAAGTCAGAGATATCGGTCATATTAGAACTGAAACAATAATGCAACACTTCTGGACGTTTTCTATACTCAAGTAGTCTCTAAAACGACAGAAAACACCCAACTGTTCATGAAGTCACAGATATAGGTCGTGATATTAGAACTGAAACCTTATTGCAAGACTTCTGGAGCTTGTCTTTAGTCAAAGTATTCTCTAAAACGACAGACGACACCCCACTGTTCATGAAGTTACAGATATCGGTCATATTAACTGAAAACTTAATGCAAGACTTCTGGACGTTGTCTTTGCTCAAAGTATTCTATAAAACGACAAACGACACCCAACTGTTTATAATGTCACAAATATCGGTCAGAATATTGGAACTGAACCCTGTATGGAAGACTTCTGGACGTTGTCTTTAGTCAAAGTTTTCTCTAAAACGACAAATGACACTCAACTGTTGATGAAGTCACAGATATCGGTCATAATATTAGAACTGAAACCTTGATGCAAGACTTCTGGACGTTGTCTTTAGTCAAAGTATTCTCTATGACGACAAACTACAGCCAACAGTTCATGAAGTCACAGATATCAGTCATAATATTAGAACTGATTCCTAATGAAAGACTTCTGCACGTTGTCTTTAGTCAAAGTATTCTCTAAAACGACAAACAACACCCAACAGTTCATGAAGTCAGAGATATCGGTCATATTAGAACTGAAACCTTAATGCAAGACTTCTGGACGTTGTCTTTAGTCAAAGTATTCTCTAAAACGACAAACAACACCCAACTGTTCATGAAGTCACAGATGTAGGTCGTTATATTAGAACTGATTCCTTAATGCAAGACTTCTGGACGTTGTCTTTACTCAAAGTATTCTATAAAACAACAAACGACACCCAACTGTTTATAAAGTCACAGATATCAGTCATATTATTAGAACTGAAGCCTTGATGCAAGACTTCTGGACGTTGTCTTTACTTAAAGTATTCTTTGAAACTACAAACGACACGTAACTTTTTATAAAGTCACAGATATCGGTCATAATATTGGAACTGAACCCTGTATGGAAGACTTCTGGATATTGTCTTTAGTTAAAGTATTCTCTAAATTGACAGACGACACCCCACTGTTCATGCAGTCACAGATATCGGTCATGCTAGAACTGAAACCTTAATGCAAGTCTTCTGGAGGTTGTCTTTAGTCAAGGTATTCTCAAAAACAACAGACGACATCGAATTGTTCATAAAATCACAGATATCGGTCATAATAATTAAACTGAACCTTGCATAAAAGATTTTTAGACATTGTCTTTAGTCAAAGTATTCTCTAAAATGACAGACGACACCCAACTGTTCATGAAGTCACAGATATCGGTCATATTAGAACTGAAACCTTAATGCAAGACTTCTGGACGTTGTCTTTACTCAAAGTATTCTATAAAACAACAAACGACACGTAACTGTTTATAAAGTCACAGATATCGGTCATAATATTGGAACTGAACCCTGTATGGAAGACTTCTGGACGTTGTCTTTAGTCAAAGTTTTCTCTAAAACGACAAATGACACTCAACTGTTGATGAAGTCACAGATATCGGTCATAATATTAGAACTGAAACCTTGATGCAAGACTTCTGGACGTTGTCTTTAGTCAAAGTATTCTCTAAGACGACAAACGACACCCAACTATTCATGAAGTCACAGGTATCGGTCATATTATTAGAACTGAACCCTGTATGGAAGACTTCTGGACGTTGTCTTTAGTCAAAGTTTTCTCTAAAACGACAAATGACACTCAACTGTTGATGAAGTCACAGATATCGGTCATAATATTAGAACTGAAACCTTGATGCAAGACTTCTGGACGTTGTGTTTAGTCAAAGTATTCTCTAAGACGACAAACGACACCCAACTATTCATGAAGTCACAGGTATCGGTCATAATATTAGAACTGAAACCTTAATGCAAGACTTTTGGACATTGTCTCTAGTCAAAGTATTCTCTAAAACGACAAACGACACCCAACTGTTGATGAAGTCATAGATATCGGTCATAATATTAGAACTGAAAACTTGATGCAAGACTTCTGGACGTTGTCTTTAGTCAAAGTATTCTCTAAAACGATAAACTACAGCCAACAGTTCATGAAGTCACAGATATCAGTCATAATATTAGAACTGATTCCTTAATGAAAGACTTCTGGACGTTGTCTTTAGTCAAAGTATTCTCTAAAACGACAAACAACACCCAACTGTTCATGAAGTCACAGATGTAGGTAGTTATATTAGAACTGAAACCTATAGCAAGACTTCTGCAGGTTGTCTTTAGTCAAAGTATTTTTAAAACGACAGACGACATCCAACTGTTCATAAAATAACAGATATCGGTCATAATAATTAAACTGAACCTTGTATAGAAGATTTTAACACATTGTCTTTAGTCAAAGTATTCTCTAAAATGACAGACGACACCCAACTGTTCATGAAGTCACAGATATCGGTCATATTAGAACTGAAACCTTAATGCAAGACTTCTGGACGTTGTCTTTACTCAAAGTATTCTATAAAACAACAAACGACACCCAACTGTTTATAAAGTCACAGATATCAGCCATATTATTAGAACTGAAACCTTGATGCAAAACTTCTGGACGTTGTCTTTACTTAAAGTATTCTTTGAAACTACAAACGACACGTAACTGTTTATAAAGTCACAGATATCGGTCATAATATTGGAACTGAACCCTGTATGGAAGACTTCTGGACATTGTCTTTAGTTAAAGTATTCTCTAAATTGACAGACGACACCCCACTGTTCATGCAGTCCCAGATATCGGTCATGCTAGAACTGAAACCTTAATGCAAGTCTTCTGGAGGTTGTCTATAGTCAAGGTATTCTCAAAAACAACAGACGACATCGAACTGTTCATAAAATCACAGATATCGGTCATAATAATTAAACTGAACCTTGCATAAAAGATTTTTAGACATTGTCTTTAGTCAAAGTATTCTCTAAAATGACAGACGACACCCAACTGTTCATGAAGTCACAGATATCGGTCATATTAGAACTGAAACCTTAATGCAAGACTTCTGGACGTTGTCTTTACTCAAAGTATTCTATAAAACAACAAACGACACCCAACTGTTTATAAAGTCACAGATATCGGTCAGAATATAGGAACTGAACCCTGTATGGAAGACTTCTGGACGTTGTCTTTAGTCAAAGTTTTCTCTAAAATGACAAATGACACTCAACTGTTGATGAAGTCACAGATATCGGTCGTATTATTAGAACTGAAACATCAATGCAAGACATCTGGACGTTGTCTTTAGTCAAAGTATTCTCTCAAACGACAAACGACAGCCAACTGTTCACGAAGTCACAGATATCAGTCATAATATTAGAACTGATTTCTTAATGAAAGACTTCTGGACGTTGTCTTTAGTCAAAGTGTTCTCTAAAACGACAAACGACACCCAACTGCTCATGAAGTCAAAGATATCGGTCATGATATTAGAGATGAAACCTAGTGCAAGACTTCTGGAGGTTGTCTTTAGTCAAAGTATACTCTAAAATGACAGACGACACCCAACTGTTCGTGAAGTCACAGATATAGGTTATGATATTAGAACTGATACCTTAATGCAAGACTGCTGGACGTTGTCTTTGCTCGAAGAATTCTTTAAAACGACAGATGACACCCAACTATTCATGAAGTTACAGATATCCGTCTTAATATTAGAACTGAAACCTTAATGGAAGACTTCTGGACATTGTCTTTAGTCAAAGTATTCTCTAAAACGACAAACAACACCCAACTGTTGATGAAATCACAGATATCGGTCATAATATTAGAACTGAAAACCTAATAAAAGACTTCTGGACGTTGTCTTTAGTCAAAGTATTCTCTTAAACGACAAACGACACCTAACTGTTCATTAAGTCAAAGATATCGGTCATATTAGAACTGAATCAATAATTCAACACTTCTGGGCGTTTTCTATACTCAAGTAGTCTCTAAAACGACAGAAAACACCCAACTGTTCATGAAGTCACAGATATAGGTCGTGATATTAGAACTGAAACCTTATTGCAAGTCTTCTGGAGGTTGTCTTTAGTCAAAGTATTCTCTAAAACGACAGACGACGCACAACTGTTCATGAAGTCACAGATATCAGTCATATTAGAACTGAAACATTATTGCAAGACTTCTGAACGTTGTCTTTACTCAAAGTATTCTATAAAAGGACGAACGACACCCAACTGTTTATAATGTCACAAATATCGGTCAGAATATTGGAACTGAACCCTGTATGGAAGACTTCTGGACTTTGTCTCTAGTCAAAGTATTCTCTAAAACGACAGACGACACCCAACTGTTCATGAAGTCACAGATATAGGTCATGATATTAGAACTGAAACCTTAATGCAAGACTTCTGGACGTTGTCTTTAGTCAAAGTATTCTCTAAAACGACAAACAACACCCAACTTTTGATGAAGTCACAGATATCGGTCATATTATTAGAACTGAAACCTTGATGCAACACTTCTGGACATTGTCTTTAGTCAAAGTATCCTCTAAAACGACTAACGAAACCCAACTGTTCATGAAGTCAAAAATATCGGTCATATTAGAACTGAAACCTTAATGCAAGACTTCTGGACGTTGTCTTTGCTCAAAGTATTCTTTAAAACCACAGACAACACCCAACTGTTTATAAAGTCACAGATATTGGTCAGAATATAGGAACTGAACCCTGTATGAAAGACTTCTAGATCTTGTCTTTAGTCAAAGTTTTCTCTAAAATGACAAATGACACTCAACTGTTGATGAAGTCACAAATATCGGTCATATTATTAAAACTGAAACAATAATGCAAGACTTCTGGACGTTGTCTTTAGTCAAAGTATTCTCTCAAACGACAAACGACAGCCAACTGTTCACGAAGTCACAGATATCAGTCATATTATTAGAACTGATTCCTTAATGAAAGACTTCTGGACGTTGTCTTTAGTCAAAGTATTCTCTAAATCGACAAACGACACCCAACTGCTCATGAAGTCAAAGATATCGGTCATGATATTAGAACTGAAACCTAGTGCAAGACTTGTGGAGGTTGTCTTTAGTCAAAGTATTCTCTAAAAAGACAGACGACCCCCAACTGTTCATGAAGTCACAGATATAGGTCATGATATTAGAACTGATACCTTAATGCAAGACTGCTGGACGTTGTCTTTGCTCAAATAATTCTTTAAAACGACAGATGACACCCAACTATTCATGAAGTTACAGATATCTGTCTTAATATTAAAACTGAAACCTTAATGGAAGACTTCTGGACATTGTCTTTAGTCAAAGTATTCTCTAAAACGACAAACAACACCCAACTGTTGATGAAGACACAGATATCGGTCATAATATTAGAACTGAAAACCTAATGAAAGACTTCTGGACGTTGTCTTTAGTCAAAGTATTCTCTTAAACGACAAACGACACCTAACTGTTCATTAAGTCAGAGATATCGGTCATATTAGAACTGAAACAATAATGCAACACTTCTGGACGTTTTCTATACTCAAGTAGTCTCTAAAACGACAGAAAACACCCAACTGTTCATGAAGTCACAGATATAGGTCGTGATATTAGAACTGAAACCTTATTGCAAGACTTCTGGAGCTTGTCTTTAGTCAAAGTATTCTCTAAAACGACAGACGACACCCCACTGTTCATGAAGTTACAGATATCGGTCATATTAACTGAAAACTTAATGCAAGACTTCTGGACGTTGTCTTTGCTCAAAGTATTCTATAAAACGACAAACGACACCCAACTGTTTATAATGTCACAAATATCGGTCAGAATATTGGAACTGAACCCTGTATGGAAGACTTCTGGACGTTGTCTTTAGTCAAAGTTTTCTCTAAAACGACAAATGACACTCAACTGTTGATGAAGTCACAGATATCGGTCATAATATTAGAACTGAAACCTTGATGCAAGACTTCTGGACGTTGTCTTTAGTCAAAGTATTCTCTATGACGACAAACTACAGCCAACAGTTCATGAAGTCACAGATATCAGTCATAATATTAGAACTGATTCCTAATGAAAGACTTCTGCACGTTGTCTTTAGTCAAAGTATTCTCTAAAACGACAAACAACACCCAACAGTTCATGAAGTCAGAGATATCGGTCATATTAGAACTGAAACCTTAATGCAAGACTTCTGGACGTTGTCTTTAGTCAAAGTATTCTCTAAAACGACAAACAACACCCAACTGTTCATGAAGTCACAGATGTAGGTCGTTATATTAGAACTGATTCCTTAATGCAAGACTTCTGGACGTTGTCTTTACTCAAAGTATTCTATAAAACAACAAACGACACCCAACTGTTTATAAAGTCACAGATATCAGTCATATTATTAGAACTGAAGCCTTGATGCAAGACTTCTGGACGTTGTCTTTACTTAAAGTATTCTTTGAAACTACAAACGACACGTAACTTTTTATAAAGTCACAGATATCGGTCATAATATTGGAACTGAACCCTGTATGGAAGACTTCTGGATATTGTCTTTAGTTAAAGTATTCTCTAAATTGACAGACGACACCCCACTGTTCATGCAGTCACAGATATCGGTCATGCTAGAACTGAAACCTTAATGCAAGTCTTCTGGAGGTTGTCTTTAGTCAAGGTATTCTCAAAAACAACAGACGACATCGAATTGTTCATAAAATCACAGATATCGGTCATAATAATTAAACTGAACCTTGCATAAAAGATTTTTAGACATTGTCTTTAGTCAAAGTATTCTCTAAAATGACAGACGACACCCAACTGTTCATGAAGTCACAGATATCGGTCATATTAGAACTGAAACCTTAATGCAAGACTTCTGGACGTTGTCTTTACTCAAAGTATTCTATAAAACAACAAACGACACGTAACTGTTTATAAAGTCACAGATATCGGTCATAATATTGGAACTGAACCCTGTATGGAAGACTTCTGGACGTTGTCTTTAGTCAAAGTTTTCTCTAAAACGACAAATGACACTCAACTGTTGATGAAGTCACAGATATCGGTCATAATATTAGAACTGAAACCTTGATGCAAGACTTCTGGACGTTGTCTTTAGTCAAAGTATTCTCTAAGACGACAAACGACACCCAACTATTCATGAAGTCACAGGTATCGGTCATATTATTAGAACTGAACCCTGTATGGAAGACTTCTGGACGTTGTCTTTAGTCAAAGTTTTCTCTAAAACGACAAATGACACTCAACTGTTGATGAAGTCACAGATATCGGTCATAATATTAGAACTGAAACCTTGATGCAAGACTTCTGGACGTTGTGTTTAGTCAAAGTATTCTCTAAGACGACAAACGACACCCAACTATTCATGAAGTCACAGGTATCGGTCATAATATTAGAACTGAAACCTTAATGCAAGACTTTTGGACATTGTCTCTAGTCAAAGTATTCTCTAAAACGACAAACGACACCCAACTGTTGATGAAGTCATAGATATCGGTCATAATATTAGAACTGAAAACTTGATGCAAGACTTCTGGACGTTGTCTTTAGTCAAAGTATTCTCTAAAACGATAAACTACAGCCAACAGTTCATGAAGTCACAGATATCAGTCATAATATTAGAACTGATTCCTTAATGAAAGACTTCTGGACGTTGTCTTTAGTCAAAGTATTCTCTAAAACGACAAACAACACCCAACTGTTCATGAAGTCACAGATGTAGGTAGTTATATTAGAACTGAAACCTATAGCAAGACTTCTGCAGGTTGTCTTTAGTCAAAGTATTTTTAAAACGACAGACGACATCCAACTGTTCATAAAATAACAGATATCGGTCATAATAATTAAACTGAACCTTGTATAGAAGATTTTAACACATTGTCTTTAGTCAAAGTATTCTCTAAAATGACAGACGACACCCAACTGTTCATGAAGTCACAGATATCGGTCATATTAGAACTGAAACCTTAATGCAAGACTTCTGGACGTTGTCTTTACTCAAAGTATTCTATAAAACAACAAACGACACCCAACTGTTTATAAAGTCACAGATATCAGCCACATTATTAGAACTGAAACCTTGATGCAAAACTTCTGGACGTTGTCTTTACTTAAAGTATTCTTTGAAACTACAAACGACACGTAACTGTTTATAAAGTCACAGATATCGGTCATAATATTGGAACTGAACCCTGTATGGAAGACTTCTGGACATTGTCTTTAGTTAAAGTATTCTCTAAATTGACAGACGACACCCCACTGTTCATGCAGTCCCAGATATCGGTCATGCTAGAACTGAAACCTTAATGCAAGTCTTCTGGAGGTTGTCTATAGTCAAGGTATTCTCAAAAACAACAGACGACATCGAACTGTTCATAAAATCACAGATATCGGTCATAATAATTAAACTGAACCTTGCATAAAAGATTTTTAGACATTGTCTTTAGTCAAAGTATTCTCTAAAATGACAGACGACACCCAACTGTTCATGAAGTCACAGATATCGGTCATATTAGAACTGAAACCTTAATGCAAGACTTCTGGACGTTGTCTTTACTCAAAGTATTCTATAAAACAACAAACGACACCCAACTGTTTATAAAGTCACAGATATCGGTCAGAATATAGGAACTGAACCCTGTATGGAAGACTTCTGGACGTTGTCTTTAGTCAAAGTTTTCTCTAAAATGACAAATGACACTCAACTGTTGATGAAGTCACAGATATCGGTCGTATTATTAGAACTGAAACATCAATGCAAGACATCTGGACGTTGTCTTTAGTCAAAGTATTCTCTCAAACGACAAACGACAGCCAACTGTTCACGAAGTCACAGATATCAGTCATAATATTAGAACTGATTTCTTAATGAAAGACTTCTGGACGTTGTCTTTAGTCAAAGTGTTCTCTAAAACGACAAACGACACCCAACTGCTCATGAAGTCAAAGATATCGGTCATGATATTAGAGATGAAACCTAGTGCAAGACTTCTGGAGGTTGTCTTTAGTCAAAGTATACTCTAAAATGACAGACGACACCCAACTGTTCGTGAAGTCACAGATATAGGTTATGATATTAGAACTGATACCTTAATGCAAGACTGCTGGACGTTGTCTTTGCTCGAAGAATTCTTTAAAACGACAGATGACACCCAACTATTCATGAAGTTACAGATATCCGTCTTAATATTAGAACTGAAACCTTAATGGAAGACTTCTGGACATTGTCTTTAGTCAAAGTATTCTCTAAAACGACAAACAACACCCAACTGTTGATGAAATCACAGATATCGGTCATAATATTAGAACTGAAAACCTAATAAAAGACTTCTGGACGTTGTCTTTAGTCAAAGTATTCTCTTAAACGACAAACGACACCTAACTGTTCATTAAGTCAAAGATATCGGTCATATTAGAACTGAATCAATAATTCAACACTTCTGGGCGTTTTCTATACTCAAGTAGTCTCTAAAACGACAGAAAACACCCAACTGTTCATGAAGTCACAGATATAGGTCGTGATATTAGAACTGAAACCTTATTGCAAGTCTTCTGGAGGTTGTCTTTAGTCAAAGTATTCTCTAAAACGACAGACGACGCACAACTGTTCATGAAGTCACAGATATCAGTCATATTAGAACTGAAACATTATTGCAAGACTTCTGAACGTTGTCTTTACTCAAAGTATTCTATAAAAGGACGAACGACACCCAACTGTTTATAATGTCACAAATATCGGTCAGAATATTGGAACTGAACCCTGTATGGAAGACTTCTGGACGTTGTCTTTAGTCAAAGTTTTCTCTAAAATGACAAATGACACTCAACTGTTGATGAAGTCACAGATATCGGTCATAATATTAGAACTGAAACCTTGATGCAAGACTTCTGGACGTTGTCTTTAGTCAAAGTATTATCTAAGACGACAAACGACACCCAACTATTCATGAAGTCACAGGTATCGGTCATATTATTAGAACTGAACCCTGTATGGAAGACTTCTGGACGTTGTCTTTAGTCAAAGTTTTCTCTAAAACGACAAATGACACTCAACTGTTGATGAAGTCACAGATATCGGTCATAATATTAGAACTGAAACCTTGATGCAAGACTTCTGGACTTTGTGTTTAGTCAAAGTATTCTCTAAGACGACAAACGACACCCAACTATTCATGAAGTCACAGGTATCGGTCATAATATTAGAACTGAAACCTTAATGCAAGACTTTTGGACATTGTCTCTAGTCAAAGTATTCTCTAAAACGACAAATGACACCCAACTGTTGATGAAGTCATAGATATCGGTCATAATATTAGAACTGAAAACTTGATGCAAGACTTCTGGACGTTGTCTTTAGTCAAAGTATTCTCTAAAACGACAAACTACAGCCAACAGTTCATGAAGTCACAGATATCAGTCATAATATTAGAACTGATTCCTTAATGAAAGACTTCTGCACGTTGTCTTTAGTCAAAGTATTCTCTAAAACGACAAACAACACCCAACAGTTCATGAAGTCAGAGATATCGGTCATATTAGAACTGAAACCTTAATGCAAGACTTCTGGACGTTGTCTTTAGTCAAAGTATTCTCTAAAACGACAAACAATACCCAACTGTTCATGAAGTCACAGATGTAGCTCGTTATATTAGAACTGAAACCTATGGCAAGACTTCTGCAGGTTGTCTTTAGTCAAAGTATTTTCTAAAACGACAGACGACATCCAACTGTTCATAAAATAACAGATATCGGTCATAATAATTAAACTGAACCTTGTATAGAAGATTTTAACACATTGTCTTTAGTCAAAGTATTCTCTAAAATGACAGACGACACCCAACTGTTCATGAAGTCACAGATATCGGTCATATTAGAACTGAAACCTTAATGCAAGACTTCTGGACGTTGTCTTTACTCAAAGTATTCTATAAAACAACAAACGACACCCAACTGTTTATAAAGTCACAGATATCAGTCATATTATTAGAACTGAAACCTTGATGCAAGACTTCTGGACGTTGTCTTAACTTAAAGTATTCTTTGAAACTACAAACGACACGTAACTGTTTATAAAGTCACAGATATCGGTCATAATATTGGAACTGAACCCTGTATGGAAGACTTCTGGACATTGTCTTTAGTTAAAGTATTCTCTAAATTGACAGACGACACCCCACTGTTCATGCAGTCCCAGATATCGGTCATGCTAGAACTGAAACCTTAATGCAAGTCTTCTGGAGGTTGTCTTTAGTCAAGGTATTCTCAAAAACAACAGACGACATTCAACTGTTCATAAAATCACAGATATCGGTCATAATAATTAAACTGAACCTTGCATAAAATATTTTTAGACATTGTCTTTAGTCAAAGTATTCTCTAAAATGACAGACGACACCCAACTGTTCATGAAGTCACAGATATCGGTCATATTAGAACTGAAACCTTAATGCAAGACTTCTGGACGTTGTCTTTACTCAAAGTATTCTATAAAACAACAAACGACACCCAACTGTTTATAAAGTCACAGATATCGGTCAGAATATAGGAACTGAACCCTGTATGGAAGACTTCTGGACGTTGTCTTTAGTCAAAGTTTTCTCTAAAATGACAAATGACACTCAACTGTTGATGAAGTCACAGATATCGGTCGTATTATTAGAACTGAAACATCAATGAAAGACATCTGGACGTTGTCTTTAGTCAAAGTATTCTCTCAAACGACAAACGACAGCCAACTGTTCACGAAGTCACAGATATCAGTCATAATATTAGAACTGATTTCTTAATGAAAGACTTCTGGACGTTGTCTTTAGTCAAAGTGTTATCTAAAACGACAAACGACACCCAACTGCTCATGAAGTCAAAGATATCGGTCATGATATTAGAGAGGAAACCTAGTGCAAGACTTCTGGAGGTTGCCTTTAGTCAAAGTATACTCTAAAATGACAGACGACACCCAACTGTTCGTGAAGTCACAGATATAGGTTATGATATTAGAACTGATACCTTAATGCAAGACTGCTGGACGTTGTCTTTGCTCAAAGAATTCTTTAAAACGACAGATGACACCCAACTATTCATGAAGTTACAGATATCCGTCTTATTATTAGAACTGAAACCTTAATGGAAGACTTCTGGACATTGTCTTTAGTCAAAGTATTCTCTAAAACGACAAACAACACCCAACTGTTGATGAAATCACAGATATCGGTCATAATATTAGAACTGAAAACCTAATAAAAGACTTCTGGACGTTGTCTTTAGTCAAAGTATTCTCTTAAACGACAAACAACACCTAACTGTTCATTAAGTCAAAGATATCGGTCATATTAGAACTGAATCAATAATTCAACACTTCTGGGCGTTTTCTATACTCAAGTAGTCTCTAAAACGACAGAAAACACCCAACTGTTCATGAAGTCACAGATATAGGTCGTGATATTAGAACTGAAACCTTATTGCAAGTCTTCTGGAGGTTGTCTTTAGTCAAAGTATTCTCTAAAACGACAGACGACACCCAACTGTTCATGAAGTCACAGATATAGGTCATATTATAACTGAAAACTTAATGCAAGACTTCTGGACGTTGTCTTTGCTCAAAGTATTCTATAAAACGACAAACGACACCCAACTGTTTATAATGTCACAAATATCAGTCAGAATATTGGAACTGAACCCTGTATGGAAGACTTCTGGACGTTGTCTTTAGTCAAAGTTTTCTCTAAAACGACAAATGACACTCACCTGTTGATGAAGTCACAGATATCGGTCATAATATTAGAACTGAAACCTTGATGCAAGACTTCTGGACGTTGTCTTTAGTCAAAGTATTCTCTAAGACGACAAACGACACCCAACTATTTATGAAGTCACAGGTATCGGTCATATTATTAGAACTGAACCCTAATGCAAGACTTTTAGACATTGTCTCTAGTCAAAGTATTCTCTGAAACGACAAACGACACCCAACTGTTGATGAAGTCATAGATATCGGTCATAATATTAGAACTGAAACCTTGATGCAAGACTTCTGGACGTTGTCTTTAGTTAAAGTATTCTCTAAATTGACAGACGACACCCAACTGTTCATGAAGTCACAGATATTCATCATACTAGAACTGAATCCCTAATGCAAGATTTCCGGAGGTTGTCTTTAGTCAAAGTATTCTCTAAAACGACAGACGACACCCAACTGTTCATAAAGTCACAGATATCGGTCATATTAATTGAACTGAAGCTTTAATGCCAGGCTTCTGGACGTTTCCTTTAGTCAAAGTATTCTCTAAAACGACAAACTAAAGCCAACTGTTCATTAAGTCACAGATATCAGTCATAATATTAGAACTGATTCCTTAATGAAAGACTTCTGGACGTTGTCTTTAGTCAAAGTATTCTCTAAAACGACAAACGACACCCAACAGTTCATGAAGTCAGAGATATCGGTCATATTAGAACTGAAACCTTAATGCAAGACTTCTGGACGTTGTCTTTAGTCAAAGTAATTTCTAAAACGACAAACAACACCCAACTGTTCATGAAGTCACAGATGTAGGTCGTTATATTAGAACTGAAACCTATGGCAAGACTTCTGCAGGTTGTCTTTAGTCAAAGTATTCTCTAAAACGACAAACGACAGCCAACTGTTCACGAAGTCACAGATATCAGTCATAATATTAGAACTGATTTCTTAATGAAAGACTTCTGGACGTTGTCTTTAGTCAAAGTGTTCTCTAAAACGACAAACGACACCCAACTGCTCATGAAGTCAAAGATATCGGTCATGATATTAGAGATGAAACCTAGTGCAAGACTTCTGGAGGTTGTCTTTAGTCAAAGTATACTCTAAAATGACAAACGACACCCAACTGTTCGTGAAGTCACAGGTATAGGTTATGATATTAGAACTGATACCTTAATGCAAGACTGCTGGACGTTGTCTTTGCTCAAAGTATTCTCTAAGACGACAAACGACACCCAACTATTCATGAAGTCACAGGTATCGGTCATAATATTAGAACTGAAACCTTAATGCAAGACTTTTAGACATTGTCTCTAGTCAAAATATTCTCTAAAACGACAAACGACACCCAACTGTTGATGAAATCATAGATATCGGTCATAATATTAGAACTGAAACCTTGATGCAAGACTTCTGGACAATGTCTTTAGTAAAAGTATTCTCTAAAACGACAGACAACACCCAACTGTTTATGAAGTCACAGATATAGGTCATGATATTAAAACTGAAACCTTAATGCAAGACTTCGGGAGGTTATCTTTAGTCAAAGTATTCTCTAAAACGACAGACGACGCACAACTGTTCATGAAGTCACAGATATCAGTCATATTAGAACTGAAACATTATTGCAAGACTTCTGAACATTGTCTTTACTCAAAGTATTCTATAAAAGGACAAACGACACCCAACTGTTTATAATGTCACAAATATCGGTCAGAATATTGGAACTGAACCCTGTATGGAAGACTTCTGGACGTTGTCTTTAGTCAAAGTTTTCTCTAAAACGACAAATGACACTCAACTGTTGATGAAGTCACAGATATCGGTCATAATATTAGAACTGAAACCTTGATGCAAGACTTCTGGACGTTGTCTTTAGTCAAAGTATTCTCTAAGACGACAAACGACACCCAACTATTCATGAAGTCACAGGTATCGGTCATATTATTAGAACTGAACCCTGTATGGAAGACTTCTGGACGTTGTCTTTAGTCAAAGTTTTCTCTAAAACGACAAATGACACTCAACTGTTGATGAAGTCACAGATATCGGTCATAATATTAGAACTGAAACCTTGATGCAAGACTTCTGGACGTTGTGTTTAGTCAAAGTATTCTCTAAGACGACAAACGACACCCAACTATTCATGAAGTCACAGGTATCGGTCATAATATTAGAACTGAAACCTTAATGCAAGACTTTTGGACATTGTCTCTAGTCAAAGTATTCTCTAAAACGACAAACGACACCCAACTGTTGATGAAGTCATAGATATCGGTCATAATATTAGAACTGAAAACTTGATGCAAGACTTCTGGACGTTGTCTTTAGTCAAAGTATTCTCTAAAACGACAAACTACAGCCAACAGTTCATGAAGTCACAGATATCAGTCATAATATTAGAACTGATTCCTTAATGAAAGACTTCTGGACGTTGTCTTTAGTCAAAGTATTCTCTAAAACGACAAACAACACCCAACTGTTCATGAAGTCACAGATGTAGGTCGTTATATTAGAACTGAAACCTATGGCAAGACTTCTGCAGGTTGTCTTTAGTCAAAGTATTTTTAAAACGACAGACGACATCCAACTGTTCATAAAATAACAGATATCGGTCATAATAATTAAACTGAACCTTGTATAGAAGATTTTAACACATTGTCTTTAGTCAAAGTATTCTCTAAAATGACAGACGACACCCAACTGTTCATGAAGTGACAGATATCGGTCATATTAGAACTGAAACCTTAATGCAAGACTTCTGGACGTTGTCTTTACTCAAAGTATTCTATAAAACAACAAACGACACCCAACTGTTTATAAAGTCATAGATATCAGCCATATTATTAGAACTGAAACCTTGATGCAAAACTTCTGGACGTTGTCTTTACTTAAAGTATTCTTTGAAACTACAAACGACACGTAACTGTTTATAAAGTCACAGATATCGGTCATAATATTAGAACTGAACCCTGTATGGAAGACTTCTGGACATTGTCTTTAGTTAAAGTATTCTCTAAATTGACAGACGACACCCCACTGTTCATGCAGTCCCAGATATCGGTCATGCTAGAACTGAAACCTTAATGCAAGTCTTCTGGAGGTTGTCTTTAGTCAAGGTATTCTCAAAAACAACAGACGACATCGAACTGTTCATAAAATCACAGATATCGGTCATAATAATTAAACTGAACCTTGCATAAAAGATTTTTAGACATTGTCTTTAGTCAAAGTATTCTCTAAAATGACAGACGACACCTAACTGTTCATGAAGTCACAGATATCGGTCATATTAGAACTGAAACCTTAATGCAAGACTTCTGGACGTTGTCTTTACTCAAAGTATTCTATAAAACAACAAACGACACCCAACTGTTTATAAAGTCACAGATATCGGTCAGAATATAGGAACTGAACCCTGTATGGAAGACTTCTGGACGTTGTCTTTAGTCAAAGTTTTCTCTAAAATGACAAATGACACTCAACTGTTGATGAAGTCACAGATATCGGTCGTATTATTAGAACTGAAACATCAATGCAAGACATCTGGACGTTGTCTTTAGTCAAAGTATTCTCTCAAACGACAAACGACAGCCAACTGTTCACGAAGTCACAGATATCAGTCATAATATTAGAACTGATTTCTTAATGAAAGACTTCTGGACGTTGTCTTTAGTCAAAGTGTTACACATATCCGTCTTAATATTAGAACTGAAACCTTAATGGAAGACTTCTGGACATTGTCTTTAGTCAAAGTATTCGCTAAAACGACAAACAACACCCAACTGTTGATGAAATCACAGATATCGGTCATAATATTAGAACTGAAAACCTAATAAAAGACTTCTGGACGTTGTCTTTAGTCAAAGTATTCTCTTAAACGACAAACAACACCCAACTGTTCATTAAGTCAAAGATATCGGTCATATTAGAACTGAATCAATAATTCAACACTTCTGGGCGTTTTCTATACTCAAGTAGTCTCTAAAACGACAGAAAACACCCAACTGTTCATGAAGTCACAGATATAGGTCGTGATATTAGAACTGAAACCTTATTGCAAGTCTTCTGGAGGTTGTCTTTAGTCAAAGTATTCTCTAAAACGACAGACGACACCCAACTGTTCATGAAGTCACAGATATAGGTCATATTATAACTGAAAACTTAATGCAAGACTTCTGGACGTTGTCTTTGCTCAAAGTATTCTATAAAACGACAAACGACACCCAACTGTTTATAATGTCACAAATATCAGTCAGAATATTGGAACTGAACCCTGTATGGAAGACTTCTGGACGTTGTCTTTAGTCAAAGTTTTCTCTAAAACGACAAATGACACTCACCTGTTGATGAAGTCACAGATATCGGTCATAATATTAGAACTGAAACCTTGATGCAAGACTTCTGGACGTTGTCTTTAGTCAAAGTATTCTCTAAGACGACAAACGACACCCAACTATTTATGAAGTCACAGGTATCGGTCATATTATTAGAACTGAACCCTAATGCAAGACTTTTAGACATTGTCTCTAGTCAAAGTATTCTCTGAAACGACAAACGACACCCAACTGTTGATGAAGTCATAGATATCGGTCATAATATTAGAACTGAAACCTTGATGCAAGACTTCTGGACGTTGTCTTTAGTTAAAGTATTCTCTAAATTGACAGACGACACCCAACTGTTCATGAAGTCACAGATATTCATCATACTAGAACTGAATCCCTAATGCAAGATTTCCGGAGGTTGTCTTTAGTCAAAGTATTCTCTAAAACGACAGACGACACCCAACTGTTCATAAAGTCACAGATATCGGTCATATTAATTGAACTGAAGCTTTAATGCCAGGCTTCTGGACGTTTCCTTTAGTCAAAGTATTCTCTAAAACGACAAACTAAAGCCAACTGTTCATTAAGTCACAGATATCAGTCATAATATTAGAACTGATTCCTTAATGAAAGACTTCTGGACGTTGTCTTTAGTCAAAGTATTCTCTAAAACGACAAACGACACCCAACAGTTCATGAAGTCAGAGATATCGGTCATATTAGAACTGAAACCTTAATGCAAGACTTCTGGACGTTGTCTTTAGTCAAAGTAATTTCTAAAACGACAAACAACACCCAACTGTTCATGAAGTCACAGATGTAGGTCGTTATATTAGAACTGAAACCTATGGCAAGACTTCTGCAGGTTGTCTTTAGTCAAAGTATTCTCTAAAACGACAAACGACAGCCAACTGTTCACGAAGTCACAGATATCAGTCATAATATTAGAACTGATTTCTTAATGAAAGACTTCTGGACGTTGTCTTTAGTCAAAGTGTTCTCTAAAACGACAAACGACACCCAACTGCTCATGAAGTCAAAGATATCGGTCATGATATTAGAGATGAAACCTAGTGCAAGACTTCTGGAGGTTGTCTTTAGTCAAAGTATACTCTAAAATGACAAACGACACCCAACTGTTCGTGAAGTCACAGGTATAGGTTATGATATTAGAACTGATACCTTAATGCAAGACTGCTGGACGTTGTCTTTGCTCAAAGTATTCTCTAAGACGACAAACGACACCCAACTATTCATGAAGTCACAGGTATCGGTCATAATATTAGAACTGAAACCTTAATGCAAGACTTTTAGACATTGTCTCTAGTCAAAATATTCTCTAAAACGACAAACGACACCCAACTGTTGATGAAATCATAGATATCGGTCATAATATTAGAACTGAAACCTTGATGCAAGACTTCTGGACAATGTCTTTAGTAAAAGTATTCTCTAAAACGACAGACAACACCCAACTGTTTATGAAGTCACAGATATAGGTCATGATATTAAAACTGAAACCTTAATGCAAGACTTCGGGAGGTTATCTTTAGTCAAAGTATTCTCTAAAACGACAGACGACGCACAACTGTTCATGAAGTCACAGATATCAGTCATATTAGAACTGAAACATTATTGCAAGACTTCTGAACATTGTCTTTACTCAAAGTATTCTATAAAAGGACAAACGACACCCAACTGTTTATAATGTCACAAATATCGGTCAGAATATTGGAACTGAACCCTGTATGGAAGACTTCTGGACGTTGTCTTTAGTCAAAGTTTTCTCTAAAACGACAAATGACACTCAACTGTTGATGAAGTCACAGATATCGGTCATAATATTAGAACTGAAACCTTGATGCAAGACTTCTGGACGTTGTCTTTAGTCAAAGTATTCTCTAAGACGACAAACGACACCCAACTATTCATGAAGTCACAGGTATCGGTCATATTATTAGAACTGAACCCTGTATGGAAGACTTCTGGACGTTGTCTTTAGTCAAAGTTTTCTCTAAAACGACAAATGACACTCAACTGTTGATGAAGTCACAGATATCGGTCATAATATTAGAACTGAAACCTTGATGCAAGACTTCTGGACGTTGTGTTTAGTCAAAGTATTCTCTAAGACGACAAACGACACCCAACTATTCATGAAGTCACAGGTATCGGTCATAATATTAGAACTGAAACCTTAATGCAAGACTTTTGGACATTGTC
Source organism: Rhipicephalus microplus (assembly GCF_043290135.1). Lineage (NCBI taxonomy): Eukaryota > Metazoa > Arthropoda > Arachnida > Ixodida > Ixodidae > Rhipicephalus > Rhipicephalus microplus. The sequence goes on from NW_027464585.1 coordinate 31,888,420, forward strand.
TCTAGTCAAAGTATTCTCTAAAACGACAAACGACACCCAACTGTTGATGAAGTCATAGATATCGGTCATAATATTAGAACTGAAAACTTGATGCAAGACTTCTGGACGTTGTCTTTAGTCAAAGTATTCTCTAAAACGACAAACTACAGCCAACAGTTCATGAAGTCACAGATATCAGTCATAATATTAGAACTGATTCCTTAATGAAAGACTTCTGGACGTTGTCTTTAGTCAAAGTATTCTCTAAAACGACAAACAACACCCAACTGTTCATGAAGTCACAGATGTAGGTCGTTATATTAGAACTGAAACCTATGGCAAGACTTCTGCAGGTTGTCTTTAGTCAAAGTATTTTTAAAACGACAGACGACATCCAACTGTTCATAAAATAACAGATATCGGTCATAATAATTAAACTGAACCTTGTATAGAAGATTTTAACACATTGTCTTTAGTCAAAGTATTCTCTAAAATGACAGACGACACCCAACTGTTCATGAAGTGACAGATATCGGTCATATTAGAACTGAAACCTTAATGCAAGACTTCTGGACGTTGTCTTTACTCAAAGTATTCTATAAAACAACAAACGACACCCAACTGTTTATAAAGTCATAGATATCAGCCATATTATTAGAACTGAAACCTTGATGCAAAACTTCTGGACGTTGTCTTTACTTAAAGTATTCTTTGAAACTACAAACGACACGTAACTGTTTATAAAGTCACAGATATCGGTCATAATATTAGAACTGAACCCTGTATGGAAGACTTCTGGACATTGTCTTTAGTTAAAGTATTCTCTAAATTGACAGACGACACCCCACTGTTCATGCAGTCCCAGATATCGGTCATGCTAGAACTGAAACCTTAATGCAAGTCTTCTGGAGGTTGTCTTTAGTCAAGGTATTCTCAAAAACAACAGACGACATCGAACTGTTCATAAAATCACAGATATCGGTCATAATAATTAAACTGAACCTTGCATAAAAGATTTTTAGACATTGTCTTTAGTCAAAGTATTCTCTAAAATGACAGACGACACCTAACTGTTCATGAAGTCACAGATATCGGTCATATTAGAACTGAAACCTTAATGCAAGACTTCTGGACGTTGTCTTTACTCAAAGTATTCTATAAAACAACAAACGACACCCAACTGTTTATAAAGTCACAGATATCGGTCAGAATATAGGAACTGAACCCTGTATGGAAGACTTCTGGACGTTGTCTTTAGTCAAAGTTTTCTCTAAAATGACAAATGACACTCAACTGTTGATGAAGTCACAGATATCGGTCGTATTATTAGAACTGAAACATCAATGCAAGACATCTGGACGTTGTCTTTAGTCAAAGTATTCTCTCAAACGACAAACGACAGCCAACTGTTCACGAAGTCACAGATATCAGTCATAATATTAGAACTGATTTCTTAATGAAAGACTTCTGGACGTTGTCTTTAGTCAAAGTGTTACACATATCCGTCTTAATATTAGAACTGAAACCTTAATGGAAGACTTCTGGACATTGTCTTTAGTCAAAGTATTCTCTAAAACGACAAACAACACCCAACTGTTGATGAAATCACAGATATCGGTCATAATATTAGAACTGAAAACCTAATAAAAGACTTCTGGACGTTGTCTTTAGTCAAAGTATTCTCTTAAACGACAAACAACACCCAACTGTTCATTAAGTCAAAGATATCGGTCATATTAGAACTGAATCAATAATTCAACACTTCTGGGCGTTTTCTATACTCAAGTAGTCTCTAAAACGACAGAAAACACCCAACTGTTCATGGAGTCACAGATATAGGTCGTGATATTAGAACTGAAACCTTATTGCAAGTCTTCTGGAGGTTGTCTTTAGTCAAAGTATTCTCTAAAACGACAGACGACACCCAACTGTTCATGAAGTCACAGATATAGGTCATATTATAACTGAAAACTTAATGCAAGACTTCTGGACGTTGTCTTTGCTCAAAGTATTCTATAAAACGACAAACGACACCCAACTGTTTATAATGTCACAAATATCAGTCAGAATATTGGAACTGAACCCTGTATGGAAGACTTCTGGACGTTGTCTTTAGTCAAAGTTTTCTCTAAAACGACAAATGACACTCACCTGTTGATGAAGTCACAGATATCGGTCATAATATTAGAACTGAAACCTTGATGCAAGACTTCTGGACGTTGTCTTTAGTCAAAGTATTCTCTAAGACGACAAACGACACCCAACTATTTATGAAGTCACAGGTATCGGTCATAATATTAGAACTGAACCCTAATGCAAGACTTTTAGACATTGTCTCTAGTCAAAGTATTCTCTGAAACGACAAACGACACCCAACTGTTGATGAAGTCATAGATATCGGTCATAATATTAGAACTGAAACCTTGATGCAAGACTTCTGGACGTTGTCTTTAGTTAAAGTATTCTCTAAATTGACAGACGACACCCAACTGTTCATGAAGTCACAGATATTCATCATACTAGAACTGAATCCCTATTGCAAGATTTCCGGAGGTTGTCTTTAGTCAAAGTATTCTCTAAAACGACAGACGACACCCAACTGTTCATGAAGTCACAGATATCAGTCATATTAATTGAACTGAAGCTTTAATGCCAGGCTTCTGGACGTTTCCTTTAGTCAAAGTATTCTCTAAAACGACAAACTAAAGCCAACTGTTCATTAAGTCACAGATATCAGTCATAATATTAGAACTGATTCCTTAATGAAAGACTTCTGGACGTTGTCTTTAGTCAAAGTATTCTCTAAAACGACAAACGACACCCAACAGTTCATGAAGTCAGAGATATCGGTCATATTAGAACTGAAACCTTAATGCAAGACTTCTGGACGTTGTCTTTAGTCAAAGTATTCTCTAAAACGACAAACAACACCCAACTGTTCATGAAGTCACAGATGTAGGTTGTTATATTAGAACTGAAACCTATGGCAAGACTTCTGCAGGTTGTCTTTAGTCAAAGTATTCTCTAAAACGACAGACGACATCCAACTGTTCATAAAATCACAGATATCGGTCATAATAATTAAACTGAACCTTGCATAGAAGATTTTTAGACATTGTCTTTAGTCAAAGTATTCTCTAAAATGACAGACGACACCCAACTGTTCATGAAGTCACAGATATCGGTCATAATGGAACTGAAACCTGAATGCAAGACTTCTGGACGTTGTCTTTACTCAAAGTATTCTATAAAACAACAAACGGCACCCAACTGTTTATAAAGTCACAGATATCAGTCATATTATTAGAACTGAAACCTTGATGCAAGACTTCTGGACGTTGTCTTTACTTAAAGTATTCTATAAAACAACAAACGACACCCACCTTTTTATAAAGTCACAGATATCAGTCATATTAGCACTGAAACATTATTGCAAGACTTCTGGACGTTGTCTTTAGTCAAAGTATTCTCTAAAACAACAGACGACATCCAACTGTTCATAAAACCACAGATATCAGTCATAATAATTAAACTGAACCTTGCATAGAAGATTTTAGACATTGTCTTTAGTCAAAGTATTCTCTAAAATGACAGACGACACCCAACTGTTCATGAAGTCACAGATATCGGTCATATTAGAACTGAAACCCTAAAGCAAGACTTCTGGACGTTGTCTTTACTCAAAGTATTCTATAAAACAACAAACGACACCCAACTGTTTATAAAGTCACAGATATCGGTCAGAATATAGGAACTGAACCCTGTATGGAAGACTTCTGGACGTTGTCTTTAGTCAAAGTTTTCTCTAAAATGACAAATGACACTCAACTGTTGATGAAGTCACAGATATCGGTCGTATTATTAGAACTGAAATATCAATGCAAGACATCTGGACGTTGTCTTTAGTCAAAGTATTCTCTCAAACAACAAACGACCGCCAACTGTTCACGAAGTCACAGATATCAGTCATAATATTAGAACTGATTTCTTAATGAAAGACTTCTGGACGTTGTCTTTAGTCAAAGTGTTCTCTAAAACGACAAACGACACCCAACTGCTCATGAAGTCAAAGATATCGGTCATGATATTAGAGCTGAAACCTAGTGCAAGACTTCTGGAGGTTGTCTTTAGTCAAAGTATTCTCTAAAATGACAGACGACACCCAACTGTTCGTGAAGTCACAGATATAGGTTATGATATTAGATTTGATACCTTAATGCAAGACTGCTGGACGTTGTCTTTGCTCAAAGAATTCTTTAAAACGACAGATGACACCCAACTATTCATGAAGATACAGATATCCGTCTTAATATTAGAACTGAAACCTTAATGGAAGACTTCTGGACATTGTCTTTAGTCAAAGTATTCTCTAAAATGACAGACGACACCCAACTGTTCATGAAGTCTTAGATATTGGTCATGCTAGAACTGAAACCTTAATGCAAGACTTCTGGAGGTTGTCTTTAGTCAAGGTATTCTCAAAAACGACAGACGACACCCAATTGTTCATGAATTCACAGATATCGATCATATTATAAGAACTGGAACCTTAATGCAAGACTTCTGGACGTTGTCTTTAGTCAAAGTATTCTTTAAAACAACAAACGACACTCAACTGTTCATGAAGTCACAGATATCGGTCATATTATTAGAACTGAAACATTGATGCAACACTTCTGGACATTGTCTTTAGTCAAAGTATCCTCTAAAACGACTAACGAAACCCAACTGTTCATGAAGTCACAAATATCGGTCATATTAGAACTGAAACCTTAATGCAAGACTTCTGGACGTTCTCTTTGCTCAAAGTATTCTCTAAAACCACAGACAACACCCAACTGTTCATGAAGTCATAGATATAGGTCATGATATTAGAACTGAAACCTTAATGCAAGACTTCTGGACGTTGTCTTTACTCAAAGTATTCTACAAAACAACAAACGACACCCAACTGTTTATAAAGTCACAGATATTGGTCAGAATATAGGAACTGAACCCTGTATGGAAGACTTCTAGATCTTGTCTTTAGTCAAAGTTTTCTCTAAAATGACAAATGACACTCACCTGTTGATGAAGTCACAGATATCGGTCATATTATTAAAACCTAAACAATAATGCAAGACTTCTGGACGTTGTCTTTAGTCAAAGTATTCTCTCAAACGACAAACGACAGCCAACTGTTCACGAAGTCACAGATATCAGTCATATTATTAGAACTGATTCCTTAATGAAAGACTTCTTGACGTCGTCTTTAGTCAAAGTATTCTCTAAATCGACAAACGACACCCAACGGCTCATGAAGTCAAAGATATCGGTCATGATATTTGAACTGAAACCTACTGCAAGACTTCTGGAGGTTGTCTTTAGTCAAAGTATTCTCTAAAATGACAGACGACCCCCAACTGTTCATGAAGTCACAGATATAGGTCATGATATTAGAACTGATATCTTAATGCAAGACTGCTGGACGTTGTCTTTGCTCAAAGAATTCTTTAAAACGACAGATGACACCCAACTATTCATGAAGTTACAGATATCTGTCTTAATATTAGAACTGAAACCTTAATGGAAGACTTCTGGACGTTGTCTTTAGTCAAAGTATTCTCTCAAACGACAAACGACAGCCAACTGTTCACGAAGTCACAGATATCAGTCATAATATTAGAACTGATTTCTTAATGAAAGACTTCTGGACGTTGTCTTTAGTCAAAGTGTTCTCTAAAACGACAAACGACACCCAACTGCTCATGAAGTCAAAGATATCGGTCATGATATTAGAGCTGAAACCTAGTGCAAGACTTCTGGAGGTTGTCTTTAGTCAAAGTATTCTCTAAAATGACAGACGACACCCAACTGTTCGTGAAGTCACAGATATAGGTTATGATATTAGAACTGATACCTTAATGCAAGACTGCTGGACGTTGTCTTTGCTCAAAGAATTCTTTAAAACGACAGATGACACCCAACTATTCATGAAGTTACAGATATCCGTCTTAATAATAGAACTGAAAGCTTAATGGAAGACTTCTGGACATTGTCTTTAGTCAAAGTATTCTCTAAAACGACAAACAACACCCAACTGTTGATGAAATCACAGATATCGGTCATAATATTAGAACTGAAACCTTGATGCAAGACTTCTGGACAATGTCTTTAGTAAAAGTATTCTCTAAAACGACAAACTACAGCCAACAGTTCATGAAGTCACAGATATCAGTCATAATATTAGAACTAATTCCTTAATGAAAGACTTCTGGACGTTGTCTTTAGTCAAAGTATTCTCTAAAACGACAAACGACACCCAACAGTTCATGAAGTCAGAGATATCGGTCATGTTAGAACTGAAACCTTCATGCAAGACTTCTGGACGTTGTCTTTAGTCAAAGTATTCTCTAAAACGACAAACAACACCCAACTGTTCATGAAGTCACAGATGTAGGTCGTTATATTAGAACTGAAACCTATGGCAAGACTTCTGGACGTTGTCTTTACTTAAAGTATTCTATAAAACAACAAACGACACCCACCTTTTTATAAAGTCACAGATATCAGTCATATTAGCACTGAAACATTATTGCAAGACTTCTGAACATTGTCTTTACTCAAAGTATTCTATAAAACTACAAACGACACGTAACTGTTTATAAAGTCACAGATATCGGTCATAATATTGGAACTGAACCCTGTATGGAAGACTTCTGGACATTGTCTTTAGTTAAAGTATTCTCTAAATTGACAGACGACACCCAACTGTTCATGCAGTCACAGATATCGGTCATGCTAGAACTGAAACCTTAATGCAAGTCTTCTGGAGGTTGTCTTTAGTCAAGGTATTCTCAAAAACGACAGACGACACCCAAAGGTTCATGAAGTCACAGATATCGATCATATTATAAGAACTGGAACCTTAATGCAAGACTTCTGGACGTTGTCTTTAGTCAAAGTATTCTCTAAAACAACAGACGACATCCAACTGTTCATGAAGTCACAGATATCGGTCATATTAGAACTGAAACCTTAATGCAAGACTTCTGGACGTTGTCTTTACTCAAAGTATTCTAAAAAACAACAAACGACACCCAAATGTTTATAAAGTCACAGATATCGGTCAGAATATAGGAACTGAACCCTGTATGGAAGACTTCTGGACCTTGTCTTTAGTCAAAGTTTTCTCTAAAATGACAAATGACACTCAACTGTTGATGAAGTCACAGATATCGGTCGTATTATTAGAACTGAAACATCAATGCAAGACATCTGGACGTTGTCTTTAGTCAAAGTATTCTCTCAAACGACAAACGACAGCCAACTGTTCACGAAGTCACAGATATCAGTCATAATATTAGAACTGATTTCTTAATGAAAGACTTCTGGACGTTGTCTTTAGTCAAAGTGTTCTCTAAAACGACAAACGACACCCAACTGCTCATGAAGTCAAAGATATCGGTCATGATATTAGAGATGAAACCTAGTGCAAGACTTCTGGAGGTTGTCTTTAGTCAAAGTATACTCTAAAATGACAGACGACACCCAACTGTTCGTGAAGTCACAGATATAGGTTATGATATTAGAACTGATACCTTAATGCAAGACTGCTGGACATTGTCTTTGTTCGAAGAATTCTTTAAAACGACAGATGACACCCAACTATTCATGAAGTTACAGATATCCGTCTTAGTATTAGAACTGAAACCTTAATGGAAGACTTCTGGACATTGTCTTTAGTCAAAGTATTCTCTAAAACGACAAACAACACCCAACTGTTGATGAAATCACAGATATCGGTCATAATATTAGAACTGAAAACCTAATAAAAGACTTCTGGACGTTGTCTTTAGTCAAAGTATTCTCTTAAACGACAAACGACACCTAACTGTTCATTAAGTCAAAGATATCGGTCATATTAGAACTGAATCAATAATTCAACACTTCTGGGCGTTTTCTATACTCAAGTAGTCTCTAAAACGACAGAAAACACCCAACTGTTCATGAAGTCACAGATATAGGTCGTGATATTAGAACTGAAACCTTATTGCAAGTCTTCTGGAGGTTGTCTTTAGTCAAAGTATTCTCTAAAACGACAGACGACACCCAACTGTTCATGAAGTCACAGATATAGGTCATATTATAACTGAAAACTTAATGCAAGACTTCTGGACGTTGTCTTTGCTCATAGTATTCTATAAAACGACAAACGACACCCAACTGTTTATAATGTCACAAATATCGGTCAGAATATTGGAATTGAACCCTGTATGGAAGACTTCTGGACATTGTCTTTAGTCAAAGTTTTCTCTAAAACGACAAATGACACTCAACTGTTGATGAAGTCACAGATATCGGTCATATTATTAGAACTGAAACCTTGATGCAAGACTTCTGGACGTTGTCTTTAGTCAAAGTATTCTCTAAGACGACAAACGACACCCAACTATTCATGAAGTCACAGGTATCGGTCATAATATTAGAACTGAAACCTTAATGCAAGACTTTTAGACATTGTCTCTAGTCAAAATATTCTCTAAAACGACAAACGACACCCAACTGTTGATGAAATCATAGATATCGGTCATAATATTAGAACTGAAACCTTGATGTAAGACTTCTGGACAATGTCTTTAGTAAAAGTATTCTCTAAAACGACAGACAACACCCAACTGTTTATGAAGTCACAGATATAGGTCATGATATTAAAACTGAAACCTTAATGCAAGACTTCGGGAGGTTATCTTTAGTCAAAGTATTCTCTAAAACGACAGACGACGCACAACTGTTCATGAAGTCACAGATATCAGTCATATTAGAACTGAAACATTATTGCAAGACTTCTGAACATTGTCTTTACTCAAAGTATTCTATAAAAGGACAAACGACACCCAAATGTTTATAAAGTCACAGATATCGGTCAGAATATAGGAACTGAACCCTGTATGGAAGACTTCTGGACCTTGTCTTTAGTCAAAGTTTTCTCTAAAATGACAAATGACACTCAACTGTTGATGAAGTCACAGATATCGGTCGTATTATTAGAACTGAAACATCAATGCAAGACATCTGGACGTTGTCTTTAGTCAAAGTATTCTCTCAAACGACAAACGACAGCCAAGTGTTCACGAAGTCACAGATATCAGTCATAATATTAGAACTGATTTCTTAATGAAAGACTTCTGGACGTTGTCTTTAGTCAAAGTGTTCTCTAAAACGACAAACGACACCCAACTGCTCATGAAGTCAAAGATATCGGTCATGATATTAGAGCTGAAACCTAGTGCAAGACTTCTGGAGGTTGTCTTTAGTCAAAGCATTCTCTAAAATGACAGACGACACCCAACTGTTCGTGAAGTCACAGATATAGGTTATGATAATAGAACTGATACCTTAATGCAAGACTGCTGGACGTTGTCTTTGCTCAAAGAATTCTTTAAAACGACAGATGACACCCAACTATTCATGAAGTTACAGATATCCGTCATAATATTAGAACTGAAAACCTAATAAAAGACTTCTGGACGTTGTCTTTAGTCAAAGTATTCTCTTAAACGACAAACGACACCTAACTGTTCATTAAGTCAGAGATATCGGTCATATTAGAACTGAATCAATAATTCAACACTTCTGGGCGTTTTCTATACTCAAGTAGTCTCTAAAACGACAGAAAACACCCAACTGTTCATGAAGTCACAGATATAGGTCGTGATATTAGAACTGAAACCTTATTGCAAGTCTTCTGGAGGTTGTCTTTAGTCAAAGTATTCTCTAAAACGACAGACGACACCCAACTGTTCATGAAGTCACAGATATAGGTCATATTATAACTGAAACCTTAATGCAAGACTTCTGGACGTTGTCTTTACTCAAAGTATTCTATAAAACAACAAACGACACCCAACTGTTTATAAAGTCACAGATATCGGTCAGAATATAGGAACTGAACCCTGTATGGAAGACTTCTGGACGTTGTCTTTAGTCAAAGTTTTCTCTAAAATGACAAATGACACTCAACTGTTGATGAAGTCACAGATATCGGTCGTATTATTAGAACTGAAACATCAATGCAAGACATCTGGACGTTGTCTTTAGTCAAAGTATTCTCTCAAACGACAAACGACAGCCAACTGTTCACGAAGTCACAGATATCAGTCATAATATTAGAACTGATTTCTTAATGAAAGACTTCTGGACGTTGTCTTTAGTCAAAGTGTTTTCTAAAACGACAAACGACACCCAACTGCTCATGAAGTCAAAGATATCGGTCATGATATTAGAGATGAAACCTAGTGCAAGACTTCTGGAGGTTGTCTTTAGTCAAAGTATACTCTAAAATGACAGACGACACCCAACTGTTCGTGAAGTCACAGATATAGGTTATGATATTAGAACTGATACCTTAATGCAAGACTGCTGGACATTGTCTTTGTTCGAAGAATTCTTTAAAACGACAGATGACACCCAACTATTCATGAAGTTACAGATATCCGTCTTAGTATTAGAACTGAAACCTTAATGGAAGACTTCTGGACATTGTCTTTAGTCAAAGTATTCTCTAAAACGACAAACAACACCCAACTGTTGATGAAATCACAGATATCGGTCATAATATTAGAACTGAAAACCTAATAAAAGACTTCGGGACGTTGTCTTTAGTCAAAGTATTCTCTTAAATGACAAACGACACCTAACTGTTCATTAAGTCAAAGATATCGGTCATATTAGAACTGAATCAATAATTCAACACTTCTGGGCGTTTTCTATACTCAAGTAGTCTCTAAAACGACAGAAAACACCCAACTGTTCATGAAGTCACAGATATAGGTCGTGATATTAGAACTGAAACCTTATTGCAAGTCTTCTGGAGGTTGTCTTTAGTCAAAGTATTCTCTAAAACGACAGACGACACCCAACTGTTCATGAAGTCACAGATATAGGTCATATTATAACTGAAAACTTAATGCAAGACTTCTGGACGTTGTCTTTGCTCATAGTATTCTATAAAACGACAAACGACACCCAACTGTTTATAATGTCACAAATATCGGTCAGAATATTGGAATTGAACCCTGTATGGAAGACTTCTGGACATTGTCTTTAGTCAAAGTTTTCTCTAAAACGACAAATGACACTCAACTGTTGATGAAGTCACAGATATCGGTCATATTATTAGAACTGAAACCTTGATGCAAGACTTCTGGACGTTGTCTTTAGTCAAAGTATTCTCTAAGACGACAAACGACACCCAACTATTCATGAAGTCACAGGTATCGGTCATAATATTAGAACTGAAACCTTAATGCAAGACTTTTAGACATTGTCTCTAGTCAAAATATTCTCTAAAACGACAAACGACACCCAACTGTTGATGAAATCATAGATATCGGTCATAATATTAGAACTGAAACCTTGATGTAAGACTTCTGGACAATGTCTTTAGTAAAAGTATTCTCTAAAACGACAGACAACACCCAACTGTTTATGAAGTCACAGATATAGGTCATGATATTAAAACTGAAACCTTAATGCAAGACTTCGGGAGGTTATCTTTAGTCAAAGTATTCTCTAAAACGACAGACGACGCACAACTGTTCATGAAGTCACAGATATCAGTCATATTAGAACTGAAACATTATTGCAAGACTTCTGAACATTGTCTTTACTCAAAGTATTCTATAAAAGGACAAACAACACCCAACTGTTTATAATGTCACAAATATCGGTCAGAATATTGGAACTGAACCCTGTATGGAAGACTTCTGGACGTTGTCTTTAGTCAAAGTTTTCTCTAAAATGACAAATGACACTCAACTGTTGATGAAGTCACAGATATCGGTCATAATATTAGAACTGAAACCTTGATGCAAGACTTCTGGACGTTGTCTTTAGTCAAAGTATTCTCTAAGACGACAAACGACACCCAACTATTCATGAAGTCACAGGTATCGGTCATATTATTAGAACTGAACCCTGTATGGAAGACTTCTGGACGTTGTCTTTAGTCAAAGTTCTCTCTAAAACGACAAATGACACTCAACTGTTGATGAAGTCACAGATATCGGTCATAATATTAGAACTGAAACCTTGATGCAAGACTTCTGGACGTTGTGTTTAGTCAAAGTATTCTCTAAGACGACAAACGACACCCAACTATTCATGAAGTCACAGGTATCGGTCATAATATTAGAACTGAAACCTTAATGCAAGACTTTTGGACATTGTCTCTAGTCAAAGTATTCTCTAAAACGACAAATGACACCCAACTGTTGATGAAGTCATAGATATCGGTCATAATATTAGAACTGAAAACTTGATGCAAGACTTCTGGACGTTGTCTTTAGTCAAAGTATTCTCTAAAACGACAAACTACAGCCAACAGTTCATGAAGTCACAGATATCAGTCATAATATTAGAACTGATTCCTTAATGAAAGACTTCTGCACGTTGTCTTTAGTCAAAGTATTCTCTAAAACGACAAACAACACCCAACAGTTCATGAAGTCAGAGATATCGGTCATATTAGAACTGAAACCTTAATGCAAGACTTCTGTACGTTGTCTTTAGTCAAAGTATTCTCTAAAACGACAAACAACACCCAACTGTTCATGAAGTCACAGATGTAGCTCGTTATATTAGAACTGAAACCTATGGCAAGACTTCTGCAGGTTGTCTTTAGTCAAAGTATTTTCTAAAACGACAGACGGCATCCAACTGTTCATAAAATAACAGATATCGGTCATAATAATTAAACTGAACCTTGTATAGAAGATTTTAACACATTGTCTTTAGTCAAAGTATTCTCTAAAATGACAGACGACACCCAAGTGTTCATGAAGTCACAGATATCGGTCATATTAGAACTGAAACCTTAATGCAAGACTTCTGGACGTTGTCTTTACTCAAAGTATTCTATAAAACAACAAACGACACCCAACTGTTTATAAAGTCACAGATATCAGTCATATTATTAGAACTGAAACCTTGATGCAAGACTTCTGGACGTTGTCTTAACTTAAAGTATTCTTTGAAACTACAAACGACACGTAACTGTTTATAAAGTCACAGATATCGGTCATAATATTGGAACTGAACCCTGTATGGAAGACTTCTGGACATTGTCTTTAGTTAAAGTATTCTCTAAATTGACAGACGACACCCCACTGTTCATGCAGTCCCAGATATCGGTCATGCTAGAACTGAAACCTTAATGCAAGTCTTCTGGAGGTTGTCTTTAGTCAAGGTATTCTCAAAAACAACAGACGACATTCAACTGTTCATAAAATCACAGATATCGGTCATAATAATTAAACTGAACCTTGCATAAAATATTTTTAGACATTGTCTTTAGTCAAAGTATTCTCTAAAATGACAGACGACACCCAACTGTTCATGAAGTCACAGATATCGGTCATATTGGAACTGAAACCTTAATGCAAGACTTCTGGACGTTGTCTTTACTCAAAGTATTCTATAAAACAACAAACGACACCCAACTGTTTATAAAGTCACAGATATCGGTCAGAATATAGGAACTGAACCCTGTATGGAAGACTTCTGGACGTTGTCTTTAGTCAAAGTTTTCTCTAAAATGACAAATGACACTCAACTGTTGATGAAGTCACAGATATCGGTCGTATTATTAGAACTGAAACATCAATGAAAGATATCTGGACGTTGTCTTTAGTCAAAGTATTCTCTCAAACGACAAACGACAGCCAACTGTTCACGAAGTCACAGATATCAGTCATAATATTAGAACTGATTTCTTAATGAAAGACTTCTGGACGTTGTCTTTAGTCAAAGTGTTATCTAAAACGACAAACGACACCCAACTGCTCATGAAGTCAAAGATATCGGTCATGATATTAGAGAGGAAACCTAGTGCAAGACTTCTGGAGGTTGTCTTTAGTCAAAGTATACTCTAAAATGACAGACGACACCCAACTGTTCGTGAAGTCACAGATATAGGTTATGATATTAGAACTGATACCTTAATGCAAGACTGCTGGACGTTGTCTTTGCTCAAAGAATTCTTTAAAACGACAGATGACACCCAACTATTCATGAAGTTACAGATATCCGTCTTAATATTAGAACTGAAACCTTAATGGAAGACTTCTGGACATTGTCTTTAGTCAAAGTATTCTCTAAAACGACAAACAACACCCAACTGTTGATGAAATCACAGATATCGGTCATAATATTAGAACTGAAAACCTAATAAAAGACTTCTGGACGTTGTCTTTAGTCAAAGTATTCTCTTAAATGACAAACAACACCTAACTGTTCATTAAGTCAAAGATATCGGTCATATTAGAACTGAATCAATAATTCAACACTTCTGGGCGTTTTCTATACTCAAGTAGTCTCTAAAACGACAGAAAACACCCAACTGTTCATGAAGTCACAGATATAGGTCGTGATATTAGAACTGAAACCTTATTGCAAGTCTTCTGGAGGTTGTCTTCAGTCAAAGTATTCTCTAAAACGACAGACGACACCCAACTGTTCATGAAGTCACAGATATAGGTCATATTATAACTGAAAACTTAATGCAAGACTTCTGGACGTTGTCTTTGCTCAAAGTATTCTATAAAACGACAAACGACACCCAACTGTTTATAATGTCACAAATATCAGTCAGAATATTGGAACTGAACCCTGTATGGAAGACTTCTGGACGTTGTCTTTAGTCAAAGTTTTCTCCAAAACGACAAATGACACTCACCTGTTGATGAAGTCACAGATATCGGTCATAATATTAGAACTGAAACCTTGATGCAAGACTTCTGGACGTTGTCTTTAGTCAAAGTATTCTCTAAGACGACAAACGACACCCAACTATTTATGAAGTCACAGGTATCGGTCATAATATTAGAACTGAACCCTAATGCAAGACTTTTAGACATTGTCTCTAGTCAAAGTATTCTCTGAAACGACAAACGACACCCAACTGTTGATGAAGTCATAGATATCGGTCATAATATTAGAACTGAAACCTTGATGAAAGACTTCTGGACGTTGTCTTTAGTTAAAGTATTCTCTAAATTGACAGACGACACCCAACTGTTCATGAAGTCACAGATATTCATCATACTAGAACTGAATCCCTAATGCAAGATTTCCGGAGGTTGTCTTTAGTCAAAGTATTCTCTAAAACGACAGACGACACCCAACTGTTCATGAAGTCACAGATATCGGTCATATTAGAACTGAAACCTTAATGCAAGACTTCTGGACGTTGTCTTTACTCAAAGTATTCTATAAAACAACAAACGACACCCAACTGTTTATAAAGTCACAGATATCAGTCATATTATTAGAACTGAAACCTTGATGCAAGACTTCTGGACGTTGTCTTAACTTAAAGTATTCTTTGAAACTACAAACGACACGTAACTGTTTATAAAGTCACAGATATCGGTCATAATATTGGAACTGAACCCTGTATGGAAGACTTCTGGACATTGTCTTTAGTTAAAGTATTCTCTAAATTGACAGACGACACCCCACTGTTCATGCAGTCCCAGATATCGGTCATGCTAGAACTGAAACCTTAATGCAAGTCTTCTGGAGGTTGTCTTTAGTCAAGGTATTCTCAAAAACAACAGACGACATTCAACTGTTCATAAAATCACAGATATCGGTCATAATAATTAAACTGAACCTTGCATAAAATATTTTTAGACATTGTCTTTAGTCAAAGTATTCTCTAAAATGACAGACGACACCCAACTGTTCATGAAGTCACAGATATCGGTCATATTGGAACTGAAACCTTAATGCAAGACTTCTGGACGTTGTCTTTACTCAAAGTATTCTATAAAACAACAAAGGACACCCAACTGTTTATAAAGTCACAGATATCGGTCAGAATATAGGAACTGAACCCTGTATGGAAGACTTCTGGACGTTGTCTTTAGTCAAAGTTTTCTCTAAAATGACAAATGACACTCAACTGTTGATGAAGTCACAGATATCGGTCGTATTATTAGAACTGAAACATCAATGAAAGACATCTGGACGTTGTCTTTAGTCAAAGTATTCTCTCAAACGACAAACGACAGCCAACTGTTCACGAAGTCACAGATATCAGTCATAATATTAGAACTGATTTCTTAATGAAAGACTTCTGGACGTTGTCTTTAGTCAAAGTGTTATCTAAAACGACAAACGACACCCAACTGCTCATGAAGTCAAAGATATCGGTCATGATATTAGAGAGGAAACCTAGTGCAAGACTTCTGGAGGTTGTCTTTAGTCAAAGTATACTCTAAAATGACAGACGACACCCAACTGTTCGTGAAGTCACAGATATAGGTTATGATATTAGAACTGATACCTTAATGCAAGACTGCTGGACGTTGTCTTTGCTCAAAGAATTCTTTAAAACGACAGATGACACCCAACTATTCATGAAGTTACAGATATCCGTCTTAATATTAGAACTGAAACCTTAATGGAAGACTTCTGGACATTGTCTTTAGTCAAAGTATTCTCTAAAACGACAAACAACACCCAACTGTTGATGAAATCACAGATATCGGTCATAATATTAGAACTGAAAACCTAATAAAAGACTTCTGGACGTTGTCTTTAGTCAAAGTATTCTCTTAAATGACAAACAACACCTAACTGTTCATTAAGTCAAAGATATCGGTCATATTAGAACTGAATCAATAATTCAACACTTCTGGGCGTTTTCTATACTCAAGTAGTCTCTAAAACGACAGAAAACACCCAACTGTTCATGAAGTCACAGATATAGGTCGTGATATTAGAACTGAAACCTTATTGCAAGTCTTCTGGAGGTTGTCTTTAGTCAAAGTATTCTCTAAAACGACAGACGACACCCAACTGTTCATGAAGTCACAGATATAGGTCATATTATAACTGAAAACTTAATGCAAGACTTCTGGACGTTGTCTTTGCTCAAAGTATTCTATAAAACGACAAACGACACCCAACTGTTTATAATGTCACAAATATCAGTCAGAATATTGGAACTGAACCCTGTATGGAAGACTTCTGGACGTTGTTTTTAGTCAAAGTTTTCTCTAAAACGACAACGACAAATGACACTCAACTGTTGATGAAGTCACAGATATCAGTCATAATATTAGAACTGAAACCTTGATGCAAGACTTCTTGACGTTGTCTTTAGTCAAAGTATTCTCTAAGACGACAAACAACACCCAACTATTAATGAAGTCACAGGTATCGGTCATAATAATAGAACTGAAACCTTAATGCAAGACTTTTGGACATTGTTTCTAGTCAAAGTATTCTCTAAAACGACAAACGACGCCCAACAGTTCATGAAGTCAGAGATATCGGTCATATTAGAACTGAAACCTTAATGCAAGACTTCTGGACGTTGTCTTTAGTCAAAGTATTCTCTAAAACGACAAACAACACCCAACTGTTCATGAAGTCACAGATGTAGGTCATTATATTAGAACTGAAACCTATGGCAAGACTTCTGCAGGTTGTCTTTAGTCAAAGTATTCTCTAAAACGACAGACGACAACAAACTGTTCATAAAATCCCAGATATCGGTCGTAATAATTAAACTGAACCTTGCATAGAAGATTTTTAGACATTGTCTTTAGTCAAAGTATTCTCTAAACTGACAGACGACACCCAACTGTTCATGAAGTCACAGATATTGGTAATATTAGAACTGAAACCTTAATGCAAGACTTCTGGACGTTGTCTTTACTCAAAGTATTCTATAAAACAACAAACGACACCCAACTGTTTATAAAGTCACAGATATCGGTCAGAATATAGAAACTGAACCCTGTATGGAAGACTTCTGGACGTTGTCTTTAGTCAAAGTTTTCTCTAAAATGACAAATGACACTGAACTGTCTATGAAGT
Source organism: Rhipicephalus microplus (assembly GCF_043290135.1). Lineage (NCBI taxonomy): Eukaryota > Metazoa > Arthropoda > Arachnida > Ixodida > Ixodidae > Rhipicephalus > Rhipicephalus microplus. Next base: position 31,906,270 of record NW_027464585.1, read on the forward strand.
CACAGATATCGGTCGTATTATTAGAACTGAAACATTAATGCAAGACATCTGGACGTTGTCTTTTGTCAAAGTATTCTCTCAAACGACAAACGACAGCCAACTGTTCACGAAGTCACAGATATCAGTCATAATATTAGAACTGATTCCTAATGAAAGACTTCTGGACGTTGTCTTTAGTCAAAGTATTCTCTAAAACGACAAACGACACCCAACTGCTCTTGAAGTCGAAGATATCGGTCATGATATTAGAACTGAAACCTAGTGCAAGACTTCTGGAGGTTGTCTTTAGTCAAAGTATTCTCTAAAATGACAGACGAAACCCAACTGTTCGTGAAGTCACAGATATAGGTCATGATATTAGAACTGATACCTTAATGCAAGACTTCGGGAGGTTATCTTTAGTCAAAGTATTCTCTAAAACGACAGACGACGCACAACTGTTCATGAAGTCACAGATATCAGTCATATTAGAACTAAAACATTAGTGCAAGACTTCTGAACATTGTCTTTACTCAAAGTATTCTATAAAACGACAAACGACACCCAACTGTTGGTGAAGTCACAGATATCGGTCATATTATTAGAACTGAAACCTTGATGCAACACTTCTGGACATTGTCTTTAGTCAAATTATTCTCTAAGACGACAAACGACACCCAACTATTCATGAAATCACAGGTATCGGTCATAATATTAGAACTGAAACCTTAATGCAAGACTTTTAAACATTGTCTCTAGTCAAAGTATTCTCTAAAACGACAAACGACACCCAACTGTTGATGAAGTCACAGATATCGATCATAATATTAGAACTGGAACCTTAATGCAAGACTTCTGGACGTTGTATTTAGTCAAAGTATTCTTTAAAACGACAGACGACACTCAAGTGTTCATGAAGTCACAGGTATCGGTCATAATATTAGAACTGAAACCTTAATGCAAGACTTTTAAACATTGTCTCTAGTCAAAGTATTCTCTAAAACGACAAACGACACCCAACTGTTGATGAAGTCACAGATATCGATCATAATATTAGAACTGGAACCTTAATGCAAGACTTCTGGACGTTGTATTTAGTCAAAGTATTCTTTAAAACGACAGACGACACTCAAGTGTTCATAAAGTCACAGATATTAGTCATATTATTAGAACTAAAACCTTAATGCAAGACTTCTGGACGTTGTCTTTAGTCAAAGTATCCTCTCAAACGACAAACGAAACCCAACTAATC